>NW_006291231.1:5032903-5108138 GCF_000327345.1 Myotis davidii
ACTAGGGCCCTGTGTGTGCATACAACGGAATATTACTCAGCCGTAAAGAGGAAGGAAATCCTGTCTCATGCTACAACATGGATGAAACTTGAGAATGTTAAGTGAAATAAGCCAGTCATAAAGACACTGTATGAATCTACTTATATGAGGTGGTATCTAAAGAAGTCAAACACATAGGAACATAAAGTAGAATAGTGGTTGCCGGGGTTATGGGGAGGAGGAAATGGGGAGTTAATGTTCAGTGGGTATACAGTTTCAGTTTTGCAAGACGAAAAAGTTCTGGAGATTAGTTGCACTACACTGTGAATTTATTTAACACTGTTGAACTTTGCTCTTAGGAATGGATAGGATGGTAAATATTACATTATGTGTTTCTTACCATAATAAAAAAGAAAAACAAAACAAAACTCTAGCGCCCCATGCGGTTCAGTCCAGACGTAAGTCACCTTTAGAGACACGCAGTATCGCATTCAATATTACTAAAGAGAATTCAAATTTATGCTGCTGACTCAAAAAATACCAAAGGCGTCCAATTCACAATCCATAGGAACACTTCTTAAAGTCCTCATTCTTTTCCACTTTCAGTATTTCTTCTCCTTAACAACTGCCCAAAGTAGCTCTCTCAACTCCTGGCTATGGAAGGTCTGCCCAACCCAACCCTGGACCTTCCTTGTCTTCTTCCATATTTCATTTTGTTTTGTTTTCCTGTGAGTTGTTCTGCCTCCCTCATCCAAACCTAAATAAACCAATCTCACTCATTGCAACTCCTCCACAACTTCCGCCTGCTATTCTGATTCTACCCAACAGAAAGCCAGGAAGTGAGCTGGCCGACTCAGAAGCTCCTTTACAAGGAAAGGAAGTGCCCAACCTGAGCTGTCAAAGATAGAATTCTCATTAGCAAGTGGGATGAGAGGGGATAGGGCAAATACATATCATTTAATACGTCACTTCACATCCCATCACAATAAAGGGCATGCCTATGTTCTCATGAGCCATAATTGCCCTGAAAATAATATAGTCTTTTCTTTTTAAAATGTTTTTTATTGAATTTTTAGAGAAAGAGAAAGGAAGAGGGAGAGACGGAGAGAAACATGGATGTGAGAGAGAAACATCCATCAGCTGCCTCCTGCACGCCCCCTACTAGGAATTGAGCCTGAAACCCAGGCATGTGCCCGTAAACGGATCGAACCAGTGACCTTTTGGTACATGGGACAATGCTCAACCACACAGGCCAGAATCCAGTCTTAAATGATAATGAATGTCATCACTCTTCAAGTCTCCGATTGAACTTTGCTTTGAATGAGCTAAACATGGGCATGCATGTGTTAAATGAGTTTGGGTGTTTGGCTACTGGGCCTAACCAAGTTCTAAATAGTTTAAATATAAACTGATTTACTCATCCGTTCAATGAATATTTTTTAATGCAACATCATGCTAAGCTGTAAGAACACTGAAGAGTACAAGTTTTGGGTGGTCTTCTTCTGGTCATGGTTTTTCTTCCAGCCTTCGAGATCTTATGTCTTATTGCTCTAACTGAAGCAAGTTTCCTTCTATCCGTTGGTATGCCTCCTAGGAGACCTGCTGCCTGGTCTTACAGGAAAATTCCTTAACATTTTGTGGGTTATAAACTTTTTAAAAAACTAATGAGGACTATAGACTTTCTCTCCAGGAAAAAAAAAAAGTGTGTGTATGTTTCATAGTTTCAGGGAATTGAGGGAATCTCCTGAATTCCATCCTTTGATTCTCCAAAGATCATCTGGGTTGTGTTAACAAAGTGACCCAGATGATCTCTAGACCTCACCTCAGAGCTATGGCAGAACCTTCAGAGGTGGGCCCCAAAATAAGCATTTTTAAATTGTGGTAAAATATACATAACACGGGAATTTCCATTTTAACCATTAAATAAGCATTTTTTAAAAAGTACTACAGGTTTTTTGGATGTGTAGTCACTGTGTTAGGTACACATGTGTGCGCACACACAGTCTATTTAGAAATACATATTATTAGAAGAATGCTGGCCTTTTATCTTAAAGCGATCTAAGTCAGCCAGAGGTTGGAATGTCCAAGGCACTCAGACACTCTGTTGCTACTTGTGTTTCCGAGTGTTTGGGAAACGCCAGAAGCTGACTTTCCCCGTCCTTGGCCAGGCCTTTAGTGCGACACGAGGTGGTAGGTGGGCCTGTGAAATCTCTGTGGCAGAGACAGAGGCCTGTGCATCACTATGGGGTTGGGGTTACTTTAGAGTTAGACTCAACTATGTACGGATTAATGGCTTGGGTCAGGTGTTTTTAAAAAATATATATTTTTATCGATTTCAGAGAGGGAGAGAGAGAGAAAAACATCAATGATAAGAGAATCATTGATTGGCTGCCTCTTGCTCACCCCCTACTGGGGATAGAGTTCACAATCCGCAATCTGGACATGTGCCCTGACCAGAAATGGAACCTGCCCTCCTGATTAATGGGTTGATGTTCAACCACTGAGCTACACCAGCCAGGCAACTTGGGTCATTTTGTAAATGGGCAAACCCAAAACAAGCTCCCCTTCTAAATCTGACCCATTTGATGATGCCTGGACCTATGACAGGTGGAGTTGAAATGGACTCAACTCCATGTTTATTGTTACTTAGGGTTATAATAAGTGAGTGGAAATATCTTTAATTAGAGGTAGGTGTTTACAAAAATATCTAATTTTTTTTCGGAAAATAAAATGCTAATAAAAAGAAATGAGGAAATAAATAAATGTGCTCTCTAATCAGTATGGTAGTGGGTCAATTTTATTCTTTAATATATAAATTTCCTGAATATTCTATGTTTTCCATAGTTAGCTTGTATAGTTTTGTTATCATAGAAAAAAAAAACTTCCCACTTGGGCTTTTAGACTTGGTGTTGATTTCACTTTTGATTGCCATTCTTGCTGGTCAGAAGTGAACCTCGTGCCCGCTTTTCTCTCCCCAGACAGTGGTCCACTCCATAGAACTTCAGGCAACTGATGGGCACGACCGCCCACTCACCGACTGCTCCATCGTCAACAGTGGCAAGATAGACGTGAAAACACCCTTTGTGGTTGAGGTCCCCGACTGGTGATGCAGCTGGCAGGAAACAAGGAACATACTCTATCAGGGTGTGCGTGCGAGCGTGCATGTGTGCGGGTCTTTTGATTCTTCAAAGTTACTGTTTTGCTTTGTCTTTCTACTCTCTTCTGTTTTCCACACCAGATCACAGGAGAGTTATAAAAATCAACCAAAGTTTATTTTGCATGAATTTTGTTAAATCACTTGTTTAGGAACTTTGTACTTAAAAGACATACCCCCCTTCCTTCAATGGTGCTATTTTTAAACTAGAAAACTTGGTATTCGCTATTTTCTTTGGAAGAACACAATCATTATTTTGCTGAATTAACTGTGATCCCCAAGTTAGGTGATACTGAAGATTTGTCAGGAAAAGATGGGGACGTGTATTGTTTTGTATTTAAACAGAATTCATTTTAGGTAAAGGGAGATTTGATTAGTATAATCTGATATATGTCATAGGAACCTTTACCTGATGCAGGGTGCTTTGATGTTCTCTGTATTAAATACTTTTTATATAGATCAACTCTTTTTGCAAGACTTTTTTATTAAATTAAAAATTCTTTAAAAATTAATGTACAAAAATATATACACTCTAATATTAATGAATGGATTGGAGAGGATTCTGTAAATCAGAGTATTAAAATAATGGAATAATTTGGGGTGAGAATACACAGAAATGATGCCCATCCACATTCCAAATACTTGAACTGATTAGTCCCTAATTTTTACTAACTGCAACATTTTCAGAAAGGTCCCTTGAGTCCAGTAGCAACAAAAAGGAATCTTTTTTACTTAAATGAGCTGAGAAAGGAAAATCCTGTTGGGGCCTTACTGTGACACTCCTGGCTGTAATGGCCTGTGCCTGCTCTTGGTCACATGGGAATGCTATCTGTTAGAAAATAGCCTATTGCTTCTCTGGGTCCCATGCAGTGAAGGTCCAAAAATTCCATCTCTTGAGCTGCATTCTAAGAAAATGGCTCAATGAGAGATGAGAGGAAATGAGCATTCTAACTGCTGATGGGTTAATCCCCACAGCTCTCTGGAGAAGCCAGGAGGGCAGTGCTGTTCCAGTGGCCAAGGAGGGCCTCCTGCAGGCGGGCACATTCAAGCTGAGGGCTGAGGAAGGAAGAGTAGGTGGTGGGCAGGCCAGACCCGCATTGAGGCCTGCTAGGCAGAGGGGGGAGGGGAAGGGTGAGGATCCTGAGGTGAGAGGGAGTGGGTTCCCTCCAGGGCAGAAGCCAAAGCCAGCATGTTGCATCCTGAGAGGTCGGAGGAGTCAGGCTGAGACTGGGTCATGTGGGGTCTCAGGGCCAGGGTAGTCACAGTGTAATGGGGAGTTACCAGTTTAAGCTGGGGAAGGGCATGACGTGGTCTGCATTGGAGACAGATTTTTACAGGGAGCTGAAGTATGTATCAAGAAACAAAACACTCCTAACCTTTGAAGTCCCAGTCCTGGGAATTTGATTTAGAAAGTGATCTGAAGTTGTGTTGGGGGTCATCCAGTCCCCTGTGTTCTGGGGATGGCCCCCATTCTGTTTGGGGATCACACCATTCCCTCAAGCATTTCTTGCCCTTGGTGTAGGCCTGTGGTCGGCAAACCGCGGCTCTTTGGCCCTTTGAGTGTGGCCACGAAGTTTCAATCGCACTGTACGTGCGCACCCACACGTGGAATTTTGTGGAAGAGCCACACTCAAGGGGCCGCAATTTGCCAACCACTGGTGTAGGCTGACCCTATAAATAAGTATGACCTGGCCTGGTCAACTCATTCATTACCTCTTGATACATATATACTGAAGGCTGAATAGAGATGCAGTGTTGGCCCTCATGGTTCCCAGGGAAGGAGACAAGTAATTCACATGTATGCCACATGAATATATAGCAGAGCATCGGGTTGTAATACATCTATGAAGAGAAATGGAGCAGGCAGGAAGGTGGAGAGTGGAGAGGTGATCCCGAAAGTCCCTAAGCGTGGGCTGAAGGATGTGAGTGGGTAGTAAGCTGTGAGGACATGGGAGGTAGAGGGAACCAAGAGCAGTGGCTCTGGGTGAAGGGCAGACTGGCGGGTTTAGGGAACAGCAAAAAGTCCATGTGTGCAGTGCCAGGGTGATGGGGAGTGAGGTGGCAGAGGGAGTAGGGTTGTCCTGTTGGCCAAACAGAACATTGCCTCAACCCTGACCTGGCGACTGGCTCAAGGATAGGTGTTTGACCCCAGGGGTGCTAATGAGCCTCAATTGTGGGACTTCTGCTGAAATTCCAGGAAAGGGCTGCTGTCTCTTCTGTGAAGATGTAAAGGAGCAGGTCTGAGAATAAAATCAGCAGCGAGGGAAGCTGGACCAGCGGACAGAAAGATGGATGCCTGAAGACACAACTGAGTCCAGCAGCCTGAAGCCAATCTCCACCCTAATTTATTAGCCATGCAGGCCAATACATTTCCTTTTTGGCTTAAGCCAGGGTGAATTATTTTTTGTGATTTGCAACCTCAAGTCTTTGTCCAATACAGCAATATTGAAAAGTTTTATGTATAAAGATGTGAATTGCAGAATTATTTATGGTAGCAAAATACTGGAAGCAACCTGAATGTCCCCAAATGGTTATAAAACATACATCCCATAATAGAATACTATGCATTCATTAAGACCGACGTTACAGAACTTAGGAGTAACATGAGAAAATGGATGTTTTCTGGAAAAAAGTAGAAATTCTGTATACAGCATGATCTCACTTATGTAAATATACACTGAGTGGCCAGATTATTATGACCACCTGACATTTGTAGGCAAATTAGCTATAATTTTGTGCTGAAGTTGCCAGAGGGCCAGACCATTATAAATAGGGAAGCAGGTTGTTTACCACGACAGTAAAGTGATTTTTTTCTGAAGATATGGGTAAACAGTGCGATTTAACAGCCTTTGAATGGTAATTGACCATACCTCCGTCACACTTCCCATTGGCTAATCAGGGCGATATGAAAATTAACTGCCAACCAAGATGGCAGCCAGCAGCCAGGCAGCTGAAGTGAACAGGAAGCTTGCTTGCTCCAGTGATGGAGGAAGCCAAGGTTCCCTGCCTGCCTTGCCGTCCTCTGAGCTGTTCTCTAAGAAAAAATGTTGCAATTATAGAAGCTAACAAACTCCAGATACCTGCTTTCAGCCAGCCGGCCTCGGAGCTGGAGCCGCAACAAAGTTTCAATTGCAGAAGGTAAATAAATACCAGAATTAAAAAAAAAAGAAAAAAGGAGAGACTGTGGGGTGCATGCTTTCATGCTGTTTCTGCCAAATCCTCACTCTGCCATCTGCATGATGCAACTGGAAACGTGATTCATCGGACCACATGACTTTTATCCAATGCTTGTCTGTCCAATCCTTGTGTTCCTGTGCAAACTGGAGACATTTTATCTTGGTAACTGCAGACAGCAAAGGTGTTCGAACAGGCCTTCGGCTTCCATATCCCATACAATGCAGTGTACGGCTAATTTGCCCACAAACGTCAGGTGGTCATAATAATCTGGCCACTCAGTGTATACTCATAATGCAAATGCAACAACATGTAAATGGACAGAAATCAAATCTGAATGGTGGCATTTAAAAAAAAAAAAACTCTTACATTTATATTTTTTACTTTTTTCAGTCTTCCAATTTTTCTCTAGAGTGCATTTCTTTTGAATAATTATGAAAAGGAAACATTAAGCTTTTTTTTAAGGTAACCAACTGGAAACAAATGACCTCTTAGATATATAAAGCGTTTTGAATTTCAAAGGTCAGAGATCACATAAGCAAGCCCCTGCTGCCCACCAGGCATAGGGGCATGTACCTGATACCATACTTGCCATCTAGTGTTTTCATTCATATGAGCCTAATGACATCTCTCTAGCTACAAAGCAGAAAGTGGTTCATTTTCAAAGTGCTGAAATTCTGAGACCATCAGGTAGCAAACTGTCTGGCTGTCTGTTATACCAGAGGACCAATAAACTCAGGCCACACCCCCTGTTAGAAGCAGTTTATTTCTTGTACCCTGAAGGGCAGGCCTTACACCAATCAGCAAACAGAAGACTACAAACTATTCGTTTACCAAAGAATCGATGCTTTCCGCAAAAGCTTTTGAAGCAAGCAGGGCACTCTGTGCCAGGCGGGCTGTGAGAAGGACACATGTAGGAGCCAAGAACCTGTATGGGTCAGAGTACACTGGCCACCGCCACACCAAATGACGGCACTTTAGTCTTGAATCATTTTCATAAACAATTTAAAACATCTTGGTATCCTTAGCCATGAGTTGTTTTATTCTACATGTTAATTAGCAATTTCCTGGATCATTGAATAAGGACTTAGTAAGATGTATTCTTGGGTTGGATTAGTTAGGACACTTTCAAAATTATTGCCCACTCGGTTTCTGATGAATTCTTAGGTTCTGAACAGAACTCACCAACCTCATTTGTTAGTTCAGTGGTTTTGAGTTACATAAAGACAAAAACATGGCAAGGGGTTTATAGCAGGAAAAGAATTTGTTTTTGTTTTTCAACATTCCTATAATTCAGACAGCTGAGGAAATGTTTGATCTGCAAGGCTCAGAAAGTCAAAGTCCCCTCAAGGCACTTTTTTTTTTTTTAAATTAAGAGAGAGTAAAAACAGTATTTGTAATGGAAAATTTTGTTGCTGTTAAGGACATAATGGCTTCTACTTAGTTATAATTCATCTTGTGAATTTCAGATTTTGGCCAAGCGTTAAATCTTAGGTGCAATATAACATAACCTACTTGGAGATCGGCTTGTGTTCCTGATCATCTTAGAGCAGTGGTTCCCAGTGTGGGGCACACGCCCCACAGGAGGGCAATTTGATTTTTAAGGGGGGCAATTGGAGAATGAGTTATTAAGTGAATTTTTTTGCATTTCTTATGGTTCTAGGGTCCTCATATACAGTATATACGTAGATATTGTGACATATTTATGCATTTCAGTTCTCTATTATGTTTTGAAACTTTGCTATTTTTTCATATTATTTTTTAACAATTTCTTAGTGATTTCTTCCTCAGTACTTCAACTGTCCTTTCGTTCTTTTTCTCTTTCGTGGATGCCATGTTCTTTGGAAGCTTGGTTATGGCCTTTTAGGCTTCCTCCACATGAAGGAATTCTTATTATTCATATTTTGAATAATAAGAATTATATGTCACAGGGAGGCATCAGGATTTTAGAGATGCTTAGGTGGGTATGGCCCCAAAATGGTTGGGAACCACTGACCTAGAGCAATGGAAAACACAATGGCATTAATGCAGAATTAGTGACTAGTCACAGTTCTGTCTGGGGGTGGGGGTGGAGGGGTGGGGGAAAGACTATCTGACAAATATTAAGAATCACAACAAAATGCATCATAAAACCCACAAATGGAGTTTTACTTTCATCCCTAGTTCCGTCAGAATGCTCAGAGATTTGGAGAGTTTGGAGAGGGCTCAACATGCCCATGTCCCTCCTGCTGCCTCCTTCTGAAGTTTTATTAGGAGTCAGAGAAATGTTCACACCCATTCGGGTTTTCAGCGGGTGTGAAGGGCTGTCTCCCTGAAGCACACCTGGCCTTTAAAAACAAGGTGAGGGTCACCATCTAGCTTAGCGGGTAAATATTATGTCCCCTCCTTTGGATGGATGTCTCCATTTGAAATTTTGAATCTTCTTCCTCCAACTGGGACTTTAAAGACAAGTTTGCTTCCTGGGCCTCTTGAGTTGCTGCAGAGACCAGAAAGTTCCAACTCCTCAGACTCCCTTGCTGCTGGGGATCAAGAATAAGGTTCATTGGATGGACTTCTGTGGGATGTGGAGTGGAAGATAGAAGTGGGTGAACACCATCTTCCTGCTGCTTGGGCTGTGGCTGCTGGAAGCAAGGCCATGGGTGTTGAGGCCACTGTGGAGTAGGTGGTGGCAGCTGGACCCCTTGTTCCAGTGCCCAGTCACTAGCACCCAGGGCACCGCTATGAGGCAGTTATGGCTCTAACAGTGACTTCCTGACCTGACATGCTAATGCTTGGATCAAAGCTACAGTGGTTTTTACCTCAATGACTCCAGTAGCAGCCTCCTGCCTCCCTGAACTCCTGCTTAAGGCAAAAGTTGTAGCTCCCTTAGCATATGGGTACTGGAGCTTGCTGGAAAGTTCTGGAATTTGTTACTGGAGACCCAGGAGGAGTTCACCCTCCTCATTCTTGCAAAGATTCTATAAGTATTCAGTTCCTTATTATTTCATTCTGTTTAAAATACCTACTGTGGTTTCTATTTCCTGCAATGGGACTGAAGTGGAATATTAAATTACATATCAAACATTTACATAAAATAAAAAATGAACGTCATCACTAAGAAAAAGAACACGGACATTTGTGTAGTGAAGGCCTGGGGAGGGGGCAGGAGCAGGGTGAAGGGGAGTCAATGGGGGTGGGGGGATATCTGCAATACTTTCAACAATAAAGATAAATTAAAAATAATAAAATATTAATTCTCAAAAAATATTTCTTGAGTAGTGTGCCACCAAAGATGCTCAGTATTTATTTTTCTTAAATTATCACTATCTTAGTAAATCACAACTACTTAATGAGTGCCTTTTGGCTTAATGGATGAGGTAATTAACCCTTACCTTGTCATTTTAGACATAAATATCTATGTGAATCCATGAGAAGTTGTGTGTGTATGTAGAGACAAGACACAATTTGTATTTCCAACAAAACCTTAGGAGCAGAAGACAACTTAAAATATTTCTTGTTCTTTGTTTTTATTTAACTCAAAATAGCTAATAACAAAAACGTTAAAAAAATATCTCCAACACTTGACTATTCAGTTATTTTTGGTTGATGACATTGAGTAGTTCTTGTTTGTTCCTAATATGTGGGACCATATTTACCATAAACATATCTCTAAAAAGTTTGCATCAGGATTAAAACATATATTTATATCTTAATCAAATAACATGATTCAGTAATTAGTTTTGAATCTAAATATTCTTCTCTCCCATACAGAAGCTTATTAAAATTAATAATCGTAAATAATTTAGCTATTAATTAGTTTTCAATGAAACGCCCAAATAACAGCACATACATACAGGTCGCACGTATGCTTATATCCTTTACTACTCAAATTATGAATGTCCGTAAGGTATACAGTGGAATCCTATCATAAACACATTTAACTTACATTAATTCAAGATATGAGGTCAGTGAAAAGGAAACAGTAAGAAAAATAACAGTAAATCCCATGGCAATGCCACCTATTCAATGAATGGATGCCCTTGAGTAAACCAAGGTGAGTGCTGCCAATGAGAGTGTCCCCTCGGCCAGGGTCAGTGCCCATGCGGTCTCAGGGGACAAGCATCTTGCAGGGGTAAGTGTGACGCTAGTGTTTAAAGGTATGTGCAGCCCCCAAACAAACACCAACCATTTCAATTGGTCTTCAGTGGAAGAAACAGTCCTTTCTCCCAACACTGGAGGAAAAAATGGTCATTGTAGATGTGAACAGATTTCCAACATGATGCCTGTCCAGAGGGCTTTCAAGGATATGCCTGATACTCCATTTTTTTTCTCATGTACTGACATTAGATGCCTGGACATGACTCAACTCCACTGTCATGTCAATTAAAAACGCCATGATTTAAAACGTGCCCAAATACTGTCAGCAGCATTTAATTTCCAGTTTGGCGCCTTCCTTACAGTCAGCAGTGTGCGTTTCTGTGATACCCTCCTGGTGCCCGCACTATGAATGTGTCTATCCCTGGCCGAGGAAACCTCAGGATGGAAACATTAGTGTGTCACAAAATCTGAACCAGAAAGTACCGGAGTTGATCAGCCTCAGTGTGATTCAGGATAAGATTTTCAATTAGCAGATGGTCCGAGGGAGGCCGAGAGTCACCAGGCTTTGTCGCACTGAGTGCTCCCGGGGATCTTCCCGAGCCTCCTGCTCACGGGTTTCTAAATTGGCAGCTATGTTCTAGCCTTGAACATCTGGCCTTGACCTCAGCACAGCCCTGGTTCAGTTTCTATTTTTAAAAGCACCATTCTAATGGAAATGTCCCTGCCCTGAGTGAAGCTGGGCCTGTGAATTTCACCCCTAGCTAGAGCTGCTGTGTCATAGAGTTTAGGTTAATTTGGTAGGTGATCGATTTCCTTGACGACAACGTTGAAACGGGCTTCAGCTTCTTCCGGCCCCACAGGCTTTCTACCTGGGCTGCAGGTGAGGGTAGAAGATCCCGTGGAGAACGCCTTCAATAACCACATTAGGGAAATCTGCAAAACAAAAGGAAATTGCTGTTCTTATGTGTGCATGTAAAACATCCCCGCATTTTGCAGAAGTTAACAAGGGAAGGCCCACCGTGACTTGGGAATCTGCAGCGCTCTGCAGTTCGGTTTCCAACGTGCTATCCGTCATGCGGCTTCGGCCTGGCGCCGCTTCAGTGTCGCACCCGGCGCTGCAGGGATGCGCGGCCAGATTTGTAGTTTATTGATTTAAGGGATGTTCTAACGGTTAATGCTGCTGGGCCCCAGGTCTTTATCTGAATGTTTTCTCCCCAGGAAGATGGATTACACTGGCAATTCAATTTCTAACAAAATCTCAATATACTTGAAGGAATTCCAAGATTTCTACTGGGAATACTTCGCTGCAGTTTTTCCACCGTGGTTTACAGCGGCTAGCTAGTTCAAGCAGTCTTCAGTAGGCTCTTTCTATGTGCTAGCTTTAGAGAGCAGGAAGAGGGGGGCCTGTTGTCCAAATTTAAGGGCAAATTTCCGACAAAAGCCATCCTGTCAAACTTGAAAAATTGCCTGCATTTTTATAGGAGATACACAGGAAACCCAGAGCTGTATGGTGCGTTGTACCATGTTGCAGTTATCAGGGTGGGTAACATATGAGCGCATCACTTGAACAGGGGAACCAATCTATCACATGGCTCACAGTCTGTTTTCTGAACTTCAATCTGCACAGCAGTGTATCCGGGATTTATGCTAAAGCCAACCACTTGAAATAAGTACAGTTACAAGAAAATTAAGTGGTCCAATACTTGAAGACAAAAAAATAATGCCTTCATGTATGAATCCAACGTGAGACCACTTAGGAGGTCAGACCTCCTCGGGGAGGGCAGCCAGGCTCCTGGAGGAGATGGCTAGGAAGAGGGAGCCAAGCAGGTGGAAAGTCTGTGCGGAAGGGACAAAGGCCTAGGGAAGCGCGGGGCAGCAGGAGGAGCGGTGAGGAGACCTGAGGACCCGAGGGCGGGGCTGGGGAGGCAATTCAAGAATAGGCTGGAATTCAGGCTTTATCTGAAAAGCAATGAGAAGCTATCCAAGGACTTTAAGCAGAGTGAGACACAACTGAATCATGTCTTGAAAAGATGACTCTGGCTGCCACTCAGAGACCTGCTCAGAGCAAGTTCAAAGTGGAGATGGATTCAATAGGGCTGGTGAGGGATTTCACTATAGGACCTACCTGGTAGGTTGCTGTAAAAACTGATGAGTGAAACGAGGTGCTGGGACCTGAGCTTGGCACACAGTCAGTACCAGTTTCACTACAATGTACCGAGCACTGCCTAATTACTTGGGATATAAGTAAACAGCAGTCCGTGCCCATGTCAATGGAATCCCTGAGGGGAAGGAGTGGCACAGTGGAGGCTAACTCCTCAAGACGTCCAGTGTGGTGGAGTAGAGGGTATGAGGGGAATGTGAGCCAGAGCCAGACCACACAGGGCCCTGTAACCACGGTGAGAGTGTGGAGCTCACGGAGAGGGTTGGGGTGGAAATAAATAGGGTGACTCAGCTGTCTACACAAGATAATCAAGGCCACAAGCAAGGAGATTTATTTAAAAGAATGTGTCATGAGATGAGGGAAGGGTCTATGACAGCCTTCAGGTGAAACGTGGGGAAGCCCAGGGAAGGTGATGTTTGAAGGAGGAGAAAGTGCTAAAGCTGACAAGAGGTCAAGAGGAGACTGAATAATGTCCAGAGGGCCCAGTCGGGGTGGCTCAGTGGTTGAGTGTCAACCTGTGAACCAGGAGGTCATGGTTGGATTTCCTGGTCAGGGCATATGCCCAGGTTGTGGGCTCGATCCCCAGTGTTGGGCATGTAGGAGGCAACCGATCAATGATTCTCTCATCATTGATGTTTCTATCTCTCTCTCTCCCTCTCTCAAATCAATAAAAATATATTTTTTTTAAAAAGAAGAGAAAATGTCCAGAGAGCTTAGCCACACTACAGTCACTGGGAACTTCGGCAAAAATTGTTTTAAATTTCCCAGAAAAATAGAAACAAAGGCTAAAAGCATATGCTACAATAATAACATTTGATTATTGACATTTTATAAGAGGATAATGTTAAATTGTTGGAACTTAAGGACAGACCCTCCTCTAATTTTGTGAGGGTCGGTATATCTGTTAAGGAATGTCCACATTCGTATCTATATCCTCTGGAAGAGTAACCTTAACATTAATGTGATGCAAGCACTATTTATCTTTAAATGAAATGCTAAAGATTGGCAAGACCATCATTAGTATAATATTTTTAGGAGAATAGGAATCTGATTTATGAAATTGGATTGGCCAACATTCCACAAAAATAGGTCTCACTTGACGAACGCATTTACCAAAAAATTGCCAGAATGGGGCAGGAAAACAAGAGCATTGTGGCCAGCATCCCTTACCAGCTCACTGTTTACTCCGGACCCGGTCCCATTCTGCCCACCAAACCTGTGGACTTTACTTACTCTCAAACAAGAATCCCCTTTCTGTGCAAGTCATTCAGCCCCACCAACATTCTAGCAATGACACAACCTTCTTACTCTTTCTAACTCCAGACATTTGCCCCCTGATGTCCTTTCCCAGAAAGTTCCTCCCATTCTTCATTGTTAAGCCAGGTGCATAGCACATGGTGTTTAATAAGCTAGTGAATTGGATTTAGGGGTCATAAATATCTACCCTCTTTCATAAAACATCCTGTCTATTCTAGTCCACTCTGTACACTTCCACAGGAATTACAATCAAATGCATAAAATATCTGAGTATAAACAATACCTGCAAAAAGTACTTGTGGAACCATTTTCAAAAGATAATAAGAATATCTACACTAATAAAAGACAAACATGCTAAGTGACCATACCTTTGCTATGCCCTAAGCCACACCCACTAGCCAATCAAAGCGACTATATGCAAATTAACCCAACCAAGATGGCGGCCGGCAGCCACAAAGCTGGAGCAAGCAGGAGGCTTGGTTGCCCGGGCGACGGAGGAAGCCAAACTTCCCACCAGCCCTGAGCCAGTTGTGGCCTCCGCTAAAGGCAACAAAGTTTCAATTATAGAAGATAAATAAATCCCAGATACCTGCTTCCAGCCAGCCTCCACTGGGAGCTTGGGTGGCTGGGGGGCCTGGCCAGCCTGCAAACAGCCATCAGCCTCTCACCAAGGCTGGCCACACCCTCAGGGGTGAGGGTCCCTGCTGGGGGGCTTAGCCATCCTGCAAATGGCCATCAGCCCCTCACCCAAACTGGCCAGGCACCCCAGCAGGACCCTTCACCTTGAAGGGACTGTGGCCAGCCTGCAAACGGCCCTCAGCCCCTCAGCCGGGATGTCTGACTGCCAGCTTAGGCCCGATACCCCAGGGAGCAGGCCTAAGCCAACAGGTGGTCATCCCCCGAGGGGTCCCAGACTGCAAGAGGGCACAGGCAAGGCTGAGGGACGCCCCCAAGTGCACAAATTTTTGTGCACCAGGTCTCTAGTATATATATAAAAGCCTAAGTGACCATTCAACCGTTCGACTGGTAGCTCTGACGCATACTGATCACCAGGGGGCAGGTGCTCTGACCGGTAGGTTAGCTTGCTGCTGAGGTCCAGCCAATCTGGACTGGGCGAGACTGGCCAGACACACCCTGGAGCCCTCCAGCAGTCCCTTCCTAGGCCCCGATCATGCACTGGTGGGGTCCCTCAGCCTGGCCTGTGCCCTTTTGCAATCCGGGACCCCTTGGGGGTTTCGGAGAGCCACAGGTCAGGCCGAGGGACCCCGCCGGTGCACGAATCTGTGCACGGGGCCTCTAGTACTTAATAAAACATTGCCCATTTGAATCTAGACAAGGTTACATTATGAATATTTGTTAAATATAACATTTTGTTAATATACTTCAACTGCTATAATATGTGTATTTGTTAAACATGGGAAGCAAATGCTGAAAAAAGGCAATTACTGCTATGAGTCCATATTCTTACACAGCAAAGGCGGCTCTCTCTTGTCAGGGTGCTAGGAATGGTCCCTTGACACAGCAGGACTGCGTCCTGGCCAGCGTTCTTTAAACGACAGCTAAGTGGGCGGTCTGAGTACAAGCTCCCCTGCTACATACAACAGTCCCCTCTCTCTTGCTTGGGATACGATTTTACTGTCATAATGTAGGAATGGTATCAATAGATAATTTATCTATTGCTGTTTAGTTTCTCTCAGAAACAAAGGCTGAAAACTCACTATATGCAAAGAACACAGAGGGAGAAATTAGGCAACAAGGGGTTCACCCATCAGCCATGTGAGACTAGGCAAGGTGGTGCCTCCCTGAGCCCTGATTGTCTCATTAGCCAACGATGACACCTGCCTGCCTTTTCCATAAGGTTGTTCAGGAAATGAAATAACGTCTGAGGATGTACTCATGAAGAGGTGCACAACGAAAAGCTTTGAGAGGGACCAGGAAATGTAAATTTCTTGGCACAAAGAAAGGGCTCAGGCTAAAATATTGGCTACAATTATACTTAAATTATTCATTATATTTAAATATACAGCTTTAAAAAATATATATTCAGCCATTAAAGGCAGCAGATACCTTTCTCCCTTATTCCTCTAATTCAAAATGGCCTGGTAAGAGAGAAAGACAAATTATATTTCCTCCTGAAAGGCTTGCCCCAATTAAAATTCTGAATGTCTCTTACACCAAGAGCACTGGTTTATTGGCAGATTATTAAGCCCCGGACCAATGTTACTCCCTTAGACCTGTATTAAAAACGTGGTTTATGTGGTGCAGGGTCAGATCAGTAAAGAGCTGTTAGCAGATGACAGGTTTGATTACCGCTGGCTGCAGGCAAGACGTATGGATCCCGGAGGAACAGCAGCACCGGCTGGTGGGACAGTTTGCTGGAAAGGTCAAGAACAGGCATGTCAGCATCAGGGGACGACGGTAAACAGAAAACACTACAAACTAGCTTTGAGGGGATCAAACTGCTGTGCGGGGACGTCTCCAGGTTTATGTATCTAACAGTGCGGGCGAGTAACAGCCAGCAGAGGTAGAGGGAACAGACCCGGGCAGCGTGCTTCTTCCCAACATTTTTTGTGGAATTGGAAGTAGACAGACAACCTAGGCAATAAATCATTGCTGAGAAGCATGTTTTTTTTAATCTTGTGCGTATGATTATTGATAAGAATAGCATTCTTATTATTTGCATGAAACAACGTAGGGCTCTGATTCCGTCACTCCTAGATGGAGCTGGTCACTTCTGGACCTTCCTATCAAATATTTATCATCTCAAAATCAACTTCCGAACAAAGGTTTTCAAGAAAATTATGACTTGAAACACTTACACCATGGTAACTAGACATTTAATAAAACCACAGTCCCTTTCTGGATTTATACTATATAACTCCTAATTGACTACTATTAGTTCTTACCTTGACTCTTCAGATTCTGTCTCCTCAAAAGACCTAAACATTTTTTTAAAGAAAAGAAAAAAGACCATATAAGTCAGGTCAGTGTTGATGCCAACAAAGGGGGGGAAAAATAGTCAGTATTCCTAAAGCTCTAAGTCAGGAGGCATTTTGAGAAAAGAGTCAGGTGTTTTCATGAAGTCCCCTCATGACTGATAACGTCATTCTAAGGAATCTTAAGACTGCAATATTCAATTTTCCTGAAGATCACTTAACAATCCTATGGTTCTACTTCTGGATTTATATAATGGAGAAAAGATTTCACTCATTCCCAACATCTCCTCTTAAAAACACACAACCACATATGAATCCCAAACCCGAGTAAGCGCATGCAGGCTGGAGCAGGATACGCTGACAAGGCCTCCTGTTTGGTGAGCAGGGGGAATAACTGAGTGGAAAGTGGCCCTGAGTAAACACTGCCGGCAAGGGAGCTTGGCTGGGTATCTGGCTTAATAGGACTTAGGGTGTGGTTAGCAGGAATATCTTGTAGGTAGTGTGGGTCCTTCAGGCAGGTCTGGAGGCAGCGAGAAAATGGATAAAGCCATCTTTCCTCTTGGAGTTTCAGAATCTGAGGTGATGTGTTTCTTTGTAAATGGGCTTAATACATCAGGATGTTGCTGACGACCTTCAGTGACCAGCTCAACACAGGTGCCCATCAAGTTAGGCTCCCAGAGCTGGGCGAGTAGCTTAATTTCAAGTTAATTCTTCAGAAGAACTCTTCCCAGTGGCTGATGATATCAAATGCCTGGTTCCTTGGTAGATGGGGTCAGGGTCTACAGCCCCACTTGGCAGTTCCCGAGGGAGAGGCAGGAGAGTGAGGAAAGACAGCTGGAAGGCCCAGGCTCTGTCAGCTTTCGGGAGAGAGATCTCAGGAAGTCACTTAGTCCCCGGGTTTCAATTTGCTCAACTCTAAAATACAGGGAGTTGTGTAAATTGATCTTTAAGGTCATTTATAACTTTGAAATCATATATGTGCCAAGAGGATATAGACTTTGCTCAAGTGTGCACAAATAAACATATTAGTCCCTAAATAGAATATCTAGATTCACAATTTCCATCATGTACCACCACTCCATGTAGTAGCATAATTTAAAAAGTCAGTTCCTTAAATCTAAACCTCAGTTACTGAGCACTGGTCACTGGCCACACTCTGGGGAAGAAGGCTCAGGAGAAATTCCTTTGACTACAAGCAGGGGGGCGAATGAGAGTGCTGTCCCAGGCTGCCCCTTCTGGCACCTTTGTGGGATATTTGTTGGGCCAATAAGTGATGGACGACTAACAAAAAATACATGTCCAATAAGTAAACAGCAATGCTTACCCACAACTCTCCGCCTTTGGTAGAGATGGCAAGTGCCGTATGTTTAGGAAATCAAGAAACAGTTTGGGAAGTTCTTCGTTTTCTAAAATGACAGCCTGTGAAAGCAGAACACAGATTTAGAAAGTAAAGTTTGCTATGCAATCAATCAAATAAACTATTTCAAAAAGTCATAACCATCCATCAAAGTTCTTACCAGCATCATTCCTCACCATCAATAGGAGGTGTGGTCCCCCATGAATTTCACCTGACACGAATTCAGATCCACACACGTGCTATTTAGTGTCAGCACATGCTCCTTTTACCTATTCGTTCACCCAAACAGGATTTACAGAGCATCTACTATTCAGATGCTAAGAGGCCAACACAGTGGGACATCAGGGAGACACAGTTCCTGCCTTCGAGGGGATTCTAATCCAGAGTAAGCATTTCAAAAACGTAGGAACATAACAATACTGCCACAAATGTACATCAGACTTTCCTTCCCGAGTGATAAGGTGGTCTGAGGTGTGTGTGCGCGTGCACGTGCTCACCTGTGCACTTGCTACAAGAGACCACTATTTAGGAAATACTAGACATGGCTTTTTTTTTTTTTTTTTTTAACAGCTATCACCTGTTTCAGCAATAGGATCAACTGACATTTCTTGCTATTTGGACAGCTCCACTTAAAGTGTAACAACTTTATCACTAAGTGTAAATCAGTGTATATGCTGAAAAAATTGAGAGTTGTTCCATTTATAGAGCTCTGCTAAAGAGCTGGCTTAATGGCATAACCATGTCTGTTCTCAGGTACCCAAATTATGCAATTTCAAGTAGAAATTTAGTGGACAGCTGTTAAGTACATTTTCATACATATCTATTTTTAAGAGTCGGCCAGAGCGTGCCAACTAACTGCACATTTGCCGCTCCCTCCTTTTTGCAAAGATCATGGAAAAAGCACCAATGAATGAAATTAACCTCTGTAACTAATATAACTATTTTCAAGGGTCATTTTCACAATGTACCATGGCTGTTTTTCCCCCAACAAGCACATGTCGTTTAAAGAACAATGAGAATAATGGTGAAATATCATTCACACAGCTGATCAGGAACAGCTCTGCAGGGTGGTGCATACGGTACATGACAAATGACAAAAGGAAGGTCGGATTATGTGTGCCTTGTAAATGCATAACTCCATGTACTGTTTTTTGCCATATTTTACACACTGAGCTACCCCATTTCGTACAGTTCTGGAATACTGTTATCCGGTTCAGGACACATGAATGGAGTGAGCAACTACGCAGGTCGCCCATCCTGGCTGTCTGACCTCTGTACCATACTAGTGCTCAACCCTCCTGCTGTTCAGTCCCTGGAAAGGGATCATCTCGAGAGCCAGTCCTGTCTGCGGCTGTTACAGGTCCTTACACACCCCATTGTGCCCACTGAAGCTTAAGGAATAAACAAGAGGCAAAAAGAAAAGTGCTTGGGGGTTATACTTTATTAAATAAACAAATAGCATCTATTCTATTAGGCACTGGGATATGGTAGTGAGTACAACGGTCCAGTAGAGTATGGGTTAGTAGAGAAAATTGGTGACAAACAAGTAGACAACACACATAACCTAAACTTCCTTAGAAGATAGTGATATGGAATTGAAAAACTCTGCCACTCTCCAAATGTTTTCCCATCCACCCATCCACCTGCCCACCCACCCGTCCATCCATTCACCCACCCATCCTTCCATCTATCTAAATGTTTACTCTTTTCTTTATTATAAAAGTAGAAAAATGAAACATTCATAAAATAGAGAAAAATATTCCTCTATCCAGAGGCATACTTCCATTACTATTTCAGTTAATTTCCTTCAAATCATGTGACCTTAATCTGAACTTTATCTACCTGAGGAAATGTTGGGGTATTCAAAAGGTCATGATTTCAGTGCCCAGAACTCTAGGTTCCAGGCACCATCATACAAATGAAGCTTCAAGGCATTTTTGCCGTAACATGAGTTGCAGTGATTATCTACTTGTTTCTAGATATCAGGTTAAGAGAATACCATAATCTGTATTTGAATAAAAAAGCTTAATGTTGTAACAAATAAAACCCAAGCAATAGTTTTAATTATGTGTACAAGTGGTAGCTTTCAGATTAAAAAAATGGGGGGGGGGGCGCTGTAACATTCTTATCTCCACCCCCACCTTTTAAAATAAATTAAATCGATAACAAGTGTGGGACACTTTTAATGACCTGAACTACTTAATTTCCAGGATCTTTAGACATGTCATCCATCACTGCAGTATGGAGGAAGACATCTCTTGAGTGTTCAGGGGGTTACTTTGGTTTTATTAATGCAAGATTTAGGGAATTTTAACAAGGTGAATTGTTTATTTGCCTTGACAGATTGGCTTACAATGCACTGGCTACATCTCCAGCATGATCATTAATGACAAAAGACAGGCAAAAAGCTGTTTACACTGCAACACCAGGACGGGAATGAATCCTGCTCAGCCTCCCCAAACAGAGGATTCCAAACAGATGATGGCATTGTTTTAGGTAATACATACTTGTTTTAAAAAAAGGGAATATAGAAACCTCCAGAAATTTGTGAGCATTTCTGCTGAATGTTCACTTGATATGCTCATATGATATTTTCCACAAAGCAATTGCCAATATGGATTTCAGGATTTACAGTTATCAACAAAGTGGCATTGAGGATTTAGTTAAGCACTCAGTTACATGGTGAGAGTATTTCTTAAATTCTGCTAAGAAGATTTGTAAGAAAATAATTAATCCTTAAGTCCAAGCAGAGATAGAGTATAATATAGGAGAATGTACCTAATTTAATACAATATATGTAAGTGAATGACTGTCATGAATTGGTGGAGAGATGCAAAAGAGGTTCAACAAAATCTTTTGGTTCATAAACACAAGATCTCATCCCATGAGAGACCCAACAGTGAAGTGGGGGCTCACACTGTCCATTTATATCTTCAGTTTCTTCAAAAGCTTTTGCTCAAGGAGAACCACTCCTTCTAGAAGCTGCTCCCCGGGGCCATCCCACATGCTTGGGACCACAGTCTGGGCTAAATCACCCAATTTTATTCAGTAGATAAGCTCTTAATTAAATATATATATTACATGGTTGAATATCTAATCTTATTTCCCCATTGTTTTAGCTTGCTTCTCTTTATTTGTTATTTATCTTCAATGGCCAGTCATGTTCATTCTTTAGAGAGGCAGTGTTGCATAGTAGGAAGCTTAAAAGCAAGACCTGGGTTCAAATACTTCCTCTACCTTAGAGGGTTATTGGGAGGATTGAGTGATATCTCCAAGAGTCTCTGGCACACAATTAACATTCAATAAATGCTAATTTGTCTCCTTTGACTCTTTTTGTTGTCTCAATTCCTACCAACCTATTTTATTGGGTTTGGAAGTTTGGATTATTGTCCATGTAGCAAACAGAGCTTCTTGGCCCTCAATGATTCATGGATCCCTTTGAAAATTGGATGAGAGCTGAGGATCTTGCTTGCTGAAAAGGACACATACATATGTAACTGTGCTGACAGTGCCAGAGGTTCCCAGGCCCGACAGCCCAGCCCAGGACACCTGCCGTTAGCAGCATTGGCTAGCACCATCTGGACCTGCAGCATTGCTGGGCGGGCGCGCCTGCCAGAGCCCCAAGGATGGCTGCCTTCTTGCTCAGTTTCCTCCTCCTTTGTCCATTAGAACCCCACTGGAGTGTATGTCCTGCTATTAGAACTCATTAGCGCTTTCAGCTCTGAGCTGTGGTGGAAAATACTTGTCTGCCGGTGAGGCTACCCTGGTGAAGGATTCTTTTAGTCCTGATCAGCAGCAAGCTAACCTTCTGGTCAGAACATCTGCCTCCTGGTGGTCAGTGCATGTCACAGCGACTGGTCGACCAGTCCACTGCCCCCTGGTGGTCAGTGCACGTCATAGTGAGCAGTTGAGTGTCCTTAGCATATCATTAGCTTATTACGCTTTGATTGGTTGAACGGACGACTGGACAACTGGGCACTTGGCATATTAGGCTTTTATTATATAGGATTTAATTTTTTGTTAATCCTTACTGGAGGATATTTTTTCCATTGTTTTTTAGAGAGTGGAAGGGAGGGGTAGAGACAGAGAGAAAGAGAGAAACATCCATGTGAGAGAAACACACTGATTGGTTGCCTCCCCCACACTCCCTGATCAGGACAGGGATCGAGCCTGAATAAGTGCCCTTGACCAGAACCCAACCCACAACACTTCAGTCTGAGGGCTGACACTCTAACCACTGAGCAAACTGTCAGGACATAAGTGTTTAGCTAATAACTGATGGCAGAGTTCTGACATTGCAGGCAAGCTGGGGCGCATGGCTGGGCATCTAATGGATGCAACGAAACAGCAGCATTCAAAATGAACGTGACAAGTTGAAGAAAAAGTTGAAAATATATCGCATCAAATTAAAATTTACAGGTGTAAGTACTGAGGAGCTGTTTCGGTACAAGTGGGAAAGGAGCTGAGTGATCCCCACCCTCCACTGAAGGCCCCACGATCTTCTTCCAGAGGACGCGGTCACCCAGAGGGGTGCCGAGCTGGGAATGAGGCAGGGAGGCCCAGGAGGTAGGTGGTCTTTATGTTAACTAACTGTTCCGTTAAGGAGGGTGATGGTTTTCAAAGCTGCTGGAATAAGAAGAAAGTACTGTCCAGACCAGCGGGGAAGTCATCTCTAACTGGAACATGTTCAGTAAAACAAGCAAAAAAGGCACACGCACGGGAAGAGCAGCCATCGTAACAGCTGCTAAACATCCTGGGCTCAGAATGCTGTTAGTTGCTCTTTCAGGCACATGCAGACTGGAGCTGCTAGAGAATGAACAGAAAAACTCACTAAAGAAATTCCTGTCTAGTGTATCACTTAGGAAGTATGCAGGTATGCAGACTACAACCCAGATTATTATTAAGGTGCACAAAGGAAACGGGTTAAAACAAGTGTGTGATATACTATGTAACAGACTTTGCTTCTGCTAGATCCAACTCTGATAAATATTAAAACTGGGTAACCGAATGCACCTGGTAAGAAGCAAATATATATATATATATATCTCCACACAATGCTACTCATTTTCAGAAGAATACATGACTTTCCTTAAAATAAACAGATATTCCTTCAGGAATATCACTCTAGAAATATGGTGATGGGGGGGAATTCCATGCTCTACAAAAAAAATTACCAAAAAATTGCCTGAATTGGGCAAAAACAATAGCATTGCTACCAGCATCCCTTGCAAGCTCAATGTTTATGCCAGGAGAAATGTCTTTTATTGACGAGGTGCAATTATCATCATGTAGCACAAATCACAAAATCCCAATTTTTCCACCTTATCAGCTTTATAAAATCATGTTCCCAAAGGATCCCATTGATTAGTTGCACATGCTCTTTCTGTGACATCCCAAATACTTAATTGTCAGTTATCTTTTCTTCTTCGGTAAGTAAAATGCACTCACAAAATTACAGAGGGACTTGTTCCGCCTTAACCTTCGTGAGGTGCCATCATGCAGCGGAAAACACCGGGAAAATATCACAGGACAAAGCCGTCCGACAAGGGAGACATATAAACACTGTAATGATTTCCCACGAGTTTCCATTTTAGAAAATTGTCACTACGGCGAGCATACACGGTGACACATCTCCACCAAGGACGCGGGGAAATCGAACGCTGGCATTCTAGTTAGGTCCAAACCTACCCGGCAGCCAATTATAACAGGAACGGAACATCTTATTGGAAACTTGGACACGACCACTTGGCTAACCTTCCAAGATCACTGCACAGAGATGTGCTGTCTTCACGGATTTAATCCTTTTATTCTCCTTTCAAAAGATTTAAAAAAAAAGACACAACACAAATAAACCCACATTTCTTCCCCTTGTCTATCACGGTTTGTTATAAACAGCAGGGAAGCTCTCTGTCACAGGGAACTGAACTAAGGCAGGAGGTTTCCCTGAGTCTTGAAGGCCCTTTTCCTAGCCCATCTAGAGTGATTTGAAACGGCCGATTGCTGGGGTGACAAAGTTCATGACGGTCTTTCCTCGCCTCACCAGGAAAGATGCCTCATCGCACACCTACTTCGGAGGGGCAGCGAAGAACAAGGAGGGAGAAAAATCAATACTCCTCACTGCAGGGAGCGGGCTGCGGTGTCCGCGTCCCCTGGGACTGAAACTTACCAGCGCACAAGGCTCTGCTGTCCTCAGTCTTCACTTGCCCGCGCCCGGCACTTGCTCACAATTTCACAAAATGAGCTACGGTAAGGTGATCCAAGCACCACTTTCAAAAAGCCAGCCAGTACACAGATCTACAAGGCTCGTGACCTCCTCAGACCTAAAAATCAGATGTGCCTCTGAGGACCCCACTGCACCAGGACCCCACTGCACCGCGCACTCTTAGTAAGAGAGTCTGTTCCCCGGACATGTCTGCTCCTGCCTGGAAAAACTGTACTATTCATAGAATTCCAACAGACATCTGTTATGGTTTCTCGGGCCTTTATAGACTGTCCTGTCAGAAATCTGAGGACCTGCACTCAAAGCTGGATGCTGACGAGGGCCTATTGGAAATGGTCAAGACTCTATGAAAAGAAATACTGTCATTTCCCCTCAGAACAACTGGAAAGAAGAAACAGCATTTGTAGTCAGATGGCTAAAAAGGCAGAACTAACCATGAGACAATAGAAAGTGTCAAAACCAACCGTCTTTTGAGCTACAGTGGGGCCCTGACTTATGAGTTTAATTCATTCTGTGATGGAGCTCGTAACTCAAATTACTCGTATGTCAAATCAAAAAGTGAATGAGTGAGACACGTGATGCTGGGCTGATGTTGTGGCGTTCACTGTGACGTTCGCTGCGCCATCTAGCGGTGGGGTATCTGAAGCTGGCTCGTAACCCGAATTTTAGCTCGCAACTCAAAGCAAAAATATCGGCCGAGAGATGGCTCGTATCTCGAAAAACTCGTTAGTCGGGACACTCGTAAGTCAAGGCCCTACTGTATTTTAACATCAAAATTTATGTTCTGGAATATTTATTCCTATAAAATGCTTATTTAACACCTGCTAGGTAAAACCACTGGCTCGATGGCTGGCAAAACAAGCGTGATCCTGCCCTCCCAGGCCTCCCAGTTTAGTGGGGAAGATGGACTGTGTTCAAATAATCCCAGCGATGAACGAGAGCTTACAAACTGAAACAACTACCTCACAGGGAAGTAGGCTGCTGTCTACAAAGTTAGTAACAAAGCACCTTATTAACCTGTGGGGTGAAGGAAAGTTTCCCTGGGGAGGCGGTCCTGCAGCCGGGGGATGAGTGAACCAACAGGCTAAGAGGAGTGGGGTATTTCTGACACAAAGGCCAGCCTGGTCAGAGGCCTGTGGAGGGCGAACATGGTCCTGGAAGAACAGAAGGGCAGCGCGTGGCTGAGCCTGAGAAAACAATGAAGCTGAGCACTGACGCAGGAGATCCTGAGTTGGACAGGCTTCAGGGTCAGGAGAAGGATTTTGTTCTTTCCCCTCCGGATCTGGGGGCCATTGAGGGTGTCACCTGGGGGCGGGGGGTGAGTGGGGCATGTACGTACACATAACACAGCCGGACCTATATTTTGGCTGCAACAGACCCAGGGACCGTGCATTCAGCCCCTGGGCTGGCTCTAACCTGCTTCTTCACCGAGCCATTGCGTTAACGCTAATGACTCCATTTTCATTTTTGGTTCCTTTTCAAATCTGGTCTTTTTTTCTTAGACTAAGGATCTTTTCTTATTCCTTTAATTATTTTTGATACTTTTATGTTGGGTGTCTATGAAGTTGCCCTTTTACTTGTTCTTGGGACTTAATCTTGCTATTTTCTGTCTGTTGACAATCACTCACAGCTGTTTATTTTCTTCTGTTTTGTAGTTTTGATCCATGAGCTCAGTACTTGCAGGGCTGCATCTGTGGGAAAGGCCAGGCCAGGCCCAAGGTATGTCCCCCAGGAGTGGTTTTACTTCTCCTAGGAATCAGCTCCTTGACTGGGATCCCAGGGATACAGGAAGTGCTAAGCCAATGATTACATTATGTTTTTAGATTGGGGGTTCTGAGACCATACAGATGCTGAAAATAAAAACCCTGAACTCACAAAACATGGTTGAGAAGCACTAGGAAAACTTTTGTCCGTGCTCAATGCATGTTTCTTTATGCCAGTGGTCTCCAAAGTAGGTTACAGACACGTGGGGAATTAGGCAAGACCGTTAATTGTGACTCAGGAATACAAATATTAGCATGTCTACTTATTTTAGACTAAAAACTAAAGAAATCTACCTTTTCTAATTTTAATGTACGGATTTTTAGTAGTACATGCATACAGCCTCTTATTAAATGTGCAGATATTGGGGTGTTATGCACAAACATTTTTTCTCTGATAAGGGTATATAGTCCTAGGCCAGCAGGCTATGCCTCTGACTATAGTGCAATAAAGAGTTTGTAGCAGCCAGAAAGGCCCAATCTATCCAAACAGCACTACTGAAAAAGCCCACTTTAGTCTAGTTTGTCCTTTTTCTGAGGATGTAAATCTTTATTGGAAATGCCCTTCTTATCTCTTTTCAAGTGGCCAACTCCTGTCTATCTTTCAAGTCTCAGCTCAAGGGTTACTTCTCTTAGGAAACTTTCCCTAAACCCTCAGGTTGGGCTAAGTTAGCTTTTTTTGTTGTTGTTGTTGTTGGCAAAATTACACAATAATTTTATGTGATATGATGAATACTAGATTGAGTCACATGAACTTTCACCAATTTAACCTACCAAAAATGGCAAATTTCATATAGCTTACAGCAATAATACTTAATGCATACTCTGTGTCAGACTCTTTATCTTAATTAATTTGCACAATACTGTGAGGCACTATCACTATTCAAAGTCTGTATTTGAGGAGTTTGGGGCTCATAGTGGCTATCACCTGCGTGAGCTTTCTCAGGGGGAAGGGGACTGTCAATATCAGAGCCCAGGTCTCACTGGATCTAAAACTACCGATCAACTGATGCATCAAGTCACAGAGTCACTCACTCATGGAATCCTTTTCCTTTCCCTGTATATATGTTTCTACAATAATTACACATTTAATTTAACTCATAGGTAAGTTTAAGGGAACTGTTGAAATTGACTCGCTTCAAATACAGTCCTGATTTTTCTTGGATTTTAAATGTATCTTAAAATCTCAACTAATTCTCATAAGTATACAAAGACTCCCAGAAGAAGAAAGGCAACAAATTCCATTAATCTGTGTCCTATATTTGAAAAAATGAAAACAAGAGTAAAATCCAAAGCAATCTGGCCCCATAACATTTCAAAACCTACCTGACAATCTCTGACCAACTTAATTATTTTTTGACTGGGGAAAATACTTTAAAGCCACATTTTCTATACTTTCTCTTCTGACCTAACTGTATGTTGAGTAACAATGTGACTCAGATGACAGGTAGCACCAGAATCTACTTTGTTGATGTTCCATTGGAACAAAACAAATTCTAAAAGCAATTATAAACTAGCTGCTTACCAGTAAGTGAAAATGAAGTCCAGGGACCAGCACATTTGAATGAAACAGTATTACAAAGCAAACCAAAAATGATACAGTAATTCAAATAATGGGTGAACACTATGTTAAATATAAATTATAAAATATGCTTATGGAAGTGCTTCCTTTATTACTTTAAAGAAGAAACTAATCAGAACCAGGCTGCTAAGAAGTTGCCTGGAGGGAGCCTCCAGAGACTGGTTTTTAATGAAAGATTTATAATTAGCATGGCCCGTGCATGTTGATGAATTGATGTTTTAAAGTGTTTAAAGTGCTTGGAAACAATCTGCTCTCTCAAGTCCCTTAAACATTCCCCCAACTACCTAAGCTTATTTCTCTGAATTATTTAGCATTCTCTTTGTTTTATTTATTTATTTATTTATTTATTTATTTATTTTCCTGGAAGTTTATATGTTATTAAGAAGCTTCTGGTTTGCTAAGATTTTTTAAAGAATTTTAGACTCCAAACCAGCTAGGACATCTCTTTCTTTACATACTGTACACTTTGCTCCAGCACAGCTGGGTTTCATGTGGTATAGTTTAGATTGATTAGGCCTTTCTATGTACACATTCTTTTTCCTTTTTAAAAAATTTTTGTTAATCCTACCTGAGGATATTTTTTCCATTGATTTATTTTTTATTGGAAAAATATTTATTTTTTTAGAGAGTAGGAAGAGGGGGTGGAGAGGGAAGAGAGAAAGAGAGAGAGAGAAATATCTATGTGAGAGAGACATATTGATTGGTTGCCTCCCCTACGTGCCTGACCAGGGCCAGGGATCGAACCTGTGACCGTGCCTTTGACAGGGAATTGAACCAGAGACCCTTCAGTGCATGGACCAATGCTCTAACCAATGAGGACACTGGTAAGGGTTAGGCACACCCATTCTTACTCACTATAGTTAACACACAGTGTACTTGGAAATATATATATATATATATACATATATATATTAATAAAGACCTTCAACACCATTGTACATTTGTTCACTTATAAGCACCACATCATGGAGTCTCCTCTTTAAATGCTATGGTTATGCAGTTAATCTTTTACAGGAATTAAAAAACTCTGGATGAGCAAAGCTCATAGTGCACGGCACTCAGTGGGGACACTGAGTGGGGAATGGCCCAAGATGCAGAAGGGACTCCTCAGTGAAATGATGTAAAGAATGAAATGTGGCCCTTAGTAGAGAAAGCTCATAGATCTAAAGTTAAAAACAAATTGATGTAGGAAATACCAAAGAAAGAACCCTTGACCTCCTGGCTGCAACAAAAAATGCAGTCAATGACATTGTTCACATAAAACCAGGTGGATGGATAAGAGCCCTGAGGGGCTAGACCATAGACCAAGGGAGAGGGAACACAACAGCTTGAAAGGTGAGAAAGGAGCCTAAATGTACATGGCTGCTCACCAATGGGCAGTAAGTCCTAGCAGGGCACTGCTCTCTGGGTCCATGGAAAAAACACACACATCCTGTAGTCCTTCTCCCAAATCTAACATCGAAATAAATCCTCCCATATCTTGGAGTTAAATTATAGATGTTTATTCAGGGAATCACATCCCACAATGAATGTCATGTACCCTTTCCTGGGGGTTTTCCAGATTATAACAGCCTTTTCTGTTAGACTCCCATGTGTGCCTGGGAGCTAGACATGATTGCATGTAGACTCCCATGTGTGCCCAGGAGGCAGACATGATTGCATATAGACTCCCATGTGTGCCCGCAAGGTAGACATGACTGTATGGAAAGCTACTCCACACTCAGGCAGACACACTTGAACTCTCTCTCTGCCTTCTGCCACTGGAGGCTATGTATGATACAGACTGCCAGTTGTCTACACAAGTGCCATTCTTCCCTTCTTTCTTATTAATGGAACACCGATTTTGCTGGGGGGTATGTGGTAAATTACCAAGCTTAAAAAAAAAAAGCAAATGATAGTAACAAAAAGCAATGATAATAAGGAACTCCCCTCCCCAACCTTTCCCAGACTCCCCTGTCATGTGATACAGGTCTGGCCACTAAGAAGTCAGTGGAAGTCATTGGATAGAAAGATCCCAAAAGCTCCCTAAAAGTGAATGGTCAGGCTCTGGAGCCCTCCTCTTTTTGCCCATCTCACTCCCCTTTCCGTCCTCTTCTTGCCCGGAATATGAGCATGATCTCTGAGCTCAGCTGCCATCATGTGATCATGACATCCAATCATTGACAATCTGAAGTCAATAAACCCAAACCCACAATTACCTACCCCTGATAATGCTTGAGAAAAGAATATGCTTGAGAAAGATAAATCCAAGTTTTAGTTCAGTGCTGTTATCTGGCCTTTACCTCTTGCCTCTGAAGTCCTGTTTTTAGCACACAGAGCAGAGTACTGGGAAGAATATTTTTTTAAAAGGAGAGAAGAAAAAAACCACTGTTATTCTTTTAATTTACTACCTTAGTGCTGGGTAGAATACTGTTACAGGGAAGGGAGGGAAGAAAGGAACGGGAAGGGAAGGAAAGAAGTGAGGGAGAGAGAAAAAACCAACCAACCCTGATGGTCTATTTTTAACGTACTGCTTTTAAAAAAAAGTGCACAACATACAAAATAGCCCATGAAAAATGATAAAGCAATTAGGTTCACACACACATTACACTGTCTATAAAAAGCAAGAAAAGGGCCAATATGTGAAAAGCGTGTCACACGTACTACGAAACAGTAAAGAAATGAAGCATATGGGTAATGAGATGAAACTAAACAAAGAAAAATGTAAGCTGATTATCCAGAAAAAATATCCTACCAAATTGGGCCTGTTAAACAAATCATAGCCAGTCTCCCTATGGAAATGGAAAGGGTTTCATTAAACGTATCTTACAAAGGATGTCCAAACCACTGTAGAATGGGCCAGAGGGAATAATTTAGCATTGGCTGCTGGAAAAAAATACAATTCTACTTTATCAGGTCCTGTTAATCACAAATTTTGTGATCTTTTAACAGTTTTCTATTAAGAGCAATTAAAGGGAAGTAGCAAAGGTTTACGCTCTTACTCTAGCAAGTTAAAATGACTCCCTACATCTCCAAGCAGAAGTTTTACAGCCTAAAGATCTTACCTGAGTTTGAGGGACAAACGCTGTTTACTGAAAAATTAAATAAATAATAAAAAGTTTTAAGCCGCGCCTCTGGTGTCTGAAGATTACATACTTGGGGTCATTTCTGCTCCCTGCTCATGGCTGTCCTTGGTGCACAGGCTGCCGAGGAGCCAGACAGCACTGATGCTGGGTGGAGGCGCAGGGAAAACACAAAGATATGGCCAAATACACCCGAGGGCCCAGTGCGCAACCACCTGTACGCCTTGTCAGGCCATACACTCACCACCCCATGCACCAGCCCAAGCGTCCCAGGCAGGGGTCTATTCAACCACCCCCACCCCAGCCTAACTGTGCCCCAGAAAGGAGCCAGGGAGGGAGGTGGTTTCAGTTTAAGAGAACTGTATGCACTGTGGAACATTTATTTACTTAAATTGCTTAAAATTAATCTGCCTGCTGTGTTAGGCAGACAGTCATAGGCAAGTTTCTTAGGTCCTTTATAGTCCAATAGGGTCAATAATGGTATCTATGTCAGAGATTGTAGTCATGATGAAAGAAGACTCATGCCTATAAAGAAACTGATACTATAAGCACCTAATAAATACTATTTATTATTATTCTTAGTAGTAGTGGTAATATAAGATGAACAAAAATAACATTATAGCCCTAGCCGGTTTGCCTCAGTGAATAGAGCATCGGCCTGTGGACTGAAGGGTCCCAGGTTCAATTCTGGGCACGATCCCCAGTAGGGGGTGTGCAGGAGGCAGCTGATCAATATTCTCTCTTATCATTGATGTTTCTATCTCTCTCTATCCCTCTCCCTTCCTATCAGAAATCAATAAAAATATTTTTTAAAAAACACATTATAGAAGCTGAATAAATAACTCACTTAATGAAAGAGACATTTTATTATGTGGTTTTACTTCTGTCATTATTAACTTCTGATAAAAAGCTTGTGCTTTGCATATAATCCAACTATGTTGTAACTTCCTGGCCTTTTAATGATACAGAGGCAGAGAAGCATCAGACAGACAGTCAAACTCTAGCGGAAACGCTGGCTGGTTGGGGAGAGGTAAGAGATCAACCAAAGGACTTGTATGCATACATATAATTATAACGAATGGATGCAAGACACTGGTGGGTAGGGGAGGCTGGGGGAAGGTCAATGGGGGGAAAAAGGAGACATATGTACCACTATTTGTAATACTTGAAACAATAAAATAAAATTTTTTTTTAAAAAAGCTTGTGCTTTACATATAATCCAACTATGTTGTAACTTTCTGGCCTCTTAATGTATGCACTACTGCATACACACAGGCCAAAGTATTTGTTCTACTGGATTTTTGTACGGAACTCATTCAGTCATATCTTCAAAGCACTATCTCCGTGGGCCAGTCAGCTCAGACCTGACCTAGCTCTGGTCTATTGAGTCCTTCTGTGCAATGGTGTTGCCCTCTCCTATCAGTGAGACCTCTAATCCACTGATCTGGAACTTTCTCACTTCCATCAGCCCCTTCTGACATTTCTGCACAACTTGTCCAGCTTAAGAGTCCATGATCCATCATCATAATCAGTTCCCTGAAATGCCTCTGATACATCAGCCCCCCTCCTTCTGCTGTCCTCAGGACACCCCGGTTCTGGTATACTCTCTCCCCGAAGGGTTCTTGTGGCTCCTTCTCTCACAGCCTTTTGGTCCTTCAAGGGTTAGCTGCTCCCCCTTCGCCCTCCGGCTAGAGGTGAGCCCACAGCCCCTCTGTGAGCTCTATAGCCAAGCTGTGGCTGCATATTTAAGCAACACTCAACCAAGGAGAAGGACAGAGGGAAACTGATAAAGAGGGTCATGAGACTAGATGATGTGCCTTATGGTGACTTACCAACAAAATAAGTGGCTGCTCACCTGAGTCTTAGGAAAAATAAACCAACAGAGCAGTGATGCTGCCACTTGTTGTCAGAAGTACCCTGCTACTCAAATGAGAGCCTTTTCAACCCTTTTATCGCAGCTCATTGATGAGACATGGGAAACAGCCTTGTTCAGTACACTTTTTAATTTAAAAAATGCAGGTTGAAAACCAACAAGCTTAATTTGTCTTCAATTTTTAAATCTTTTTATCATAGTAAGTGCTAAAAACATTGGTTAACATTTCAAATGTTTTCTACCTTTTTTTTTTTTTTAACACGACCCACCATGTCTTCATTTTGGGAAGAGGAAAACAGGCATTTGCCAAAACAATCTTGTCTTGAGCACAATTTTGTAACCGGAAAACAACTGAACCAGGTATCAACTAGAACTCTCAAAACATGCCCTGTATAACACATAGTGCAGTGCAAAGAAGCTTCCCGACTGTGATAACTTTTCTTGTTTTGTCTCACTGATATTTCCTTATGAGGGTTTTTGGGTCAAAGTAAACTCCCCAGGACTCATCTGATATTCCCTTTGAAACTGATGATATTAAACAGCAGGTGCCCACTTCCAGTCTGAGCAGTAATCTAAAGGGAAAAATCTCCCTTCCAAGTTAAGACTTTCATTTCAACAGACCGTTGCAAGGGGAACGGGCTGCAGAGAGAAGAGTGCTGTTTGAACTCTACCACTAAACCCAGTTTTGATAGGATAGACATTTCTTTACTAATGAATGCTACTAGAGATTATTCTGGGAAAAACACTGATGCTAACGCTACACCAAATCAAAGGATCTCAGGATTGTTCAGTCGTTTTCTGTTATTAATATGATGAATGGCTACACAATTAATATGAATAGTTAGCCAATCCCAAAGTACACCTTTTCAATTATATCATCTTCACTCTAAATAAAAATAGAATACAATCATAGTTTTAAAATAACAGCTGTCACTTTGCCACTTGTGTTTGAAGGATCTTGAATAGGCAGTCATGCTAACACTCTAAGCTAAACTCCTGGTCTTCGCCTGAAAGTCTCCCTTGATCAGTATCTCAAATGAATATGACTTTGATGTGAGCAGAATCGTTAATAAATATTTATTTTATGCATATGATATACAATAGAACCAAACATTCAAAAATGCTTGAAATTCACATTTTTAAATTGCTTTAAGATGACCTTTAGGTATGCAAAACTCAGAAGGAGATGCAAAATTTAAATAATACTGTATTTAAAAGAAAAAAATAAGGGAATGGAAAAGAAAGAATAAACAAAATAAAACCTAAATTATTGCACCTGTGAACAATATCATTTGAGCTCCTGATTAGGAATAGATATGAATTTCATTTATTTCTGTTTTGGGGACTAATTTAATAATTATTCTTTTAAATATTGAGAAGAAAATATCTATTGAAAATAGAACCTTCCTTTAGTCTACTTTCCTCAATTTCTAAGTAAAACTGGTAGATGAGCTTTGGAAGTAAATATTTATAATTTTATTTGGAGAAGCAGAACTATTACTAGTGATACCTTTTATTATTATAACTATTATTATTATTATTATTATTATCGACATAGCTTTTAAAAAGTTAACATTTTTTCCAAATTGAAATATCTAATGCTTAGGCAAATACTTCATTTATTATCCATTACAGATAATAAAAGATCTCCTGTGGATGGACTTAACTATTTTTACTTTTAAATTTAATGCCAGTGTTTATTTTACTAAAATGCTTTGTTGAAAGCTAAGTAAATTCTCTAAACCACCCAAGTAACAAACCAAATTGATCTCCCTTTAGTATTTGTGCATTACTATACACATTTATTTCACACACACGTTAACACTGTAGTTGTTTAGACATCTGAGTGGCCAAGCCAAATTCCTCAAAGGCAAGGATTATGTGTCAGCAATTTGCTCTGTGCCAGGCAGCTCCCATAGTAGATGCTCAATAAATATCTACTAGACATTAGCAACTTTTCCCATTTGTTGACAGGATGTTACATATTCTGATAACTACAAAATTGCATTGCATGAGAAATGCTTATCACTTACTATTTTTAGATGACCCATAGGTCTTCTTTTCCCCCCCAGTAGAACAAATAATTAAGTTGTCTGTAATTCCAAAGGTTTGTAATATATAAAGTAGTTTAATTTGCTGCAAAAGACTACATTTTACATGCTAAATGACATATGATCGAACATGTGCTAAAACAAAGGGGCCTGCAATCTTCACCAGGTGAGTAAGTGGCAGTGGAATACGACACAGCAGCTCCCCCCATTCAATCCCACCACAGTAGGAAGCCCTGGGAGTCCTTGGTCACACAGCAGGCGCTCAACAAATGTGAGCTGCCCTTTCCTCTCCCCTTGGAAGTCACTACCGCTGAGGAGCCAGCGATGCAATTTCTATAATCTACTCTCCCCTGGAAAATGTGCGTTCCAAAGGAAATGACCACACATGAGCAGAATGAGTTCTACTACTTTCTTTCTGCCTTTATCTCCCCCTACTTCCCTCCCTCTGTATCATTCTCTTGACTGTCTGGAAGTGCAGGCTCCAACAGCCACATGTTAAGATACGGTCATAACTTTTCAGTGTGGTGTACATTTCAAGGTCAAGTTACCTTCCAAATTTAAAGCAGACTGGTGAGTAGAGATTCGAAGACTAACGAATAAGAAAAGAGAGGCAGCACCAATTGTTAATATGTATTTGATTTTTCAAATTTATAATAAAAGTTGTGCAGGCAAAAAAGAACATTTTGGGGGCATGAGAGAAATTTGGGAGAGTGATAAAAATGTTCTAAAACTGGATTGTGCCCGTGGTCACACAACACTATCAATTTACTAAAAATGATTAAACTGTACACTTATAATCTGTGCTGTCTGGTATGTAGATTATACCCCAGTAAAGCTATTAAAAATGTGTATCTTTTCCCACATTCAAGAGTCTAATTGTCAAGTGGTTTGGCTAAATATATACTGTAAGATGCTGACCAACTTTTTCTTAGGATCAATAAAAAGATTGTTCAAATACGGCTGATAGTTGGTGTCAGATGTTGCCAAGAGTATGGAGGGAAATATTTTTTTCCTAATAAAAGATGAATTAAACATGCCACTTTTTGTATACATAATTGTATGTCAGGTAGAAATAGTAAATGGTAAATAGTAAAAAATACTAAATGGGCCCAAATTAAATGTTTTACCTGAATTAGGACAAGTCCAAAATGAGGAATTTTCCGTAGATTTCAACCTCTATCTAACGAGCCAATCAATCCCAACCTTAATAATCTGCTTTTATTTTTTTCACAATCAACACATTGGTGTGCGGATGGAGTGCTGGTAGCTTGATTTTGATCTGAAGCATTCTAAGGTCTCTCCTACGATATCATCTGCACTTTCCGTTTGCAGGTTACCTCTTGGCCTCATGAGCACAGCTCTTGTTTGAAACAAGCCATGAGCATTGCCGACACCAGGGGCCCTGCCCCTGTCAGGACTCGCCTTTCCCGGACTTGTTCTGCTCACCCACCCACAGAGAGTAGGGAAGAGAAGAGCTTCATTTTCTTCTAAGTTTCTTTTGAGTTTGACAGACCTGATGCCAACGAGTCTTCTCTTTCTACCTTTGAAACGAGCGCTTGTATTTCATAGGAAAAGCACTGCGTAGATATTCCCTTCACCACACTAGAGATTGGAAGGGACACTGGGTAAGTAAAATATGGTGATAGCCCATAAGGACACTCCCACTCACCACCCCAGCTTTTCAGGTGGGCCCCTTTCTCCTTAAACCCCTCTGTTCTCCAAGTCGGTCTGTTGTGTGAAAGGTTTAAGAAATCTGTTGGGTTTTCTGATACTTAGCAGAAGAGGGGGCAGAATGTAAAGGGCAACCTCTTCTATTACAGAAGCAAATAAATCAAATTCATCTTCACCTCCCAAAACCTTTATTGCCAGGGCAGTAGGGGTACAGAAAGGGAAGAGGCAGAACTGACATGCACTCAGGACTCCACTGGGATCAAGGGCAGTGAACTTGCCCTTCTCCCCCACAAACAAGGAAATCACCTTCTAATGAAATGTTTCTATTATAAAGAACAACATTTGTGTGAATGCTTTTGGAACAGTCATTTGTAATAACAGTTTATGAGATAGAACCTAATAAGTTCTGTTATTGTGAGCAAACAGCTTCATTATAAATTTGTGTTATTTTACTTATGTTTAAAATTACAAAGGCAAAAATATTAAGTTATTTAACTAAGCTTCACTAATATGTGTATCACTGAATGACAAATACATGTGTATTATGTGGATATATTTGCTATTTGTTCCCATTGTTTTTGACAAGTAGTTTTTAGCATTTCATGAGTCTGGAAGGGAAAGAAAGCCACCATTAGTAGGTCAGCCAATCCTTTAGTTTTTGAGATGTAATGTCATTGTTGGACACAGATTCAAGGAAAATGTAAGTTCAACATCTGTAACTACCTATTATGGAAAGACATTTTGAAACCAAATGTGATCGCTGACAGAGGGTGTGGGTGGACTGTTGCATAAATGGAGAAGGCACAACTGGTAAATAAGAAGGGGCTGTCCGCACGACTTACGTGTGCATTTAAGTTTAAGGCCAGATGGCTCAGCGGTGGACATTACCTGATATCTGAAGATTACCTAATTCCTAAAGGCAGGGGGAAAGATTTTATCTAGGTTTTTTAAAAATAGAACATGCTTCAAATTAGTATTCCGTGATTATTACTCTCTTTGTTATTCACTGGAGACATCTGCATAAGTTAGGACCACTTCAAAAGCACCAGCACAAATCTGATGATTACATTAATTCAGGTTGCCCCTTAAGCAGGTATTTGTGGTTTCCAAATAAGATTTCTTTTCCTTAGGATTTTAGGGAAGGATATCAGTCCTTCTTGGCTCCCATCCTGGTCCCCAAATCCAAACCCCTTTTCACAATGCAGTGGGCATGCAGGGCTGCAGGCTGCTCCTTAACTATGGAAGCAAATCAATAGCAGCTGAATGCCATCTGCTTCGGGCCGCAGAACAGAACCAAAGTGGAAGCCATGCATCTTCCCTTATTGAAAGGTTATTTTATGCAAGTAAACAATTCATCGTCTTCTTGCACGCTTGATGCTCATTTACCACTTTGATCAATAAAATATGCAAAACAACAAAAAAATTGAATCCTAAGAGTAGTTCTGATGCCAGCGTGATAGTTAATCAATACCCGGCCTCTGTTCAGGAGGGCAATTGGTGGGGGTACTCTGCTTGTAACCTGTGAAATCCACAGTGGTAGACGTGGCTCTTTTTTCAGAAAAGACTCCCTTTTAGAAGGAAGTATATTACGTTTACTCTATAAATGACATAGGAGAACACTTTCTCATTGAATTACATCAAAATACTAACATCAACAGGCCTGAATGTTACTGATTCAAGCCAGTACTTCTCAAAGCTCAAGAAAAAGTCATTTTGGTTTCCATGTCTTTTAGAATCTTAAAGACAAATATTGGATGAGATCATTGACATGAACCTTTGGACAGCAACCCTTTTGGCTCTAAGTTCTCTTATTCAGGCTTGGTTTTCAATGTATTCACGCTTCAAGTGAACTCAGTTTTTCTTCTAAAAACAAACTGCTGTGGGGATTTCTTGTGCACAGTGTTTCTTTCAGTCAGACCACAAGGTGCCTTATTATATTAAACCTCTTGACAATCGATGCAGGCAGAGTACTTTTCCCCCAACAAAGAAAACTATATCATCTTGCAGATGCTACCGAATCAAAGCCCTCAATTCAAGACTATTTCCTATCAAAATACAAAGCACTAAAAAACCTGTATCCCCCCCCACACACACACACATTTTAACTAGATCTATCTAGCTGAATTATGAATTTCAGCACAGCACAAGAATAAAAAAATAAGATAAATTAGGTCTACTTCTGGAAAATCTAAAAAGCAGTTTAATAGAAAGACAATCATTGCCCCTGAGAAGGTGGCTTCAGACATTCTGTAGACTATAAAAATGACAAGAGTTACCTATTCATCAAATACTGCTTAGTTTTCCAGAAAAGGATTAGAACACAGGTTAAAAACCTAACTAAGCTTTTTCTTCCTTACACTGATCTACTAGATTCATCACACTTATACTTGCCTCTCTGATCATTACATATAAAGTGTTATCCAGTAAACATATTTTGTCCACGTTCCTAAAGATCTAAATGATATATGGAGAAAATGTGTGATGCTGTTTACTCTGTAGAAGAAAGGAAAATAGATAAGCATTAAAAGTCTTAATGAGATATCGTTAGTATGAAGAAAAAAAACAATAAAAAATCCATTCAATTTCTATCACCACGTTTCTATTCACTTCACATCAAAGACGACTGCAAATACTTTTCCTTGCAAAGTATTTAGTTGAGACTAACATTTCCCAAAGTTCTCCATTATGAAACAAACTAAATTATACAGCACTGATTGTGAGAAGTGATTTCCTTGCCATCTTTCTAGCTTCATACAAAGAACTCTCTATTTCTGGCTTTTATTTTAAGACCATCATTCTAGAAGTGTATCTAACTTGACACCTCAGATTTTAAAACACACACTATATATGTAACAATTTAAATTTTTACTTTAGTCAAATAACTGTGATGAAATTAATAACACCACCATGACTATAGGAGTGCAGTAGCTCTGAGTCGATGACCCAACAGCGGCAAGGGTATAATTTAAAGGCAGAAATTTCCAGTGCATGCACCGTTAGCCACAGTGAACCTGTTACTGCTCTAAAGGGAATTGTTTGCCTCTTATTAGATTTTCTACAGCACAGCCATAAGTGATAAATGTACTGCTGTACTCACTGTCAAGTTAATCAATGCTGCCAAAGTTTTGTTGACCTAACAGTAATCCATAAAGTAAGCAGCATTTTCTCCAGCCCTATGACATCTCAGTCCACAGAAGGGCTACGGATCCAAAAGTAGCTTCACATGAGAAAGAGGTGGGGCGGGGGTGGGGGTGGCTCGGAGCAAGAGGGGTTGATGGAATAGACAGACTGGGTGGTTTTCAAAATGAGCAGGTATTATGAATCCCCTGTCAGGATAAGAAAACATTTAAGATCGCAACCACACACCAAAATAACTCGCTCAATTTTGATGTTTAAAACCCTAATAAAAGAACTATTCTGATTCTTTCCAGAACCCCACCACCTCAAAACAAAACAAATATACAAATAACCAAACACCCAAATCCTTCAAGAATCTCAAAGCAAAACAGCCATTTCTAGTGCATGGTCTATGCCTGTCTATAGTTCAATGCGCTGGTCAAATCCAGTCCGGGGCGCCTGTACTAAGAATGGTAATGTAGACAAGGAAAACAAGCCCAAGATTTCGCTTCACTATAAGGCAGAGCATGTGAAAGACATGATCAGCAGAAATGAGAAAAGAAAGGAAACAAGAGGAGAGGAAAAGCTGCTTGCACACAAACGGCTGCCATGCTTCCACAAGCAATTACAGGCATATGAAATATGAACTGCAATTGATTTTTCTTCCTGGGGTCACTGGGCTCCGTGTTTTACGCACTCGAGGCATTTATTTGGGAAGCAAGCTGACAAGTTTTGTAGAATGACCTGAGCAGTGCAATCTTTGCTCAGTCACAGCCACTTCACTGTGGCTTCTCATCCTTGACACTTGTCCCTCCCCAAAACTCGCCGGCAAGGGATTCCTTGATAAAGACGAGGAACAATGCAATTACCGGCATAAAGGGCTCGCAGAAGCTGACCAGGGGATGCTTAGCAACCTTTTGTGCCAATGGAACATGAACAGCATCCATCTAGAAGAACGAGTGTCATCCCTCTGGCTCTACAGCAAATTTCTTTGGCTGGTGGACATCCAGCAGGATTACTACACTCAAGTGATTTGTCTTCCCAAGAAGAGGACAATGGAAAGTTGTGGTTATGGGAATAAATGATATAGATTTCTTATACTTAAATAAGGCTTTTAAAAACTTCAACTATAAAAAGATTTTCTATTTGCTTGTTTTCTCTAACTTTGATTGATGGCCAGATTTTCCCATATTTTGGTCTTCACAGAGCTCTAAATTGAGAATGTTACTGATCAAAACATAAAGCATTACTTTTAAAAATGTATCTGGACAACTTCCCTTCTTTCTGCATCAATTAATAGTCTTGGACATCTCTCCCTATCAGTATCTATATTTATAGCATTCTTTTGAACTGCTATGGAGTATTTTGTATAGCTTTCCACTATATAAATATTCCAATATACTATAAACCAATCCCCCCCGCATTGGGCAATTTTAATAATTATATTGCAATGAAATAAATATCTTACATCCAGCATTGTCTAAGCATGCAAAAATAATGGTAGAATAAATTCAGAGATCAGAAATTGCCAAATTGCTTTTCCAAAAGGTTGCCACAATTGGCAGGCCCTTATACGCCTATGGGAATGTTTATTTCTTACCAATGATGAGTACAAATGTTTTGTTTTAATTTCTGCAGATTTATAAGCAAATATATTATCTCACTTTAATTGACCATTCTTTAATTAATAGTGAAATAACTTTTTCTCTTGTTAACTGACCATTTATAATTATTTTTAATGAAAGAATTCTGCCCATTTTCCTAAATTTTTAAAATTTGAAAGCTCTTTGCACATCGTGGGAATTAGATCTTTGTCATATGTGTTAAGCATATCTTTTTAGTCTACCTATCTTATGATAGGAATTTGTGGTGACTACTTTGCTTTATAGAATTTTAAAATTTTTATGCAGCCAAACTTTAAATGTTGCACATGTCAACAAATACAGAAAAAACCATGAGCAACTCAGAGAATATGACACAATGAAATACTGCATGATGGAAGCAGACATTACTTACATCTGAGTCTAAGATTATGTCCCAAACGATCAAAGGGAATAAAACATATAACCAAAGCAAGGGTTAGGATAATATGAAATACCATTAAGACGAAATTATCGGACAGCCAGTAGTCAGGGTGGACTGAGTTAAGTTAGAGGCTGCTAAGGGAAGCCCAGAGGGTGAAGTACAGGGCACATAACCTGGTGTGGAAAGGATCCGTACTGGAAGAGCTACCACAGAAGGTAAAATGTGACAGATCAACTAAGGTGCATTAGGGTTTGAGAATATCATATCTGGACGTGGAGAGTCAAGAAAGGTCCCACAAAAGAAGGGGTACTAAAATGAGCCTGCAGGATGGTAAACAGAGATGAGGGAAAGGGATATGCCAGATAGGGGTATAATAAACACAGGGCCAAGACAAAGACAGGCAGTAAACTAGTGTGACTGGCACATAAGACACATGTACAATAAGGCTGGAGTTCTGAACACCTGGCCTAGGAATATCACAATTTGGTAGCTGACAAGGTGCCATAAAATAATTTTTAGGTAGGTGGGTATGATCAGAGATGAAACTGAGAAGGAATATCCACCTTAGGGTGACCTCGAGTAGCCAGATCTAATAATGTTGGGAGCCGTTAGAAATATTGGCTTAGACAAAGCCATCTTAAAAACTATAAGTTTCTGGTTCCTTCGGAAACTACTAATTACCAGAAACCACCTGTAAACTAGTGTGACTGGCACATAAGACACATGTACAATAAGGCTGGAGTTCTGAACACCTGGCCTAGGAATATCACAATTTGGTAGCTGACAAGGTGCCATAAAATAATTTTTAGGTAGGTGGGTATGATCAGAGATGAAACTGAGAAGGAATATCCACCTTAGGGTGGCCTCGAGTAGCCAGATCTAATGAGAGTCCTGCACCGGCACTCTTCAAATCCTCTCCCTCAACCAGCAGGCTCTGAAAGGTTAAAAGTGATTTGCCTGCTGATTGCTACTATTTTGTCCACTGAGGAAATCGGAGGTACTCTGCAGGTAGGCTTACACACATATTCCTATACAGTATGATCCATATTTAGGCAGACTGACTTCAAATACCAGATGATGCTGTTGAGCAAGGATGAAGCTGAGAGAACTGTGAAACAATAAACCTAAATAAAACATCACGCAGAGTGTCTAGCCCAGAATAGGTCCTTAAAGATGTTTATTTTATTAGTGAATGAATAAGTGAATGAATGGGTAAAAGATTCCATCAGAACTTCTTGTGACAACACTGCATTGTTTTGAAAATTTCTGCTAGGTATGGCTCCCACAGGCATTTTAAATTAGCCATGGGCTTAGCTAATTTGGTGAGATGATTCCTAAAAGAATATTTTCTAAGTGAATTTTCCTGGCTAAATAATCAATATTTTGGTATTAATCCCCGTGGCTCCCTGGAGTCCTTGGAATATTTTAGGGTTTGGGGAAAATGAGGACAAAATGTACATGCCAAATATGGCCCATATCTGAAGACAGAATGATGTATGCCTATTCTGTATTTCAGGAACTAGGTAATGCATCGTATATATTAGCTCATGCCCTCCTCATTAACAACTCTGTGAGGTATACCTTCTTATCCCCCTTCCCAGAAAATGACTAGTGCTCAGAGAGGTTAATCAACTACCCTAGCTTAGGCGGCAGTGAATGGAGATTCAGGGCTTTGAGTCCACACCCATCTGATGCCAGGCCACATTCTTCCCTTCCAGCCCTCTGCTATTGTCCATCCACCCCAAATCTGCCACCAACCTCTAGGTCTAGGGTCAGCTATTGCCAGAGGGCCAAATCTAGCCTACTGCCTAGTTTTGCCAATAAAGTTTTATTGGAATACCTCTCCTTTATTTACGTATCATCTATGGCAGCTTTTACACAAGAGTTGAGTAGCCCACATGGCCGCATAACCTAAAATACTTAGGGAGCTGGTCATCTCCAACAGAGTTTTGCTGACTCACCTGGTGTAGACACTCTTGCATTTATAACTCTATCCCTTCCTGTCAGAGGGACATTACACATTCTTTTAATTCCTTCACTTTCTCCTTTCCAAATTCAAAGGTCGACTTTAATTTAGAACACATCAAATGTTCTTTTCCTATACTTAAGATTTGGGAAGCAAATGGTTTTTGGTACTAAAAATCATAAGCAATGTGGTAACATTTAGTCAGTTTCCTTTTTTGATTGGCCAGAAGGTACAAGTGATACAGCTATCATGCCAAAAATTGCCAAAATCATTAATAAGATTAGTTCACTTTACCTATTTTAAGGAATCTGGAACTAATTGCTCTCAATTAATCTGCTCTACTCTGATCGCTTATTTATCAGATTGGGAAAGATAGATTTAATAGTGCTTGCTTGAAACAGGTTCTTTAATTGGAAACATCACAGCATTTAGCTCACTTTGTACTCCAGCAATTAAGAACAATTTAGAAAAGTGTTGTTGATTTTTTCCACACTATTGTCTCCTTGATTAGATTTCCGAACATCCAGACAAAACAAATGACAATACTAGCTACCACTATTGGTACAAATAAAAGCCCAACAGCCAGATTACTTACTATGAGAAATGCGAGCCATCCTCATCCATTTCATCAGTGTCTTACATTTATTTCCCTGTATCCTTGTCTCTTGTGTAGGTAAGTGGCAATACCTCTTATAAAAGGCATCGTTTTGCTTCCACCTTTACACAACTTTCTTTTCTTCAAATAAGCCAAATCAACAGAAGAAATTATTTTTCTTGATTAAGCACCCACATTTCTCTTGGGAGGGAGCAAAACAAACAATTAATCTTTCCTTATTTGTTCTCAGAAGTCCCTGCCTCCTTAAACGCAGGCTATCCAGGTACCTGTGGCAGCCAGTCGGCAGCAATTAGGCCTGAGCAGAAAATGAATGGACTGCAGGCTGAGGGTCTAATGTGCTGAGAGTCTGTGTGAGAGGGCAAGGTTACACCAGGAAAATTCCCTTGTTGTCGGAACACCATTCAAAATTACTCCCTGACTTCAGCATAATTAACCAGGCTTGGGAATTTATATGAACTAAGTAATTGGAAAGAATTAGCAAGAGATATGTACATTAATCTTTACCAGTTACACAGTGTTTAATGAAATTAAGGGCCTTGTGCTCATTCTTGCCTTGCTTAGTTTGCACACTTGCTACTTCACCTGTAGAACAAGGAGAATCTGCCATAGAAAGATGAAAACAAAAACAAAACTCTAGGGAAAAAAACAAACTAGAAACCACCCCAAAACTCAACAGCAGGCTCTCAGGTTAGTAATTTATAATGCATCCTTAGCAAAGAATATTATGGGGCCTTATTAAAAATTGTTTTTAAAAGGAATCTTTATCTATTAGAGATAACATACTAAAATATTAATAGGTAAAAATATAATATCTGGGAGTTTTTTCAAAAATAATATGGGATGGTGGGGTAAGTATGGGAATATACTAGTAAATAAGACTGTCCCTGAGTCAGTAATTGCTGAAGTTGAATGATGGGTATCTAGGGTTTTATTATATGGTTCTACTTTTTCACATGTTGAAAATTGTCAATACAAAAGTTAAGATATTAAAAAAAACCTTGCCTTATAGAAAATACTTAATATATAGTATATGTCTGTGATGTTTTTAAATTAAGAGTTTATAAAGCACTAGAGATGACAAAACAAATCTGTTAAGATATATGATTAAAATATGTACAGTGACTAGACAAAGGAAGCACACCTCACTTTTGAGATGTCAAAGTCAGAGTTCTCAGTCTCACCATGATTAACATTTTGGGCCAAATGACTGTTGAGGGCTGCTCTATGCACTGTAGATGTTCAGCAGCACAGCTGACTCTACCCACTCAATGCTAATACCATCCCCGTCCTCAGCGGTGATGACCGAAAATGCCTCTGTGCATCGCCAAATGTCCCCTGTGGGGTAAAATGCCCAGATTCAGAACCAGTGGTCTAAGTGGAAGAATTACAGAAAATAATTTTTATTCTTTGGAGTTTTCAAAACTGTTGAATATGCACATATGGAGAAATCAGGACAATAACAAAAATGCTATTATACTAAAAATATATTAACCTACAAGGAGGGAAATCTTGAAGTCTGTGAAGAAAAAGACGACTTTTATCAAAAAAATGACTATAGAACGCAGTGAACTTCCTTTGATGAAACTAGAGTCATCAAGCTAAAAGTGAACCTCACTACAAAAGCCAGTTCTTTTAAAACTCATTGAGTCCAACACCCACAAGTGTGATAAAATGCAAAATCAAAAGTATCTCAAGAAAAATGTCAGGCTTCCTAAAATCTTTGCTGAATGGAAAACTCTAGTATTAAAGAAAGACTCAAGCGCACTCTAGCCGCCTTAAAGGAGCTAATATTCACAAATACAATGCTGGCTCAAGGTGTTAAGTTTGTTTTTATCAGATATAACCATCCACTTTTAAAGAAAAGCAGCGTGTGGTCCAGCCACACACATGAAGTGGCATCACTGACACCTTTCTCTGGAAGGGGCTTGGAGCTGGCTTTCTAGGAACGCGTGCAGGCCTGGGTGTTCGCACCACGCATTCCACCAAGCCTCTTTCTAGAAACAGTACGCAGCCGGGAGTCCCGCCCACAGCACAGCCAGCTGGTGGAGGAGAATTTAACCCCAAACATTCATTTTATTAACCAGGGGCTCTAGTTTAGGTCGCTGAACCTTTCCTAGTGTCTACTGAGAGTATTTTTTTAAATCAATTCAGATGCCAAACCAGGGAATCAATATTTGATGATCCCAAGGTTTTATATTTTAAGCCTGATTAAAGCTTTGCAGCCACCTTTCGTATACTGGAATGCATATCTCTATTCCATTCCCTTTTTAAAAAAAATAAAAATATATGTTTTTATTTATTTTAGAGAGAGAGACATCAATGAGAGAAACATTGATGGGCTTGTGCCCTGACCAGGAATTGAACCGGTGACCTCTCAGTGCACATTCCATTCCCTTCCTTCACAAAGACTCCTCTCCATAAAATCATAAATATTTTGGAGTTCCTAAAGCTTCTTAAATTGCCATTGCTGATGTCACTTCCATGGACCTATATTACCTCTAAGGGCTCATTATCCACAGCTCTGAGGGGCAGGCTTCCTCCCACCAGGCTCACCCACCAAGGTGAGCAAGAATGCATCGTCTGAGTCTTTAAAATACTGGTTCAATTTATTTCATTGAAAGGAAAGTGTATTGTTTTCTTTAAAGAGATAATATATGTGACTGGTTTCCGAAGTTTAACAAAATTTATTCTGCACTGAGAATCACTGTAAATGAAGGGTACTAAGAAGTCATTGTGAGACCAACAGAAGCCGGCAAGTCACTGAGACACAGAAAGCATTTGAAATTGAGCAGCATAATTCTATGTAATTAAAAAGCAAACCTTTAAAATATATAATGAGAAGAAATATCATACATAGAACGAGGTAATTGTTCGTAGCCTTCATAAAGAATTTTTAACTTAGCACAGAAAAGTCTTCTTGAACTTCCATGAAACCTAAGAATCTGTAGGTCCCTGTCTATGAAAACTAAAAATAGAAAACAGAGACTTTTAAAATGTTTTTTTAAAATTCATATGTTGTTAATTATTTCACCAATTACGATGACAAACATGTCTGCCAAATTCTGGTAAGTGGCTAGGGTTTTTCTGTGTGAAAACCAGCCACTGAAACAAGGTTACAGGATTTCTCACCAGGCTCCACAGAAACATGTATGCACAGCAGAGTCTGGAAACACTCGCCAGCAATGATGGATCTAAGTTATTAACAGATCAAAAAGAGATGGATGGTGGTTTGCTTTTCTTAATCTATATCATCATCTAGATCTATTTAAAGATATGTGGTGCACTAACAAACTTGGTTAAGGTTTTGATAAAATCAGTAAAAATAATCTGCCCCTGTTACATTGAGTCCATATCGATCAATAAAATCACTTGTACAAGGAAAGTCCTGTTAAATACTGACAATCCCAGCCATTAATATTATTTAACACACTGTTCACAATCTTTAATGAGAACAAAGAACAGTTTTGTCTCATGTTATAAGCAGGACCTTCACCAATACTGTTACTTCTATAGGCTTCTGCAGTGCTTTTTTGAAGCAAACTGCACATCTCTCTCTCACCAATACAGCCCTCCCCTACACATTAGGGCCTGTTCTTTATTTCAGTTGCAGTTTAAAAGAATCCTTTGTGCCTTAGCTGGTTTGGCTCAGTGGACAGAGCATCAGCCCATGAACTGAAGGGTCCCGGGTTCAATTCTGGTCAAGGGCACTTGCCTGGGTTGCAGGCTCAATCCCTGGCCCTGGTGGGGGCTGTGTGGGAGGCAACCGATCGATGTGTCTCTCTCACATCAATGTTTCTCTCCATCTCTCCTCCTCCCTTCTACTCTCTCTAAAAATCAATGAGAAAATATCTTCAGGTGAGGATTAAGGAAAAAAAATAAAAGGACGTCCTTTGTAAGAAGGGAAGCTGCTATTACATCACTTCTTTATCTGTAAATTAAACTCAAAATTCTAAGCACCTGAGCTAAGGAATAAGGTGGCCATCAGGAAGGCAGGGGGTTTCTTGGCCACGTGCTGAGTTTACTCAGCTTCACCAAGGCCTTTGTTGTCAGGGGTGGTGGGTTCAGAAAGAAAATGTCAAATATTCCTCAGCCAGAATTGGGTGGCCAGGGTACATGTGTCCAACTTAAAAGCATGAAAATGGAAAGTGGAATAAAAGAAAGGGTAAAAATATTTTACATAACAAATGTTTTACCTTTAGAAATATCTATGATGATATGAATGATAATAATGAGAAAACTTATTTTAAAAGTAGAACTAACTTAGGGATCATTATAATTCTAAGATCTTAAATAGAAACCTGTTCTACACTTAAGCCTTGCAGTACTGAGGGCTCATAACCCCAGCAGCGGATGGGAAGTAGTGGTTTGCAATTTTGCTGAGATAAGCAAGAGGGAGTCCCTTCTCTGGTAAGTGAACCTTGAAAACATTACAAACCTGGATCTCAGTTCTGTTTCATCTGTTATTCTCAGCTCAATTTTGCCTACCCTACAAATCGTCATGAAATGATTCAAAAAGACAAAGAAAAAAAAGAAAAAACTTTGGGATTCTGCATAGGACTTGGAGAAAAGGCACACAAAAAGAACACTTGCCTGACATGTAATGACCACGTGGTTCTGGAGGTAACTGGGACCTTGTCTAAGAATTTTCATGTAGCAACAGGTGATGAGGCAACTGTTCAGGTAAACAGAGCAACTGCTTACCCAACGATTTTCTATATAAAACACCATTCCCAAATTTTAAAAACTGAAATGGTGTTTTACATAGAACATTGTTGGGTAAACAGTAGCATAATGGGGAAGGGGACCAAGCTGCTGCAGAATTGTTAGGCGAGTAAAGAAGCTAGTGGAAGAGAAAGAGAACAGGCTGGAAAATATGCCCACTGGAGTGGGAAGGCAGCCTACTTCGGGAGGCAATGTCTTGTTCAGCATGGTGGTGGGCGGCAGGGTTGAAAGGGTAAAAGGCAAGATACAGAGACTATTATGCTGTGAACTCCATGACATTAAGCCTACATACAGGCTGTGTAATACATAATAATAAAAAGTTATTTAAAATGGTCATGCTGCACCCTAACCGGTTTGGCTCAGTGGATAGAGCATTGGGACCTAAGGGTCCCGGGTTCGATTCCTGTTGGGGGCATGTGCCTTGGTTGTGGGCACATGCCCAGTGGGGAGTGTGCAGGAGGCAGCTGATCGATGTTTCTCTCTCATCGATGTTTCTAATTCTCTATCCCTCTCCCTTCCTCTCTGTAAAAAATCAATAAAAAATATTAAAAAAAATAAAATGGTCATGCTGCAACCTTTTTAGGGACTATTTTATGGGCATGTTGAAGGTCTACTTTAAAACACAGGTGTACACATGTGTACAAGTACAACAGGCTGCATTTTATAAAGGTTTATGCTCCCGTTGGCCTGAGTTGAAATGCCCTCTAAGTCTGACCAGTCACTGCTGCCATAGATGGACCCGAACAGAGGACTCTGCATAACCTCATTCCCACCCATGAATGAACAGGATATGAAATCCATTGTCAAATAAAATCTCATGGTCAGTAAAACAATTAAACTTGTTTTCCAAAACTCGCCATGTTTGAAGAATGTACTCTAGGAAAGCATATATGTCATTGCTCAGAGGTGCCCCCATTGCAGATGCTGGTGAAAGCTGGACAACTGAGAAGAGTGACTTAGCACTTGAGCACTCACTAGAACTAAGCTTTTCTTTGAAAAGAATCCTTGGGGTTCTGAAAATGCCAAGTACAGGGTGTCCCCTGAAATGTATACACACACTTTAACAGGTGATAGCTCCATTTTGAAAATGAAATGTATTTCAATAAACACTGGCTTTATAATTACTCCAAGTGTGTGTCTACATTTTTTGGGACACCCTATATATGTAATTTTAAAAATGTATCACTGAGGTGGTAAGAAATAAGGAGTCTAGAGCAGCCTTAAATGGAATATCAACAGAAATCCTGATAGATAAGCAAGAACCAAAGCTGGCTCTGTCCCATGGGTAAGCTGTGAACCCTAAGAGGTGTGCTCCGAATAAAGCCACTGACGGATACATCCGCTGGGGAAGGGAGAATGAGAAACACCTTCACAGGTTGTAACCTATATTAATGCCTTTTGGGTAGTCTCACGTATACACAGTATTTTGTCATAAAGTTTAATGTAAATTTAACATATTATAAAAATTATTGAGATATTTTCCATTCTTTTTTGTTCTATGGTTTTGAAAACTGTGTAATTTTTACATTATTAGAACATGTTGATTCAGACTAACTACATTTCAAATGTTCATTAGCCACATGTGACTAGTGGCTTCCATAATGTACATTCAGCAAGGTTGGTTGCATAAGTAAAACCTATCATGAGAATTCAGATGATATCATACATGAATTTTCTCAAAGCGGAAAAGGGAAATGTGGTATTTATTCTCTTGGAGCTGTTCACTGAACAGGAATAATTTTACCATATGTTAGTTTGCAACAAGAAGTTGGACCATTTCATTTTGCTAAAAGAACATGGAACAGTATTCTTTTACTTTTTATGATGTTTGTGCACCAAAATTTATTCGCTAAATGCTTTGCTTTACTTGACAAAAGCAAATAGAAAGGTGACTGGAAAGAAACAGATAATGTATACATTTTAAAAACTCACTGATTTAGTCATTCTGTTTGGTGTTTGCAAATCTAAAAATGAAAACATTTTGCAATTATGCAGCAAAGATATTAGTCACTGTTTCTTCAAAAAACTATTAACCATCAGGCTTCTCAAAGTATTGGATTTTATCAATGCATGTCTAATAAAACGAACCACAAGCAATGATAAGCTAGAACTTATGAGAAGTGTATTTAATATCTGTAAACAATCCTTATAAGATGGTTTAAGTTTTAGGTTAATGCATGGCAGATGATGATCAGTAAGGTACACTGTTCAAAGGATGTTGCCCATTTAAAAAGCAGGAAAATGTGGACTAAGATTTTGACTTTGCTATATTGAAATTCTAATAAAAATTCTAATAAAGGTGTCTTTCACTCTCTTTGTTTGAATTTCTGGAAATTATTAATTAAAAATCTTAAAATGACAGGACACTAAAAATGGTTCACTGGATTCAGATGGCTAATGGGTTCCCTTTTTTTCTTCTGGGAAAGTGAGAGTCAATGTGTTTAAAGAGATAAAACAGAGGCTTGAAAATATGACCAAAAAACATGTAGGCAGATAAGAAAAAAAATTTAAATATAATTCTTAGAAACAAAAAAGCATAATATTAAAATTTAAAAGTAAATGGATAAATTTCCACTTCCAATAAGATGGGTTAGATGTACTTTTTCTTATTCCTCCTGCTAAATATAACTAAAACCCCTGGATCTTATATATGAAGCAGACATAAGATTATAAAAGGCTACTGGAAGAAAGAAGACCTGAGGAATGACATAGTGGTGAGTTTTATCTTTCCTGGATTTTAGTTCTGCCTCATGTATCTGAACTTGGAGCAGAAAAAGCTGGCAACCAGGAAATGCCAACAGATGTAGCAAAGTCCCAATAAAAGCCTGTTTCCTTTAGGAAAAGGATCATATAAGAGACATCCTAGCAAAATACAAAACTACTAACCACTCTACTTCTCCCAAACACCACAGAAGAAACTGTGGCCACCTCCAGTCATGCCAACCAAGGTCTAGCAGAAAGCCTAGACCTAGAGTGGAAACACTCACGAGGGTGTATGAGGCACCGGTGCCAGGGTGGTATCAGAGGAGGCCAAGTAAGGAGTCAGTAATGTGCCCCTCCCTTGCAGTCCGTGGAGACTACAACTCGCTCCACCTCAGCAGTAATGGGAGCCCCTTCCTCCCCTAAGTGTCAGAGAAGGCCACGTGGAGAATCTGATCTACTACCTTCACCTGGCGGAAATGAGGTGGAGTCCCCCATCCCCTACCTTCTCCAGACTGAACAGTATCAGAGAAAACAGCTAAAACACAAGGTTTAAATAAGATCCAGAGTCTCATAACATAATGCACACAAGTCTAGGATTCTATCACAATCATTCATTACACTAATTCTAAGAAGATCTCGAACTGAATGAAAAAGAATACCAACAGATGCCAATGCCGAGATGACAAGGATGTGAGAATAATCTGACAATGATTTTAACGCAGCCTTGATAAAGATGTTCCCATGAGTAAATATGAAAAGATTTGAAACAAAAGAAAAAAACTCAACAAAGGAATGAAATATAAAGGATCAGCAAAGAAATAAAAGCTATAAAGAAGAATTAAACAGGAATTTTAGAACTGAAAATACCATACCAAAATAACAGCAGAATGGAAGAAAGAGAGGAAAGAATCAGTGAACTGAAAGACAAAACAACAGAAATTACTCAATCTGCCCAATGGAGAGAAAACAGTCTGAGGGGGAAAAAAAAAAGAGCAGGGCCTTAAACCAACAATATAAATTAACAAAAAAGAAATGGAAAGAAAAAAATGAGGAGAAGGGGATGTGCCACCAATTCAAAAGTGGGCAAGAAAAGAAACAAAACTCAGAAACAGAGGGATTAATAGGAAGCTCAAAAGTTGAACTAAGCCTAATTATATGAGTAATCATGAAAATGTAAGTGGGAAATTTTAACACACCTTTCTTTTTATAGATCAAGTGGCTAAAATACAGGAGATTTGAATAGCATGCTTAACAAACTTGATGTGGTGTATACAGCACACTGCACTTACAGTATATACATTTTGAAGCACACATGGCCAATTTTAATAAATGCTTCAATGTGCTGCTGGAAAAGTTAAAAACATAATACTCTTTGATCCAGTGTAGATTACTGACCCAGTGGAACATTTTGTATAATCTGAAGATTGAGTGAGGGGAGGTTGGTCAGATAACAGGCTCTTCTGAAGATAGCACCTTGCATCTACTGTATAACAAACTGGCCTCAGCCCAGCTGTGGAACTGTTTTCTTCAAACAATTTTTTAAGGATTTATAGTAGCTTAGATGATCCTTTGTTGTGGTTTCTGTGAACTGCTTCTGTGTAGTTCCCCACGCTCCATGTACGTTTAATTATCGCTCATTCCTCAAGAAAAAGGTGGAAATATAAACAGCTTGTTCTCAAGGTAGAGACATAAGACATGGGTACCTTTCTCAGAAAGAGAAAGTTCATGTAACTGCAACAAATGGAACTGAAGTATGCAAAATTCCCGTCAAACATCTTTGACTAAAAAAATCATGCCAGCTTGTAATTTGCTCCTACAGAACAGAGAGGGGACCTGCCCATTAAATCAGCCTCAAATAAACAAATGGAGCCATGACTAAACCTCAAGCTCACCCTCCATTTATTTTTTTCTTTTCAGAAAGATTATGAATCTTCATCTCCGATGTAATGAAATCTTGCCAGTGTCTGGGCATTAGAGCATTTCTGTCCTTCTTTGTGCCCTGCCCCTGAATCACTTTTCTATCTAAAGGTTCATATCCTCCGGCTTAAGGGAATTTTCAGCTATTGTTCCTTTGATTATTCCCTTCCCTACTTTTGTATTTTCCCCTCTTGTTTTTTTTCTTCTCCTTCTTCTTCTTCTGGGACTCTAAAAAGGAGAAATTAGACCAGTCCTCTATGTCCTTGTGTTGGAGAGTTTTTGTGTCTGTACTTTACGGAACAGCATCCCAGCTAGCGAGAGCAGCTACTGAATGTTTTCAGTTGGATAACAACTAATTCTAAGAACTCGTGTGTGTTCTTGATTTTTCCTTTGACACCGTATCCTATGTCATCGGTTAGATGTAATAGCTTTGTGAAACTCTCTATTTGTTAAATCAATCTTTAAGGTACATTTTGTGTCCTGAATGATCTTTGATGAAGAACCAGTGCTTTGGTTCATGTTGGTGTTTTTGATCATGCTACTCGTTTTCGGCGAGTGCCTGGTGATCCTGGTTATCGATCTCGCTGGAGGAAGCGGCCTGGGCGGCTTGGGCGGGTTTCCTCTGCTGGTGTGTCAGCAGCGGCGCTCGCCACACGCCTCCTGCCATGTGGAAAGGCGGTGTGGGTGCAGCACGCAGTCGGGCAGACTTTTCCTTGGGGGTTGTCAACGTGGGCACCCCAATATCCACCTGAGAAGCTTTAGCTCTCCTCAGCCATTCTGCTTAATATTTTGTTATATTTTTTTGTTTTTAGGGGAAAAGTCATACAATTTTTTTTGCCTGGTCATAAACATAGGGCTGCCTACAGTCTGCACCGTGTAAGTAGCCTGGGCACCTGTCCCATAAATGCCCTGAATGAACCACTTGTTTTCAGTTTCACTGCTCACCTTGGCCTCTCCTTTACCTGCTGATTCTAAGCAGCTCTTCACCACCGACACGGGCAGGCTGCCTCCCACCTCTAGCACATGTCCCCACAACTGAGTTTCTGTTTTCTGCTTTCTGTTACATCCATTCACACATGTCTAGGAATTTCCATCTTACAGAAGGTTGTTAAAAATTTTTCTTCCTTTCAAAAGGTAAAGATACAAATTATGAACAACAAATTTTTTCTTCCTTTCATGATCTTCTCTTTCCCCTGCCCATCTACTACTTAACTGTTGGGATTTATTCCTTCTTAAGTTTTTATACTTTTATTTTAGTTGGCTCTCAGGAAAGATGGGAAGTCATCTCAAATGAGGAGATAAATGAGGAGATATTATATAAAACATGTTTGATGGTCAAATCAGTTTGGGAAACCCCAATTAAATTATTCTTAAGATTTTTACTTCTATGTAAATGATTTAACACAGCAAACAGACACATACTCATATTTCTCACAGGATTCTAAATATTCAAGTTATAGATTGAAAGAATCACTAATCTATTGATGTATCAAGGGAGCTGGGCATATATTAGTCAATTACATTGTGACAGTTGATGGTTAGAAGGTCTTTTCCATTATTTTATTATTATTATTATTATTATTATTATTATTTCCCTAAGTAAAGTTATATGTCAAGGCTGAAAAATCTTCTCAGACTTGGAAAATGCACAATGCATAATGCAAAGAGCCTACACTAGGAGCTAAGAAACTAGAATTCCAGTCCCATCTCTAATATACTCCAAGAAGTGAAAAGCAAGTTTCTTTACACCACTGACCTTAGTTTCTCCATCTCTAAAATAAAAGAGCACCTTTGGAAATGCGCTCCACCTTCGAAAATGTGTGTCTGGTGCTCACCCATGGACCAAACTGCTCCTTGGACAAGAGGAGCAAGAACTGTTTTCTCTGGCTCTCTCAAGAGTTAATCTGCCTGTTTTATGGGTGGGAAACTGAGGCCAGAGAGATTATCATGACCATAACCAGAGGGCAGAAGGCAAGCTGGATTAGATAATGCCTGTGTCCCCTGGGAGATGGAAATGGTGTGGCATTGGAGTTAATGCTTTCTCAGGTTTATGGACCAGAAGAGGGCCTTCCTAGCCAGTTCATGCCCAGGTGGGTTGGCTGCAGGACGGCGCCTGCCGGGGTGAGTGAGATTCTAACTGGAGTTATACCGGCGAGCAGTAACAAGTCCTCTTTCTTTTTTCTAGTTTTGAATACTATTTATTTATTTAGACTTAAATACCAAAAGTTATGGTGAAAAGACACCTAAGCCAGGGTTTTTAGTTCACTTGGGATTGGTAAGCACTCCCACTCATCCTTCCACCTTCCATCCAGCTCCCAATGCCTGCAAACAGAGTCAGGTGCGAAAGGGAGAGGAAGCGCCCTTGAACTGCCCAGGGACTTCACACACACACACACACACACACACACACACACACACCCCAAACTGAATATTAAGTGCACAACAGAAAACAAGGCCTCTCCGTCCTTCAACCACATCTTTCCAGCCTCGTTCTGACACTAGAAAGTTCTAAGCTCAATTTGAGTGTCACTATAAACTCCTCTCTGTGCCAGATGATTTTACCCGCATATTTATATTCCAAGTACAAACAACTTAAAATGTTTACACTGAGTAGTAATGGAAGTCATGTGTCAGATACAATGGGAGGGAAGAGAGTAAAGCTTTCTTCAGAACTAAAGCTTGAAGATATACAGTATCTGTGGGAAATCTGCCTTACAAATAAGAAGGCAATGTTTACCCATACCATCTAATTATACAGAACATGCATTTTACCCTTTGCATACAATGTCTAACATCTCATTTTTTAAGTTTTTTGTTTTGTTTTGGTTTGGTTTTGCTCTACAGTGTTGCCCGAAGCTCTGAACGACTTTCAGCTCCATATACAGACGCTCAAAGCACACGGCCACACACTTTCCTGTCATTTGTGGTCCCCATTTCCTTTCATCTCCCACTCCCAGGGAGAGGCAGCCAAGGGACTCACCACCATGTTCAAAAGCAAAAGAGCAAAAACAGTAAAGAGAGGCCCCCTCAGATGTTCGCAGGGCTGCCAGCTGCCAGCTTTCCTCTGGGCAGTGTAAAGACCAGGAAGACGGCAGGAGGCCAGGAAAGGGCTCAGCATCTTCCTGCGGGGAGAGAGGCCCCTGGATTTATCACCCAGCCTTTAGTGACAGCCTCTGCTCAGCTTCCAATCACCAGCTGTCCAGGCAAAACCACTCAGAAAACTTCTGAGAGACTGGCCAGTGTTGCTCAGTGGTTGGGCATCGAACCATTATGAACCAGGAGGTGACGGTTGGATTCCCGGGCACATGCCCGAGTGGCGGCTGGATCCCCAGTAGAGGGTGTGCAGGATGCAGCCAATCAATGATTCTCTCTCATCATTGATGTTTCTATCTCTCTCTCTCCCTCGCCCTTCTTCTCTGAAATCAATAAAAAATATATATATTTTTTAAAAGAAAAGTTCTGCAGAAAAAATAGTATGCTGGCTTAACACAGCCTATAGCTGCCCTCGTACACAAAATCCACACCAAGATCCATGTAATGGGGTTAGGAAGATATCAATGGACAATTCAGGCAGGGCTGCTGATTTCTTTGCTGTAACATCTCCTAGAGATGGATAGATAGATCACCATGGTAAATTCATAACTTTGGTGAAGTCCAACTTTTTCTTTTTGAGAGCTGAGGCGCCCAATCCCCCATCTCACACCATCTCAGTCATTCTCGTGTGCCAGCCTCTAAAGTGGACTCAGGTGACCTGCCTGACCACAAGGCTGCCCCTTCCCCCAACCTCATCTCAGCACGTGTCCTGTGCAGAGTTCTGTGGACAGCGATAGCTACACTGAGCATTCACCTGAGCCCTCCAGTCTATCATTTTAGATCCTGGAAAAGCGGACACTTTCCTTTTGCTTTTTCTGTCACTTGGCAGAAAGGGAGTACTTTTGTTCATCTAATTTAGGTAGTTCTATTTGTAACCCAGCTCCAGGAAAGAGCATCCTACTGTATTCTTTTTAAAACATAAATGCTAATTTTCAAAGAAGTTGGCACTTCATCAGAGGCAAATTTTATACACTCATTCTCAATTTGATCCCATAGATGGACTTGCCAGCCCGACCAAGAAATTCAGTTCCTCTTACCATCTCCCGAACACCCTAAACCTCAAGGCAAGACAGGCTATGAGAAAGCAATACAACTTGGAGGGGAAAACAAAAAAAGGAAAACAAAGTTATTCGTAGAGCTGAATTATAAAAACAAACAAACCCTTTCAACATCAGTTTTTACCTTTATACTAAATTTTCACTTCCCTGATCCAGATAACCAATTTTAAATAGAACCCAATTTAAGCTAAAAGAACCAACCAACAACACAGCTATAATTTTAAACTTTATTTTAATCTAGATGGTTTGGTTGCTTCATGTATTTTGCATCTCACCCATAAGTTCTGAGAAAAAAATACTGAGATAAATGGCTACTTAAACTATGCTATAGTCATTGAGCATCTAAACACATCTTACCTGTAAATACGTTTCCAAGCCTTGTCGTCGTTGTTCCAACACTTTTGGGACCCAGTTCCTCACGTGTTTTGAAGGGATTTCTGGAGTTTTAATACATTTCTTAAGCTATAAAGACAGAAACAAACAAAAAGTACAGGAAATGTATCTTAATTATGAAGACATTATTAGGGGGGAGTGAATAAGAAAGTGAACTGTTATCTCCAATAAAAAGAAAGAGTAAAATATGATAACACTGAAAATCAGTCAAAAAATTCTTAGCGGTCCTAAACATTTAGATTTCAGGATAAAAATTTTTTGTTTTTGGTAGTCGTTGCTATTGTTGTACATCGTCTGTATTTTAAACTGGAATTATTGTTTTCTAAAAAATTAAAAGTTCAGTCCATTAATTATAAAGAAAGTAAAAAAGTTTATAATTTCCAAAATTTATTAGTACAATGAAATTTTGGTTTCATGAAGTGCTTTTCTGATGGAAAGTCTTTCTACATGTTTTTCATATAAAAAAGCAAAACAAAATGCCATTGTTTATGAACATCATACCCTAAAATGCCATCTGAGCTAGATCAATCATTTGAAGAGTTTTATAATAGAATGAACTAAAAAAACAGAAGCTGTTCCTTCAAACATTCCGAAGTATTAGGTCCAAATTCTGTTCATGACAACTGAATGATGGTTCTCAGCTAAGCCTTTCAGGGCAGCAGTTTTAAGGAAACATATAAATGAAAAATAATTATATTGGAAGTTGAGTTAGAAAAACCTGTGTCAGGTGTATCCTACCATATCCACATTCTAAACCTGTGAATATTACCTTACATATCAAGGTACTTTGAATATTTGATTAAATTAGGAATTCACAATGAAAAATTAAGCTAGATTATCCAGTTGGGCTCAGTGTAATTATCCAGTTGGGCTCAAGGAGGGTCACAGTGACAGAGAGATCGGAAGTGGCGTGCTTTGATGATGGAGGGAGGGTCATGAGCCCAGGCAACCTCTAGAAGCTGGAAAGGGGAAAGGAATGGGTTCTCTCTTAGAGCCTATGACACCTTGGTTTTAGCTCAGTGAAACTCATTTTGGACTTCTGACCTCGAGAAGTATAAGGCTACAAATCAGTGTTGCTTAAGCCACTAAAGTTGTGTTAACATGTTATAGCAGCAATAGGAAACGAATACTCTGCCCCCCAAAATGGAATGAATTTGAATATTCTAATCAAGAACTTGGAAAACCTACTGAGATTGCTCCTTTACTACACACGCAAAGAAACAGCATAATAATCTCTTTAAAAATGCACAGTTAAATCCCAGAAGCTAAAACTGTAATACAAAATTCTTCCCATATATTAGCATATATTCACCATTAACCATTCTGGGCTAAAACTTGTTGCACGTGATGCAAAAGAGGGAGCCTTGGGAAATGCGAAGATCAGTCTGTCTAGTGCTGATCCTGTTTCCCTCCTCCCTCCACACCTGAGGTGCTATTACAATGACAGTGTGAAAGTGCGGGCGGAAACCCAGAATCTGTTCTTCTTATCCTCCTCACCAACAGAACTACATTATTGGGGATAATAATGCAGTCTTCTAAATTTAGCTAAGAAGCTAAAATTTCCAAGTTTCCTTGCAGAGAGTGGAAGCCAAAGGTAATCAGAAGTCACAAGGAGGGCTTTCTATAAGAACTCTTCAAACATGGAGCAACGTCGGCTGGCTTGCACTTTCTATCCTAACCCCCTTTCACCTGCTTCCTGCCTAATAAAATGTGACCATGACGGCTGTCACGGCCATCTGCCACCATGAGGCAACTCTGAAGGTGGAAGCCAGATGTTCCAGATGATTGAGCAGAAAGAAAGAAGGAGCCACACGCCTGGCAGCCTCCTGGAGCCGCCACACAGCCCCCACCGGCCCAATTCCACACTTGTTTTTTGTTAAAAGGAAAAAATGAACCCCTTCCCACCTTCTTTGTAAGGTTACTGGTATTTGGGCTTTTTGTTTTATGTACTTGGATTTAATCCTGGTAGACATTAAAAAAGAAAAGGAAGAAAGCCAAAGGGAATAGGGCACAGAACAATGAATAGAATAGGGCAGGGAGAAAGAGGTCATCACCTTGTGAGAGATTAATGGTTTTCTAAAGGACAGAAAGCAGGAGCATGCCAAGGAAGCAAACAGAGCAGAGAAAGGCCCAGCCCAGACCCCTTCAGGAAGGAGATGACAATGGGTGCAGACTCCAATCTTCTTAGCAGCCCTGAGAGGCTCTGTGCTCAAGACTGGCGTGAGAAGAGGGATCAGACCATACCATAGCCTGTGAGGGCACTGTACCCCCATCACAGCGGAGTGACTAGCAGCCTGGTTTTATCCCTGGCACACACACTACACCCCACTAAAAAAGGGTCAATGTCCCTAAGGAAAATGAATGAAGTGTTTGGGTTGAATGAGGGTTTAGCCATTCTAGACATAGTGATTTTCATGGGGTCCCCAGCCTAATAGCTGGCTCTCTCCCCTCATTCCCGATGATGAGGTCCTTTAGCAGACATACCCTACAGAAGGACCAGACAAATAGTCTCATTGGATGGGTACTCTGGGATCACTTTCATCACAAAGCAGCACTATAAAAGCAAAAAGACAAGAAAAACAAATGGGACAACTAATCCCAAAGGAAACTATATAAATCAAATAGCAGAAGAGATCTTTAAAAATTTGACTAGTATCTTCAGGAATATAAGAAAATATTGCTTCTATGAAACAAGAACAGGCTGCTATGAAAAAGAATGATTCAGGGAATAAGAAACAGGCATTGGGAATTAAAAACCGTGATCTATATATATGAGTCCAGTGACCGGAACAGCAAAATGACCAGAATGACCAGAATGACCATTGGCTATGATGCACACTGCAGCAGCCAACCAGCCTGATCCAGGCCTCGATCAGGCCCTCCCCTAGTTGGGTGGGCCCCCGATTGGCCCCCAACACCCAGCTGGCCAACTGCCCCTCGGCCCCTCCTCCCTGCAGGCCCACATTGGGGCATGAGTCCAGTGACTGGAACGGCAAAATGACCAGAATGACCAGAATGACCAGTGGCTATGATGCACACTGCAGCAGCCAACCAGCCTGATCCAGGCCTCGATCAGGCCCTCCCCTAGTTGGGTGGGCCCCCGATTGGCCCCCAACACCCAGCTGGCCAACTGCCCCTCGGCCCCTCCTCCCTGCAGGCCCACATTGGGGCAGGTGGGCTGGACCCCACCCATGCACAAATTCATGCACTGGGCCTCTAGTAGAGAAATAAAAAAAATTAAAAGAGGTAGAATATAAAAATCTCTCAAAGTACTATAGCATAAATAAAATGAGAAAAAAGGCAGGTGAAAAGATAAAACACATAGAATTAACCCAGGAGACTTAATATAAAATTAATAAGCCTCCCATAAAGAATAAGAAAAACGCCTCAAAGAATAAAATTTTATGACCTGTATATGCCTTCAGATTAAGAATCCATTGAGTGCGCCAAAACCGGTTTGGCTCAGTGGATAGAGCGAGAATAAGAATAACTCCTCAAAGAATAAAATTTTATGACCTGTGTATGCCTTCAGATTAAGAATCCATTGAGTGCAAGCATAATACATAAAAACAGACCCACACTTACTAACATTTATCTGTTGAAATTTCCGAATATCAAGGACAGACAGAAAACAGCAAAAGATCAGGTGGTAAACAAAGAAAGTAGAACTGCATTGGCAACTGACTTATATCAGTAGCAGTGAATGCTAGACAATGAATGCTTCAGAGATCTAATTTGAAAATGGATTTCTGGACCCAGCCGCACCATTAATCAGGTGTGAGAGACCTTCAAGGACTCAAAAAATGTACCTTCCATGTCTCCTTTTACATAAAGTTGAGCATGTAATTCTAGAAAACTGAGGATAAATGCAAGAAAGAGGAAAAATAGGATTTGGCCTTAGAGCTCTGCCCCATCAGTGTGGGGAAGGGAACTCCAAGGACAGCTGGGCACAGAGGCCTAGAGAACCCCCAGTCTATGTTGGGCCAAAGGGTGAGAGGGCTTGGAGAGAGGAGCCTCCCGGAAAACAGTTGATTTCATGCAGTAGATAGTATGGAGAAAATGGATACATTTTAGGATAAAATACATTATTCTTTTGTCTATTAAAAAAAATAATTCCTGGTTGGTGTGGCTCAGGGGTTGAACACTGATCAAGGAACCATGAGGTGAGTTGCGGGCATGATCCCCAGTAGGGGGCATGCAGGAGACAGCCAATCAATGATTCTCATCATTGATGTTTCTCTCTCTCTCTCTCCCACTTTCTTCCTCTCTAAATAAATAAAAATATATATTAAAAACATTTAAAAGTAATAATACTTCCCAAGGAAAGCAAAGATTCCCTGAAGGTCATGCAACAGAAGACACTCCACTTTCAGGTGTGATTCCGATGCTAGAGACAGTCCTGCCTTCATGGGGCTTACATACCAGGAAACAGACAATAAGAAACAAACAAGTTACTAAAACAGGGTGAGGGCCGAGAGTAACAGCAGGGTGTGTGTGTTGGGGGCAGCGGGGGAAGGCCTGTGTGAGGTGGGACTGTCTGTGGCCTGATTCATGCTGCGAGGGAGCCAGGTAAGGAGCTGGAGAAGGAATGTTATGGCAAAGACAGAGCAATGGGAAGGGAGGACCAAGCCTGGTGTTCAACACACAGAAAGGAGGAGACAGGTTCAGAGAGGGGCAGCCTCAGGCCCTGTAGGGCCTTGGAGGCCATGGCGGGAATTTGCATATTATTTTAAATGGGAAGCAAATGGGATTTCTTGAGGAAGGGAATGACCTGCTGCAATTTTTACTTTAAGAGACCATGTGAGATTCTACCAGCAAGATGGACTGCGAGGGGGCTGGAGTCAAAGCAAGGAGACCCGTCAGAAGCTCCTGCAGAAGTCCAGGCGAGAGATGATGGTGAGCTGAGCTATGTCCTGGGTCTGGGTGGGAGAAGGGGAAGGCTGCGGGGTGTGTGGAAAAAATAAATAAAAATAAAACTGCCACAAAAAAAAAATCTCTCAAAGTACTGTAGCATAAATAAAATGAGAGAAAAGGCAGGTGAAAAGATAAAACACATAGAATTGAAGCAGAGATGGCTCCAAGACCTTCACTGTTTTAAGGTTTTGACCTCACTTGGCAGTCATATTTTGGGTGACCTGCCTGTTGGTGGCAGGATGTCAGGTTTGGATAAGTGGCACAGAACACTAGTTCTCTCCCCCAATCCACTGTCCCTCTCTTCTACAGAACAGAGCTCAAACTTTTCAGCTGGGTAGATGACCACCCAGAACAAAGAACACATTTCCCAATCTCCCTTGAAGCTAGGTATGGCCCTCTGGCTGGATTCTGGTCAAAGGCAGGTACATAGACATGTATGTGTAGCCTTCAGGAAGTGGTCTTAAAGGGAAGGACTCTCCTTCTTTCCGCTCCTTCTTATTGGCTGAACTGCCCATGTAATGGCTAGACCTGGAGCAGTCACCATCAACCATGAGGTGGACGCCTCCTATTGAGAATGGCAAAGGCACAAGAGCCTGGGTCCCTGATGATCATGAAACTGCCCACCAGCCGCAGGCTTTATGTGAGACAAAAACAAAGGTGTGTCTGCTAACGTCACCATTATTTTGTCTCTAGAGTCACTTGCAGCCAAATCGAATCCCACGTGAGCAGGAGACATCCAGCTCTGAGGGGCAGGGGAGAGGAGCAGGGCAAGTGGCGAGGAGGGAGGAGTGGAACAGTACGCTGAGTCAGGATAACGCTCCTGGAAGGGGCATGATCAGACTGTGCGGTTGATGCTGGAAAGTCAAAAACTCTGGGTAAAAAGAGTAGGAAGCCAGAGGGTAGGCCCCTCTTTCAAAAAGTGATACTAAGAGAAAAGGAGAGCAAGGGGGCGAATAAGGGAGGGACGCATGGGGTCAAAGGCAAGTTTTATTTTGTTGAATGGCAGATACATGCTATGTATCGATGAAGACTGCTCCAATATTGAGGAGAGAGAAAGAGAGGAGGAGGAAAGGAATTTTTGCTTGTCAGAGAATGCATACCATGTCTCTACACTATTTGAGGTATTTCTCAAACAAAAACAAGAGAAGAAAAATGCTGTTATTCTGTGGAAATCAGCTTAGTAGGTTTCAATGTAAACATAAAGTCCCTTTAACTCATGAAGCACAATATTTCTCGTATTGCAGAAGAGAAAATCAACTCCATTATCTGTCTCCCCCTGCCCTTTTTTTTAATCGTGAAGATAGAGCACTGAAAGCATTTTTTCTTTTTCTTTATGTCAGGGGTACTGAGAAAGCCGATCATCTCAGCTGCTGGGGGCTGTGACAGCATTTGCAGTTGAGTAATGAATTGCTCTAGATGAGGAGAGACAAACCTGAGACGATCTGCTTCCAGTAGGGCTCAGCTGCTTAAAAGATAAATAACCCCCTGCCACTCCTGGCGATGATGAACTGTCCAGGCCACGCTGCGGCCCGCGGACGGCCTTCCTGATCCCGCAGAGAACCAGCAGATTCCCCGATACCACAGGCACAGCCCCCTTCGCCTGCGTGACCACCCCTCTCCCGTCTGCGGTGTTAGAAGTTTCCACAGAACTTGCTCTGCACAGACCCGCCGCATATGCACTGACTGCAGTACCCATTTTTCCAGAAAGGAGCAGAAATAGCTTCCCCAAGCACATAAAGAAGAATGTGAAAAAAATAAAGTTAAGGAAAGAATAAGGGACATTTGGGGTCAAATTCAATCTTTTACTCCATCTTGTCACCCCTAGATCCTCAGCGTTCCCTTTAGAGACACTACACACCATGCTGTGTACTGGTTTAACCCCAGATGGCAGGTTTTTGGTTCTTCTGAAATATGTCCTCCATTAAATGAAATATGAGGATGCAATATTATACTCGAGCCAAAGGCAGACAATAACAGGATTGAGGAGAGTTAATCCAGGAGCGAACCAACACCGTGTTTCCCCAAAACCCCTGTGAATAAAAGGTGACAGGAAACTGCTGAAAGGCAAGTGAAATCTCCTCAGAGCTTGCAAAGGGTTTTCTCTCTACACCAGGGCTATGGACCTAGGGAGGAGACGCTGTCTTCAAGACCCACCTGGGAAGTGGGGAGGCACTTGGCTGTGGTGGTGGGGCCTGAGCGGGAGCTGTGAGACATGGAAAAAGCACCTACAAGGTTACGGCTCATGCTGCCCTCACAGCCGGGGCTGGGCTATAGGGACAGCACCCTATAACTTTTATTTTTAAAGAATATTATGCTAAACATGAACGAAAAGACTAGGGTAGGTTTTTTTTTTGGTTTCAGTGTGGTGGTGGTGTCTTCCCATCTTAACTAGCAGAGCTACAGAGGAAGCACAAGTGTACCCTGGAATTAAAGTTGCTGTGAACTAAATTCCCACGATAAAAACTGTTCTTGTCAATAAAACATTCCTCCCGTAAGTCATAAATATGCGCAGTGATGTTCTCCAATATCCCATTTGCCAAATACTTATTTAATGCTAACATGTGCCCAACACTAATAGGCGGTGAGGAAGATACAAAAGATAAGACATGGGTCCTACTTTCATTTTATTTATTTATTTAAAATCATTTTATTTTACTATTTATTTATTTTTCTTGATCTTAGAGAGAGGAAGGAAGGGGGGAGAAAGAGAGAGGGAGAGAGAGAGAGAGAGAAAAGCATCGATATGAGACAGAAACATCAATCAGTTGCCTTCCATACTCCCCCAACCAGGGATGGAACCCACAACTTGCTATTCCCCCTGACCAGGAATTAAACCCACAACCTTTTGGTGCACAGGATGGTGCTCAAACCAACTGTGTCTAACCAGTCAGGGTGAGCCCTACCTTTAAAAAAATGTATCTTCTAGCTAGAAAATCTTGGGGACAACAAAGTTTTAATCATCTCTGATATATTTTTAATTTAAGTAGAAATCTTTATTCTAAATGGAAAGGAGTCTACGGACAAAGAGAATAGGGAATAGAAGAAACAGGGAAGAAGGAGAACCTGAGAAGTTTTAGTTTGGTGTGAATACATGCGAACACAAAGGGAAGGACATCCGGCATGGCAAAGACAGGAAACGGTGATGTTCACATACAGGGGGAAGGGGACTGCCGCTGTGTTTTCATAGGCGAAGCAGAGAGAAGTAAGGCTGGCCAAGGGGCTTGTGGTAAATAAAAGAACGGTCCCCCCTAAAGATGTCTATGTCCGAATACGTGGAACCTGTGGGTGCATGACCTTCCTGGCAAAAGGCGCTCCATAGATGTGAGTACAGCAAGCATATCGCATGGGAAGATTAGCCTAGATACCCAGGTGGGTCCAATGTCATCTCAATGGGAGGCAGAAGTCTCAAGTAAGAGACAGGAGATGTGATGATGGAAGCAGACGTTGGATTGATGATACTGCTGGCTTTGAAGATGGAGAAGGGGCCAGGAGCCAAGGAATGCGGGCAGCCTCTAGACCAGTGGTTCTCAACCTGTGGGTCATGACCCCTTTGGCGGTCGAACGACCCTTTCACAGGGGTCACCTAAGACCATCCTGCATATCAGATATTTACATTACGATTCCTAACAGTAGCAACATTACAGTTATGAAGTAGCAACGAAAATTTTATGGTTGGGGTCACAACATGAGGAACTGTATTTAAAGGGCCAGAAGGTTAAGAACCACTGCTCTAGATGCTGGGAAGGCAAGGACACTGATTCTGCCCTAGAGCTTCCGGAAGGAATGTAGCCCTGCTGACACCCTTAGAGTAAGATAATAAATGTATGTTTTAAAGCAAAGTCTGTGATGATTTATTACAGCAGTAACAGGGCACTAACACAGGGTTGAAGATTATTGGCCTCAAGACTTATTGTCCATGATTTAGGAGACAACACAGATCCACTTCAATATATTTGAACCAAAGAATGAAGATGAAGACAGTGTTTTAGAAAAACTGATCTGCAGCAAAGAATGAATAAGAAGACAAGGATCAAAACAGTTAAAGAAATACTCGCATAAAGTAGTAAGACTCTGTTTTAGGATGGTAAGTGTATAAGTGAAAAATGAAATGGTGCATATAATGGAAATTTGGAAGAATGAACCAATAGGACTTAATGACACTCTGGATATGGACGGTAAGAGAAAGTTATGAAAGACCACCAAGGTTTAAAACTTTGTGGCTTCAGTGCTGTGATGGGGGGAGGGTGCGAGGGTTGTGTCTAAGAGAAACCTCTAAAAATATAACCACTCCAGAGGAATTCTCAAACGTTGATAGGCATGAAGATTATCTGGAAGGCTGGTTTAACATACAGATTACTGGGCTCCATCACAAAGGCTGATTCAGCGAGTCCGGGCGATACCCACGGATCGGCCCTTCAGTAAACACTGCTCTGATTCAGGTGATCCAAAGTTCACCCTGTGAAAAACACCAATCAAGAAAAGCTAAACGGAAATGAAGTCAAATACTCATCATCGCCCTGGAAGAAACAACGAATCTTACTTAAAATCTGAAGGGGTAAAAACTGACGTATTAGACAACATAAAAATTTAAATCACTTGTAAATTAAAATAAATATCACAGCCAAAATAAAAAGGTCCCTGGTGAAAAATACTTTCAGCAAATGGCTAATATTTTATTAACAGACCACACAAACTAACGAGCAAAAACAACTGAGACCCCTGCAGATAAATGGGAAAGCAAGTAAATAGAATTCCAAAAAGAAGGCCTAGAATCATAAACAAACTTAAGAAATACCAATTACAAGAGCAACAGGGCAACAAAGATTGCTTGCTAAATAAACAAATATCATTTGGGGAGGTAATATTCAAAGCTGATTAGATGCTGTGCTACCTTCACACTTGCTGCTCGTATTATAAATCCGCTAGACCATTTTGGAAGAAAGTAATTTGGCAATATATATCAGCAGCTACCAGCATATCCATACTCTTTGACAGAAAATGCTTCCTCAGTAATTTAGCTCAGGGACACACTCTTGAATCTGGGGAAGGGGGATTATATGCAATGTAGGCTATCAATTATTGGAAGTTTACCGTGCAATATGCATGATATCATTTAGTCTGTAATACAAGTCAATGAAGTTAGTACTCTAATTAGTCCCACACTAAAACTGGGGAACCTGAGGCACTGAACGATCATGTGACCTGTTCCAAGGACATGATGAGTGAGGGGAGGTAAAGGCTGGCTGGGGAACATCTGCTTCCGGAGCCAGCACACTGCATTTCTACACCATCGATACCGCCACGTGGGACCATGGTGAGCACAGCAGTGTTTGTTTTACTAAAAAACACAAGAAAAGAAGGAAAATAAGAATACTATTGGGATAGTAGAAATATGTGTGGGTAACTGGTTTATTTCTCCAACTCCCATATTTTCTGCAAGATCTAGCTTTGTAAACCTAATTACTTGAGAGGAAGAAAATTATGCACATAGGAAAACAAAAACCAAAACCTCCTGAATTTTTCAAAAAAGTTCAAAAGAAATCTTAAGAAAAGTGTAAATGATTAGGATATTTTCATATTTTAATACTGACAATTACAAACGTTTGGAAGAAATAATAATCATTAAGAACCTTCTTCAGACAACCAGATGAACTGTCGAATGGGCAATGACTTTCTGCCTCAAAATTAGCCTGACAATAAGCCGGGAGGCATTTTTGTTGTGTTTGTGGTACATGGAGAAGAGCCATGCATCTATTATTATACAAATGCACAGCACCTGTTAATAGCTCCCATATTATTTTAGAATTAACTTGGAGTCATTGGCTAAACACTTTTTTTTTTTTTAACATGTAATAGATACACGGTAAAGTGTAAGAAAAATCAGGACACTGGCAAGAGAGCAAATTGCATCCACTGCAGAAATAGTTGAATTTTTTTTAATTTAAATGACAATAAATTTAACTACATTTAAAGGGAAAACACTTAATGTAAAAACATAACATTAAAAGCACATCACAAAATTCAAATACGGAAACTGGGGTACCGAAATTCTAACAAAAGGATAAAGTTACGTAATCTGGCAGCAATAATCAGTAAAGCTTGTATATTCTAATTTTTTGCCCATTTCAATCCTTCTTAACACAATTTTACAGTCAAGATCACAGACTTGTTTTTACACCCTACCGTTATCTGTACTTCCATAGTTACCCTTTTGCCAAATCTCCTACAAATACAATGGAGCAAGTGGCTGCTTTCTGCTCTGTAGTAAATACGATTAGAGAGTCTCCCAACTAAAATTCTGCTCCAAAAAGCTATTTTTTCCCTCTGTGTCCTTGTGAGGATGTTTTAACAAAGCTGCTAGACACATGCAAACTTGAGAGATCTGAGAATTCCTATTCTTTTAACTCTACTAGGCCTGCTGATAAAAGAATAGCTAAAATTATTAACAGGATTGTAGAAATTGAGAGAAGTCCTAGAAAACCTGGGTGTTTTTTTCCTGTCTGTGCGTGTCTAAGAACTGCCTACAATCCCTGGGAGAGGGTCCTCTTCTGCAGAAGAAAATAAACTGTATGAGAGAAGAGAAGAGGGTGAGCGACCCTCCGCTCTGGGAAGTGTGGGCAACCTCTGTTCGGGGCGGGGGCCTAGCCGGCAGCCACCCGGCTGTGCCTCGAGTGGAGCTGGTCCCCGAGTTACCTTCTGGGGACAGCTGGGCTGTGTTGGGGTCCTGGCACCTGGGCACGGACCTGGGAGGTTAGGAAGGAGGCTCACGGTGCCAGGCTGCCTGGTCATCAGAGCTAGGCTGGGGACAGAGCTCTGCTTTTCATCTCACTGTAAGGACTTAATGCAGGATTTACCCGGTGGAAATCTCTCTAGAATCTGTTTCCTCGAAAAATAGTAAACAAAATGGAATTTCTTGAGAAGGACGTGAAACCCACACTCCAAGTTTGTTTCTCTTGCCTCTGGGTTGAAGCTTTTGTGAAGTCAGCTGGCAACACCAGGCCTGAACCTGTGCTCACCTGTGCTGCTGCTTTTGGTAGTAAACTTGGATGTAACACAATTTTAATTGGGGAATTAAATGTGATTGAATCCTAATAGAAGAGTGTACAGGTAACTGAGAGCGCCTCTTTAACCACCTGTACGCCGTAAGCGTCTACAGATGCAAGTGGAGGGCCTTTTTTAATTAAATTCAAAATATCGTGGCAGTTAACTGGTTAAAGGAAACAGTTTCACTCATTTCTCCAAAATATCCTATTAAAGTTTCCACTCAAGACCCTAGTCTGAAAAAAAAAAAAAAAAAGACTCTACCTGGTATTCTCCTTTTAAAAAAAAGTGGGAAAATTTAGTTATAAAAAATGCTAAAGAACTTTTAAAACAGAGTAAGCACATTATCACATCATTTATGCTCTGCCATATCCTAGGGAATTTAAGACGTGTTTAATGAAATTAAAGGAATAGACTTTTTCTTAAAATCTTCCCACCTAACTTCTTACCTAAGTGACAAAAGTGAGAACATTAAATTATGCCATACATTTTACATGTGTGCATATGTGTGTTTATATAATGTTCATATATACATGCATGTGAATATGCATGAATGAAAGAAAAATAGAATAATTGCAATAACTCATATACACTGATTTTCTGGTCAATTTCATGAGGTATTTCTACTAATAAAGTAATTTCAGCACCCCAATGATAATCTATAATCTGCAAAACATTACATTTTGGTATAAAATGAGAAAGTATTCACTCTTCCACTCTTTACTGATCATTTCTCCCAAAACTCAGCTATTCCTTTTACATTTTTGTCTCTTTTATCTCAGACTTTTAATGAAACGCCAGTCCTATTCTGTGGCCTTTACAATTCAACAAAAGGCAGTGAGCCTCTTTCACAAGTTGCCCAAACAGTTCTTACGCACAGGTGGCAGGTGTCTTTTCTGGGTATACGCAAGTATGAGTTGATTTTAATAAATTTCTCCCAAAGAATAAAGTAGTCTTTTGCTTTTCTTCTTTCCCTTTTGTAAGGCCCATTAAGTATATTTCATGGCTAAAATGGGGTCTGGATTTTATTCTTTCTGAACCTACCATCCCTGGCACAGCACACAGCGAACAGCTTGCCGTCTCACATCTGCTCATGTACAAGATCTTATCAGAAAACCCACCCACTCGGAAAGGACTAAGTAATGTATTTTCAAATGAAATTTATTTCATGATAAAGGATATCATACTGTTCCAAGAACTCTTAATGCTCTTAGGAACCCCAAAAGCAGTCCTAATGTTATACCATCTGCCACACAGGGAAAAGGGGGCGGGGGGGGCGGAGTTACCTTTTTGTGCAAGGCATGAAATTCGCTGTACCTTTTCTCAACAAAATGTTTTCTTCCATTCATTAGCACTTCTATCTTAAACACCTAAGGAGGAAAAAAAAAGATTAATTCTACCAGTTTGAAACCCTCAATTGTCTGATGTGGTAAGTTTGTGACCATGATATATTTCATCCCTTTAATTACAGTAGCTGATCCCCCAAAACCCAGAAGGCCCAGGAGACCCTTGGCTCAACAGCACTGATTAATGAGCCCTGGAGCCAAATGCTCACTAACAAACTGCAGTATCCCCACAAACGTGTCTAGAAACAACGGAAACTTAAATGCCTTAAAATGCACCTTAACATTTTAACCAGAGGATGTTCCTTCCTTAAAATTATTTCACCAAATGCAGATGATGGTATTGAAATAAAAGTGTGCTACCACAGCGAGCGTCTGGTAAGAATCGCAGACCCGCAACATGCTGTCCTGGGTGTTTCACTGGCGGTGCTGTGTCACGGATAAGACAATCATGCAAACGGTAGTGCGTTTTAGGTTAATTTCTTCCTAACCGGCATATTCATCTCTAGTCTCAGCTGGAGTTATTCTGCTGTTTGCGAAACAGAGAGCCCCTGGTAAAGGTTCATTTTCCCTGCGTGACACGGGTGACAGCTTGTGCTCCCACCTCGGGAAGGTTGAAAGGCCAGATGCAAAGGCTCTCTGTGCGCACTAATTAGTAGGCACCAACATGACATTTTCTTGATTCTCAGGTCAGTGGGTCAAGACTGGAACAAGGGATGAGCAGCGGTGTGAAATGCTCATGAAAACACAATGTTGAGGTGGGGGGAGGATGCTGGGCAGGAACTGCAGAGAGGGTGCTCTGCTATTTCAAGACTTTGTCATTGGCTCCTGTTTTGTGAGCCAGTGTTTGTCAACACAGGGATGAGGGAATATTGTTCAATTACTTAGTAAGTCTAATTTCTTGTTCCAATTGCCCTTCTGAAAAAAAAAAAACAACAACAAAGGTTGAGGTCACATGAAAGAGAACAGTGGTAAAAGCAAGCTTACCTTATCCTTAAAAATAAGTAGACATACAAGTTCACATAGCTGTCATTATTAACCCAGACCCCTTTGGCTCTATATTTCTGCGTTATGTGTAAATACGACTTTTTTATGGAAAGCCAAAAATTATCTCATCAAACAAAAGGTGTTTGTGTTTTTGTGCTTCTTCAAATCAGAAACAAAATCTTGAGTTGAATGACTCAGTTAAAAAACACCACCTATTTAAATGAGGTACATTTTTACCTACTTAATCAATAGTTTAGTCTAACATTTGTGTTTTTCTAAGTAATCCCCCTAAAAGTACTTTCCTTTGTGAATTTGTGAAAATACTTTCTTCTAAAAACATACACATATGCTTCAAACGCTCGGATATCCCTACATTATTTTTCAAAAATAACTGTTCACTAATTCAATAGAGAAAACTGTCCTTCTTCGAAGACCCTGCCAGGAACAGAATAAAGAAAACTCCCTGAGAAACACAAACAAAAGGAGCGCAGCTTCAGCGCGGGGCCTGGGTGGCAGGATGCAGAGCCTCCTCTCTAGCGTCAGGCCCCAGATTTAAATGAGGACAACGTGGGAGCAATGAGAGCCGTTTCCATCTGCGGAGCTGCATGAGATAAATGAAGTTATGTTCCGAGTCCAGTGACTTGAGGTTTCAACACAAACACCACCACCTTAATTGGCAGGTTTGCTGCAGAACCCAGAGAAGGAGAAAGTGGGCGACTTGGGAAGGTTCAACCCACTAGGTCACCCCTCCAGGCGCCCCCTCTTGGAGGCCAGATAAGACGCATGACACAGCGGCTGCCTCATAGAATGTCATCCTTGTATCGACCAGATGGTTCCATTACCAAGTTCCACAGTTACTTTTCACAATCACTAAATTCACGCGGTGGAGGTGGGGGTGGGTGTACACAGGAGTTGAGAAATTTTAATTCTAATATTTTAATTATGTTGCTATTTCAAAAATGCGTAATAATTTGATACTGTTCTCCCCCCGCCCCCTCCATTTTTTTCAATTCTGGGAGAACATCTTAGAAAGGAGGCAGGTTAATAAGAATTTCCATGACAATATGAAGCAAGAAATAGAGTCAATTCAATAAATCTCATTTCCCTGAATTCTGTACCAGACTTTAAAAAATATAGATGATAGCTGATAGATAGATAGATAGATAGATAGATAGATAGACAGATATTGATTTCAGAGAGGAAGGGAGAGGGAGAGACAGAAATATCAATGATGACAGAGAATCATTGATCGGCTGCCTCCTGCACGCCCCCTACTGGGGATCGAGCCCACAACCCAGGCAGGTGCCCTTGACTGGAATCAAACTCAGGACCCTTCAGTCTGCAGGCCGATGCTCTAATCAGCTAGTTTTTGTGTGTGTGTTTTTTTTGTTTTTTAAGAGCTCTGACCCATGTTGTCTCTGCTGCCTGGAAACCCTTCTCCTGCTCTGCTCTCCTGGAAAACCCTGGGTTGTCCTCTGCCTCTATGTGGGGGCAGCACAGACGATGTGTGGAAAGCTCCTGCCTACCATGTGCAGGGCGTTGCTCTTGGCTCTGGGTATTCGGCAGTGAACAGAGCAGGTGGGAGAGTGTCCTATTAGTGAGGGAGGCCGACTGTGAAAGTATGAACAGACCTGGTGATGTCAAGAAATGAGAAGAGCTGTGAAGAACAACGCAGGGTAACGGAACAGAGCTGGACAAGGGTGCCCTTAAAGACAGGGTGTCAGAGAGGCCTCCCTAAACAGAGAGGCCGGGGCAGGTACAAAATCTGAAGGGAATAAAAGTGTATGGGAGTTGAATGTGGCTGCCTCTGGAATTTCGTACTGTGAGTGTGTAGACAAGGACTATTTGTTTTCATTCTTATTAAAAAAAAAAAAATTTTTTTTAAGTTAAGATGAGGGCAGGGTGATTTCCACTTCTGGCCAAGATGGAGTAACTGAAAACAGATTTAACCTCCCACTTGATACAATTAAAAAACAATATATTTTTTTCTTTTGTTTCCCTTGCCCAAGGAGCTACAGCAGAAAAAAATATTGCTCCAAGAAATAAACCAATGGGGCTACAACAAATTAAAAAGTTTTCCCATGAAAAAAGAAACCATGAACAAAATTAAAAGACAATCCACTGAATGGAAGAACATATTCACCAATAATACATCTGATAAGGGGTTAATGTCCAAAATATATAAAGAACTTATACAACTCAATACCAAAAAAACAAACAATCCAAATAAAAAACGGGTAAAGGACCTGAACAGACACTTCTCCAAAGTGGACATACAAATGGCGAAGAAACATATGACAGTATGCGTAACACCACTAATCAGTAGAGAAATACAAATGAAAACCACAATGAGATATCAACTCACACCTGTCAGAATGGCTGTCATCAATAAATCAACAAACAAGTGCTGGCGAGGATGTGGAGGAATGGGAATCCTCATGCACTCTTGGTGGGAAAGCAAACAGGTGCAACCACTGCGGAAGAGAGTATGGAGTTTCCTCAAAAAATTAAAAATGGAACTGCCTTTAGACGCAGTGATCCCACTTCTGGGAATATATCCAAAGAAACCAGAAACATTGATTTGGAAAAAGATATGTAGCCCTATGTTCATTGTAGCACTATTTACAATAGACAAGATTTGGAAGCAGGTCAAGTACCCACCAGTAGATGAGTAGATAAAAAGCTGTGATACATTTATACAATGGAATACTACACAGCTATAAAATAAGGAAATCTTACCTTTGTGACAGAATAAATGAAACTAGAGGGTATTACACTAAATTAAATAAGCCAGCCAGAGAAAGACAAATACCATGTAATTTCACTTATATGTAGAATCTAATGAACAAAATAAAAAAAGTAAAAAAACAGAAACAGTCTCATAGATACTGAAAACAGACTGACCAATGTCAGAGGGTAGGGGACAGGGGATCTGGGTGAAACAGGTGAAGGGATTAAGCCAGTGGTTCTCAACCTTCCTAATGCTGCGACCCTTAATACAGTTCCTCATGTTGTGGTGATTTGTG
>NW_006291231.1:5108150-5128541 GCF_000327345.1 Myotis davidii
GGTTTTGGCTTTTCCGATGGTCTTAGGCGACCCCTGTGAAAGGGTCGTTCGACCTCCAAAGGGGTCGCGACCCACAGGTTGAGAACCGCTGGATTAAGAAAAAAAAAATCACTCAAAACTCATATACACAGACAACAGTATGGTAATTACCACAGGGAAAAGGTGGTGGGAGAGGTAGAAGAAAGTAAAGGGGGAATAAATGGTGATAGAAGGAGACTTGACCTGGGTGGTAAACACACAATATAATATACAGATGATGTCTTATAGAGTTGTACACTTGAAATCTACATAATTTTATTAATTAATGTAATCCCAATAAATTCAATAAAAATATTTAAAAATTAAAAACTGGATAAACTACATGGAAAAAAAGGGCTCTTAAGACCTTAGACACAAAGAAATGAAGACAGTGAGAGATGGGAAACAAATCAGGTGAGCCCTGTGCTTACCCCAGGCAGGGCTGAAGGTCCCCTGAGTTAGGGAGATGGAATCTGGAGTGAGGGGAAGCCAGGATAATTTTCTCTGCAGTATTCAGGTGAATCCTCAGCAGCACATGGGATTGGGGAAATCACCCAAGGATGGGGAGAGATTAGAAAGAACAGTGCTCAGAGACAACTGGGTATAGTGCCTGTTCCCAAAAGCCAGGGCGGAAAACCTCATAATTCATGAGGCATTAGTTATCAGAAGAGACCTGGCTATGTAGTAAGCAAAATTAACTGCAGAGTAAAAGCTCTTTTAGTCCAGTGTAAAAAAGCTTAAACATAAGACCTGAAGAGAGCAAACTGTTCCCGAGTAATTTAACCACACACCAGAACAAAGCTCAAGAATATTGTTAGGAATACAAAATATCCTGCACCCAACAAGATAAAAGTCACAGAGTCTGGAATCCAATAAAAAAAGTAGAAAAATATGACTCATAATGAGAAGAAAAACCAATCCTTTGAAACAGATCCTCAAATGACACAGATGATAAAATTATTAAACAAAAGCATTAAGATCATTACTAGAAGGGAAGTTCTCATGTTCAAGAATCCAAAGGAAAGGTTGACCATGTTACATGGAAACATGAAAGATATTTTTTAAAAAAGATTCAGACAACAGGTCTGGGTCCTATTGACAAAATCAACAATGTCTGTGACTTTAAAAATACACTGGATGAAATTGATAGCAGATTAGACACTGCAGAAGAAAAGATTAGTGAAGTTGAAAATCTAACAATAGAAACTAAAATGAAACAGAAGGAAAAAAACAAGATAAATACAGCATGGGACAACTTTAAACAGTAAGGGGTTGGGAAGAAAGACAAATATATTTGAATAAAAAATTTTCTCCAATTTGGTGGATACTAAAAACCAACAGATCCAAGAAAACCAAGCACAAGAAACATGAAAGGGAAACACCCCAAAATAAAAACCAAGGTACATCATAATCAAATTGTCTAAAATTAATAAGAAATAAAATCTGGTAAGCAGCCAGAGAAAAAGAGACATTACATAGAAAAAGAAGAAAGACAAGTGTAATGACAAATTTATCAAATATCTCTAAAAATAACCAAGCTTTATAAGAGTGATTCAATGCATATATACTTTAGTTATGTTTTAACTTAATAAAATATGTTCTATGTGAAGTATTATGTATAAAATAAAATGTACAATTAAAAGCTAGTTAAATCTTTAATAATTATTTTTAAAGTATTTTGGTAATTCTTCTCAGTCAAATGATAGCAATAATAGTAACACAAACAACAACAAGGAGTTTGATAGACTTGTTAAGTGCAGGCACTGATCTAAGCTCTTTAATCATAATGCTCGTTCATTTCATTCTCACAATAATCCAACAATCCCACATGAGATAGGTACTATTACCTCCATTTTACATGTCAGGAAACTGAGGCATGGATTAAGTAATGTGCCCATAGGAAAACTGCACTTCAAACCCAGTGATTTGGGTCTTGAATCTGCCTTTTTAGCCACTGCACATGACTGACTCCCAATGCAAGGACTCCTTATGTATAATCCTATTTGTTGGAGAAACTGAATACTTCGAAATAGGAGAAACCCTGAAACATTTTAGAGTGATGACAAATCTTTCCATCTATTTTCCTCCAGGTTCTGTTTTCTGGGGGGAAGTTTGCAGGATCATAGGGCACTGGCAGGGGTGGGGGTGGAGGTGGAGGCATGGCATGAAGCCTTTACCCCCAACATATGGAGCCTGTATTTCTCTCAGTCAAACCAGAACACTGATCTATACAAAAAGCACACACCTCTCTAGAGCAGGGGACTTTTTAAATATAAATTACTAAATCTGTACTGTTCCCAATACTTGCTTATACAACCCTATATAATAAAAGGCTAATAAACTAAGTGTCCCATCGTCTAGTGACTGGTTGACTGTTCAATCATTCAAAGCGTAATATGCTAATGATATGCTAAGGCTGCTCGATTGCTCACTATGACATGCACTGACCACCAGGGAGCAGACAGTCAACCGGTCGACCAGTTGCTATGACGTGTACTGACCACCAGGGGGCAGATGCTCTGACTGGTAGGTTAGCTTGCTGCTGGGGTCCGGCCCATTGGGACTGAGCGAGATGGGCCAGACATGCCCTGGAGCCCTCCTACGGTCCCTCCCCAGCCCTGATCATGCACCGGTGGGGTCCCTCAGCCTTGGCCTGCACACTCTCACAATCCGGGACCCCTCGGGAGATGTCAGAGAGCCGGTTTTGGCCCCGTGCAGGGCTTATGGCTGGCAAGCACTGCTGAGGTGGCGTGAGCCTCTCCCCATCAGGACTGATTGGGCGCAAGCCCACAGCAGGCGCAGTGGGGCCAGATAAGTGGGAGCAGCAGGTAAGAACTGTAGGCGGCATTGGACTGCAGGTTTCAGCCCGATCCCCACAGGCCACCCCGAGGGACCCCACCCGTGCATGAATTCGTGCACCACGCCTCTAGTGAAAATAAAAATAAATGTACTCACATATAATTATAATATTGGGAACATTATCATGCCCAGTTTTCAGAATCAGTCCATACAGCATTGAAGATCATTATTTTTACAGAAGAGACTGTAAATATTTTAAACCTTGTCAGTGTAAAGAATCATGGCATAACTGTCAGAAAATAGGCGATGAATGGGGGAGAAACTGGGTGAAAGGAAGTATATGGGGTACAAATTTTTTCATTTTACATAGCTGGTAGTCAAAGGATACTGGTGAAAACTGGTAGATGAAGAAAGTGGTTAAAGTTACCAAGTTAAAAAACAGAAAAGTTATAATGTTAATTTTTTAATAATGAAATGAAAATCATATACACAACAAAAAGTGCATGGAGAGGAGAGAATAGAGGGGTGCAATGAACTACATTCCTATTCCAAGAAGGGGAACAACAGAAATTTTCTGAGACTCAGACATCAAGAAACAGAGAATACAGGTGTGTTATTTACTAATATAGTTATGGTACTTAAAACAGAAATTTATCAACTAAGTTCTGGATCTGAAAGCTACTAGATATTTTTTTTTATGTATGTGTATGCAGTATTGGAATTTTCCTGACGTAATATGGACATCCTGATAATGACATGATTCCTGCTACCTGTTTTAATTTTAAATCTCTCTGATGATACAGACAAACTTATTGGTATTTATAGGATTGCAGGTTTTCAGTTTAAACCAGGGGTGGGCAAACTTTTTGATTCGAGGGCCACAATGGGTTCTTAAACTGGACCGGAGGGCTGGAACAAAAGCATGGATGGAGTGTTTGTGTGAACTAATATAAATTCAAAGTAAACATCATTACATAAAAGGGTACGGTCTTTTTTTTCAATAGTTTTATTCACTTCAAACGGGCCGGATCCGGTCCGCGGGCCGTAGTTTGCCCGCGCTGTTTTAGAACGTGATTAGTTGGTATTGGGGGGAGGAGGAAGGGTAGAGCCAGGTAAAGGGATTAGGAATACTACTGTGGGAAAAGTTCAATTTTAAATACAGTTGTCAGAGTGTGCAGCCTTGAGAAAAATGGCAACTGAAGACTATGAAGTTGTTATCACAGATTCTAAGTTAGTATTAGTTTTTATTTATTGTTTATCTTAAAAGCTAATCTATTTTTTTAAATATATTTTTATTGATTTTTTACAGAGAGGAAGGGAGAGGGATGGAGAGTTAGAAACATCGACGAGAAAGAAACATCGACCAGCTGCCTCCTGCACACTTCCTCCTAGGGATGTGCCCGCAACCAAGGTACATGCCCTTGACCGGAATCGAACCTGAGACCCTTGAGTCCGCAGGCTGACACTCTATCCATTGAGCCAAACCGGTTACGGTTAATCTTTTTTTTTTTTTAAAAAAAAACACTGATACACCACCTTTTTAATACTAAGTTTATCTAATAAAAATTTTACATTCATTACAAATTAAATACAGAAAAATATTTAAATACAGAAGTCTTAAATTTCGGTATTTAACCACCTTTTCTAAATCTATGTAACACACACCAGTGGCAAAGACTCTCAGAGAAAAGTTCGGAGCCTAATGAGGCCAGGCCTTAGCATGTATCACTGTCATTCTTCATGTAGAATCAGCATTTCTACACCCATATATAAGGAGCTGCTAAAGAGGAAAAGAAAGAAATTCCAAGAGCTTCTCATATTGATTTCTTTTACCTGAAACAAAGAGATTCTCCTAGTTCTATGCTATATCATAATCACTTAATTTGTCTGACTCCTTCAAAGAAAGAACAATGGATTCAAGAAAAGGTGTTGAATAGCTAAAATATAATCATTTTGCAAGTTTTTTTGTTGTTTGTATGGGTTATTTCCCCTTAGTAATATGACATATGTGGTCTCTATAGAGAAACTGAAAATGTAAAACTCTAGCTCAGGCCGTTCCCATGAGCCTGAGCTAACTCTAAAGAGGCCCACATCTGAAAACGCTCCGCACCTCCCTAGGGTGGGAAGGGGAAGCCTCCTCTACACCCCTTACCTCTAGGTTCACTGCGTCATTCACAGTTAAATCACCGACAGCACCTGATGTGAACACTTGTTTCCCTCCTTCCCAGTGTTTCTTCATGGACAGAGCTGGTGCCACTATGAACCTCCTGCCAGGCATCTTCTCACAGGGGGCCACACAGATTTTAAGGAATCTTTTTTTTTTTACTTTATATTCTTTTTTAAAAATATATTTTTATTGATTTTTTACAGAGAGGAAGAGAGAGGGATAGAGTTAGAAACATCAATGAGAGAGAAACATCGATCAGCTGCCTCCTGCACACCCCCTACTGAGGATAAGCCCACAACCAAGGTACATGCCCTTGACCAGAATCGAACCTGGGACCTTTCAGTCCACAGGCCGACGCTCTATCCACTGAGCCAAACCGGTTAGGGCAAGTATATTCTTTTTTTTTTCTTTTTAATTTTTTTATTGATTAAGTTATTACATTAAGGAATCTTTTTGATGAAGTACTTTCTGGGGGAAAATATGGTTCACAAGATAGGAAATGAATACCTCCTACTACAATTAATTCAGCCCTTTTCCAAGCATTTGCTAAGTGTCCAACCACTCTACTTCTCACCATGGCTTTGCCAAGGCTGTCCTTTTACAAACTAAAATTCACTATCACAGCCTGATACGGACACATGAAAACGATTCCAGATGTGAGCTGCTTGGCCCTCAGAGAAAATAGTATGTCCTATTTAAGTATAGCTGAGAGTAGGAAAGAAGAGTCATATTGGTTTATTATGTAGCTTTTCATAGGGCATACCACAAAAATAAATTAACCTAAACATACATGAAGAAAGAAATAAGACAAAAATATATGAGTATGCTTATTTATCAATTAATGTATGGACAGATACTGATATGAATTATTTGTTCAACACTGTGGCATCAAATCAAAATTGAAATATGAATTTTATAAATGAAAAGTATATTTATAATCATAAAAATTGTAAACAATCTAACAGTAGAATGGTTAATAAATGATAGCCTATTCATATCATATTTCAGAAGATTTATTAATATAAATTGATATTGATCTTGTCAATATTTTTATAAAATAAGAGCAGACTATACAAAGAGTATACTGTTTCATGTTGTATGAATATCTATATATATAAAAGGCTAATATGCTAAGTGTCCATCCAACCAGTAACTATGACATGCACTGACCACCAGAGGGCAGATGCTCAATGCAGGAGCTGCTGTGACACGCACTGGCCATTTACAGAGAAATGGCACCATGGACCGGGTACCCACAAAGCAACACTTGGCTTCCCCCAAGTGGGACACAGGCCCCACCACCACCCTGGAATGATACCCCACCAAATCACAGTCGACACTGCCTAGACCCCATGGTGCAAAATGCGGCCCAAGCCAGAAATGGTCCCTGTGGGCACTGGGTAATGACATCATGCAGCAACGCCCGGCTTCCTCTCCCTAGTGACTAGCCTTGCAGTTTCTTCAACCCAGGAACACGACTTGCTTTATAGCCAGGTGGAAACCTTTTTACACTTTAACCAAAGATCTGTGAAGCGTTTTCCCGTGCCCCATCTCATTTGATCCTCACAGAAGTCCTGGAGTAGGTAGATAGGAGACTTGGTGGAATCCTATTTTCTTTTCATTAGCCAGAAAATAAGGATTTAGAAAGCTTAGAAACTTGACCTGACTGAAAAGAAGTAAGAAATGGTGGACCTTGAAAATGACTTCAGGTTTTCTCACTGTGCAGAATATAGTCAAACACTGATGCAGTTAAATATTTTACCCTTTGTTCTCCCTGCGTGATCTACAATAGTAATCTGCATTGTGTTGATATTTACTGCTGTGTTGCTGATAATTACCTGAAAGAGAAGTTGGGGCACTTCACTGGGCTGGAAAAAGTTTAGCTACATCAGAAAGCAGGTCTAATTAAGCAAGTTTATTCTCCATATATAAAAGACTAAGTTGACTTGTGCATGCACTATACATATAAAACTCTAGCTGGGCCGAAACCGGTTTGGCTCAGTGGATAGAGCGTCGGCCTGCGGACTGAAAGGTCCCAGGTTCGATTCCGGTCAAGGGCATGTACCTGGGTTGCAGGCACATCCCCAGTAGGAGATGTGCAGGAGGCAGCTGATCGATGTTTCTCTCTCATCGATGTTTCTAACTATCTCTCTCCCTTCCTCTCTGTAAAAAATCAATAAAATACATTAAAAAAAAAAAAAAACTCTAGCTGGAACCAATCGCACGCATGTGTTTCGATCTGTCATTGTCGATCATGAATTTGGTTGATATCTCTATTACAGAGAAAGGGCGAAGAGCAATATTAAAATATTCCTTTCAGTGTGCACGAATCTGCGCACCAGGCCACTAGTATGTACATAACAGTGTATGTACATATATACAAAAAAAAAAAAAAACTGGGAGAAAGAAAACCCACCAAAATGTTTTGGAGGAGTTATGGATAACCTCTGTTCCTTTAACTTTTCAGCCTCCCACCCCAATTTTTCTGCATTACAGATGTGTATCTCATGTCATTTGCTAAAATTTTGAGTGAAAACATGCTATGATGAGAAAAGATAAGCTGCAAATGGGATATTTAGGTTCTAGTTCCCTCTCTTAGGGCAAACACTTGCCCTCACTGTAGACAGACAGACAGAAAAGTCACTAATTAACCCTAGGCCTCTTCATATTGTGTAGCATGAGGGGGCTGACCAGTTGCTCTCTAACCCTGAGTACTTTACTTCTGTGTAACTACGTATTGCTTTGTCACATACATTTCTCTCCAACTCTGCTCTAAGGGGGAGACTGTGCCACATGCACATATTTTGTGCCACACTTTACACACCGAGCAGGGCAAACAAATGTGAATTCATTCACCACTAACCACCCAAGCTTACCTTCCTGTTCCGAATCATTGTCTTCAGGATCTGATTCTGTTCAGTTAGTTGTCTCGCACTTCGCTCTCTTACCAAACAGCACACTCTGTTCTCAAAACAGACCATCCTCCCTCTGCCCTACCTGTCCTCCCCTCCTCTCCTACCTTGTGTGCAGTTTCTGGCTGGGAAATCAGAGGCTCTATCTGGGTGAATCTGAGCCGGACAGTGGTTTACAAAAAAGACCCGACCACACACTGTCCTGCTCACTTCTCACACCTTCGCATCCCACCAGCTCCTTTTATTCTCCAATATGCTCAACCTCTCAAGCTTCCTACGCCTAAAAGGGAATGCAACAGAGCTGTGTGTGATGATTTACCTTGTCCTCTTACCGTGGAGGGACACACAACACCCCACTGCCAGAGGCTGGGCGAACACCTGCTCTCATTCTCAGGCAGGATGGGTGTGACCGACTACACACTGTTAAGAGGGTTCAGCTAGGATATCTGTGATAATGTGACACACAAAATCAGGCCCACACTTTTCTAAAGTTGTTATAACCCTGTGCCTACACCATGTGGGAAGGGTTTGCTGATGCATGTGACCTGGGTAGCTCAGTCTGGCATCAGGAGGGGAGCTGGTGCCAGAAGGGCTCTTGGCCCATCTCTTGGCTATTGTGCAAAAATGCATATCCCCCTAACAGGCAAAGAGGAGGGAGCAGTTTTTTGTTTTGTTTTGTTTCTAACATCATTATATCTGTTTTCATTATTTTCCTAAGATCTAGACAACCTTGAGTTAATCTGGTGTTGGGACCTCTTTAATATGCTTTCTGAAATAAAATAAAACGAAATGACTAATTTTTCTGGCCATGAAGTCAAACACTACGCAAAACACCACGGAAGCAAGTTAAGTGAAGCCTTCCTGCTATTGCAAGGTAAGACCCTCAATGGATTTTGTACTTTTTTAAATTCAAAGATATTCCCACTTCATTAACACCATTCCTTGTTCTTTACTTCTTTGTTAGCACCATGGAGAAATTCCAGGCTTTCGGAGATTCAAATGACTTGTATCTAAATCAGACCTGGACTCTCTGGGCTCAACATGCCGATTTACATGAAATCTCTTAGAGTTTCTCTGCTTCCATAAAATGCGGATGCCACTGCCCATCAGGCCCAAGTTTGCCTCTTTGCACAAACAGTCCAAAACAGTTTTCCTGATCTGTTTCAACTTGAAGTGTTGTCAATATATGGATTGTCTTGCTTTCTAATTCAGTGAAAAATCTAGTTTTCCATTAGTCTCTGCCTTTCTAATTTTCGATACAGCTTTACTAAATGTAATTATTAAAGGCAGATTCAAGAAAGCAATTACTGAGCTACTGGTTTGTATCTCTGAAGTCTTAATAAGTGGCAAAAAGTTGCGATTGCACTAAGAGTATTATATACATTTTTTCACTACAGATTAGACACACACACCCTTGAATCTGTATATGGGGAGACGTATTTAAAACAGTATATAAAGCATCCTCTCTTAAAACTCAGATTTTAACTCCCATTTAAACTTTATTCAAAGGCAGGGCTGTCTGCTGTAAACCACTGAGCAAAAGGCCACATTCTACTCTGCCTCCAGGACTCCGTGACTTTGGTAAACCAGTAACTGCCCCGGGTCTCCTTTTTCTCTCCATCTGTCCATATGTGAGGATGTGAAACTTCATGGTACTTTTTCAGCTCCATAAAGGCTTTGAGATATTTACTAAATTCCTAATCTCTGCTAGGCTCAGTCCTACACACAGGACAGACAGATTAAGGTATTATACAAATTCTAATCCAACGCTTTCAAGGCTTAAAATCTAGGAAAGAAGAAAAATATAATTGATGTAAATAACCTAATTAATAATACAATTCATATACAGTAATATACAAAAGTGCTATCTCAATGATATAAACCTAATTATCTTTCCAACACGTCCTAAGGAATAGCGGTACATGTCAACGGGGGATGCACCCTCTTTGGGAGGCAACCAAGTTATATGCTTCGGCTTCCTATCTGCAGGCAAACAGAGGAGCATTCATGATGTGGCCACTTAACACGGGTGTTGGACAAACAACAGATTCTGTGAATGGAGCCCTTACTCCCAAACCAAAATGCTTCTGAGACATTTAACAGTCATCTAGCCATCACTAATCACTGTTACCTCAGTATTGTGATATTATTTAATCATTCATGAGAGACAGAGGAACAGCTTACTGTCATCACTTTACAGATGAGAAGATGGGGGTCAGAAAAGTAAAGGACTTCGAAAGCCTCACAGCTAATCAGCAAGCGGTCTGTGCTCCAGGATCTGACCGCAGGCTGACTTTCTGTAAAATTAATCACTGAGCAAGGCCGTAGGAGCTTTTGTCCCTGTGACATTTTCACTCTTCGGAAAAATCCTCAGTGCTCTCAGTGATGTTCCTTGGTTTGTCAGCACCTCTCAAAATAGTATGTATTATTTATCTTGGACACCATAGAGCTATAGCAATCCCTCCTATCTTATACTAATTTAGTGGCTATGTGAAAAACTTCTGAATTTATCAATTCTGTGCTAATGGATTTTGGACAGTGTCCTTATATCAAGGCCTAAAGATTTACAATGAGCAACATCACTACCACTGTTACCTCAGTGAACATCTTAAAGTTAACGCCACACTATGGAGGCTTCTTCAAATCTCCTTCGTGAAAATCTGAAGCCAATGGGGGGAGGGGGGGATGGAAACAAGCAAACAAACAGCACGCAATCTCTTTAATGCCACGGTGAGGCTGAAATCTGTACACTAGGTGTGCGCCGACGCATCCTTCTTTCTAAAGGTGCGCTGTGCTCAGCCTGGACGCCACATCTCAGGCAGGTCACTGTCACATGAGAAGTCTTTTCTACGGAGAAGCTACAAAAGCCACCAGAGGCCTTTCCCTAGGGCATTCGGGGAGCTAGGAGAGACGTTATCCCCAGGGGAGCAGACTCTGAGAGAAAACGAATGAAGGGGTCCCAGTGACGTTTTGTGGATCCCAATAACAAAATTAAGGCCATCGAACACATCTTCCGTGCAGTCCAGAGCTGAGAAAAAGGATCACGTTTGCTGTGCAAGTATAAGGAGCCCCTCGTCCCAAACTTCCCACCAGATAAGGCCGAGCTGCAGCCCCCAGGCAGCTCCTGCGAGGAAGGACTACACTTCAGCCAGTTTCTGATCAGAGAGTATACATTGGGAAAACAGACTGCATGCCACTGCTAGGCATGCAGCCTCTTTCTTGAACGTGAGTCGGAAAGGGTGGGGCTGTCATTAAGGCATAGAAATAACGAGCATAGAATCTGACAAGCAAAATGTTAAAGATAAAAGCCCCAGGTTTACTATTCAAAGATAAAGAAAGCATTTTGTCAGGAAGCACCGAGATAGACTGAGGATAAAAGCTTCTAAAATGCATAAGCACAAATAATTAAAAAACAAATCTGAATCAGTCGCTCTAAAGAGTTAAGAAAAGTGGGGGGAACATTCAACTCCTCGCTCTAAAACGCTAAGAGAACAGAGAGGCCCGGGGAAGAACCTGAAGAGGGGCACTGGGACTGCACCAGAAGGAACCGACTCCACAGAAGACCTGGGAACAAAAGGCAGGGACCCAGGTCCCCCTGGAAACAGTCAGGAGCACATTTTGCTCCTGCAATCAGAAGGAACAAGTCACATGTGTGGACACAGACCCCTGACAAAGAAACAAAAACCAGAAACAGGGGAAAGTGCGGTGGGTTTTGTCTTAATTCAGAAATTAAGTAGCCACGCTACCTGGGGTAAACCATTCACTCTCGCTTCTGGCTCAGGCTACTGGGTTTATTCGGTAAAAAATGTACTGATCACATCTATGTGCAAACATGTGCTAGAGGCTGGGAACACGGTGAACTCACAGCACAATGCACAGGTTTATACATGCTCCGAGGGAAGACTCCTGAGAGAGCACAACATAGGACATCGCTGAGGAGGTGGTGGTGACACCGAGCGGTGATGCCTACGGGGAGTGGAGGATGGCGGGGACCTAGGCCAACGGAGAAGGTTCGTTTAACAAAAGAAGTAGATTCACTTGAGGAACTGAGTTCAGTGCTCAGAGGGAGGAAGGATCCAGAATAGCCACTTAGGTAGGCAGGGGCCAGACACTCGGGCCTCGTGAGACACCCGAAGCATTGGCTTGCCTTTACCCAGTGAGCAGTGAGAAGCCACTCAAAGACTGGAAGCAGGAGCTGACCTCATCAGATGATCAGAAATATCTTTCTGGCGGCAAAATAATGGATTCTCAAGAGCTCAGAGGGGATGGGGGAGATGGAATAGGAAGTTATTAAAGTCTCCTGCAAAGTTCTATTCCCCATCAAAAACTCTGTTTCTAATGTTTCACTGATATAACTATACAATATCAGCTAAAAAATGAACTCAGTTATATAACAACTAGAGGCCTGGTGCACGAATTTGTGCACGGGTGGGGTCCCTCCTCCTGGCCAGTGATCGAGGCCTATCAGGGGGCCAGCCAGCCGCGGGGAGGGACCCTGGGAGGTTGGCCGGCCAGCCCCCCAATCAGGGCCTACAGTGGGGGGAGGGGGGGAGACTGGCACGGGGAAGGGACCACGGGAGGTTGGCCGGCCGGGGAGAGGAGCTGTGGGAGGTTGGCTGTGGGAGCGCACTGACCACCAGGGGGCAGCTCTTGTGTCGAGTGTCTGCCCCCTGGTGGTCAGTGTGTGTTGTAGCAACTGGTCATTCCAGTTGTAATGGTCGCTTAGGCTTTTATATATATAGATTAGAGAGCCAGGACTTTAAAAGTTTAAAAAGAAAATAGCATTTTATTTTATTTTTTTTAATGATGCTTTTTAACATATATTTTTTTAATAATTTCAGAGAGGGAGATAGAAACATCAATGATGAGAGAGGTTTATTGATCAGTTGCCTCCTGCAAGCCCCTACCGGGGACTGAGCCCGCAACCTGGGCATATATGCCTTTGACTGGAATCGAACCTGGGACCCTTCAGTCTGCAGGGCGATGCTCTATCCACTGAGCCAAACTGCCTAGGGCGTAGATAGTTGGCATTTTAAAAATGAACTTACCAGGAACCTTTTAAGAACTCTCTCATGAAAGGGTATTTTTCTTTCCAAGACCAACAGAAGGCTGCTCTGCTGGTTGGGATAACACAGAAAACCACGACAGGTGTGTGGGCACTGGTGTAGGGGAGGAGAGAGAGTGGCCAGTGGCCCTCCATCTCACCCGCTGTCTGTGCAGCCCCCGGTAGGGCAATGAAGGCAGTGCAACTCAGCAGTCTGCAGGCGTTCCCAGAGGAAACAAAACAAATTGAGGCGTAGGGCAGGGGTGTGGGAGCATGGAGGGGAGAGGCAGGGGCCTAGCATAAAGGCTGGCCGAAGGAGAAAGGCAAAATCAGAAGGCATCCACGGGCTCCATCAGCGCTGGACCATGGCTGAAGCCAGCTGCCCGCGTAAGTCAAATGGAAAAGAGAACAAGTAACGCATCCAGGGGCATCACCGCTGAGGGGGTACCACCGAGGGAACAGAGCTTGGAAAGAGAAGCAGAACTGCGAGTGGTGCCATAACGGACACTGTGGTGGAGAAGTCTAAGGTCCCTAGGCTAACTCTACAGCCAGGGACCTGAGGACAGGGCTCCACCGGGGGGTGGACCGTGATCGAGTTATGACTGGGATTACAAGGTTGCAATGGCCACCTTTGGGTTGTAGTCAAAACCATGCCATGATTAGTCTGGGTGTATGATTCTGAGGCAGAAGAAGGGAGTACCAACCAAGGCCTGTCCCTGGGAGAAGGTGACAGGGTGCGCAGGTGCATAAGTACCTGTAGCTTATTCATGTGTCGTAGGAAGTGCTGAGGACAGGAAAGGCACTGGAGCCAGTCTCAGGAAAAGGCGCAGTTTCCCACCAGCAGCATTCTCTCCCGCCCCCACTTCCATCTGATCCAAGGGAGAGATGGTCAGGAACCACTGACTCCATTGGGCCACCCCCCGCCCCCACCCCACATTCCTTCTACGCACTCACTCATCCAGCAAAGCCTTGGAGGACAGTGAGGATCACCCTCAGCGGTGACGCCCCTGGATGCGTTACTTGTTCCTTAGTTTTGAATCCCTGTCCATAGTGTCATAACCTTGGGCCTGAAATAAAAGAGGAAAAGAACTTCAAAAGTAAATGTAAAGAGTAGAGTCCGGCTGGTGTGACCCAGTTGTTGAGCTTCGACCCATGAACCAAGAGGTCACTGGTTCAATTCCTGGTCAGGGCACATGCTTGGGTTGCGGACTCAATCCCCAGTAGGGGGCATGCAGAAGGCAGTGATTGATGGTGTTTCTCTCTCAGATATTTATATCTATCTCTCTCCCTTCCTCTCTCTCTAAAAACCAATAAACATATATATGTTTTTAAAAAGAGTAGAGATGGGGGACGAAGGGGGTCATGAACAGAGGAACAGCCTGGGTTGTAGCCAGAGGATTAGACTAGGACAGTGGTCGGCAAACTGCGGCTTGCGAGCCACATGCGGCTCTTTGGCCCCTTGAGTGTGACTCTTCCACAAAATACCACATGCAGTCGCGCACGTACAGTGTGATTGAAACTTTGTGGCCCATGTGCAGAAGTCGCGAGCCGCAGTTTGCCAACCACTGGCCTAGGAGAGCAGAGGTCTCAAGACATCCAGGCAAAGGCCTCCTCAATCCCTGAACGTCACAATGGCAGGATTCAAATTCTAATGCAACTGTGTTCTACTGGATTTTTTTCAATTAAGTTCCTCTTTCTCAAAGGAAACTTCACCTCTGGTGATTTTCTTAACTCCCTAATCTTCTCCCTTTACACCTGCTACTCCTAGTAATAAAGTGATGGTTCACTATTTATAGGATAAACTGCTATCTTTCTGCCTCGAATTTACAGCTCTCACTGCACTCTCGCCTCAGTACTGCATTCCTCACTAGAGGAAAGCGTGCAGCCAAAAGAACCACTCCATTAGGTAGCTTGCAAGAGATAACCACACCGATGTACGGCAATCCTGTCCTTACTACAGGGCCTGCCCCTCATTGTCAGTCATTCCTTCAGCACGCATTCACTGAATTCCTTCGTGGGCTGGGCTCTGAGCTGGCGCAGTGTGGGCAGCAAAAGAGACATGGTTTCCTCCCCATGGGACTCAGGGAAGAGACAGAGAATTAACCAATTGCAAGCACATGGTTAAGACTGAAACAGGACCGGAAAGGAAATGTAGATGGTGCTGAAGTCACCTTAACGGGGACACCCGGCTTGGTCCGGACAACGAAAGACACCCCAGAGGTTTAACACTGCACTCTGCTCTTGAGGCATGGACAGGCCAGGGCAACTGTTCCCGCGGTCTGCATGCCTGTGCTGCCTGCAGCTCTCTCCACGCTGAGACTCGGACCCTGAACTTATCTTTGGAGACTAAAAGCCCGGGTTCAAATTCCAGCTTTACCACTTACTGTCTGTGTGTCCTACAGTAAGTTATTTCAAGTCACTGGGCAATGGATTTTTTTAGAGATAGTAATACTCTCTCTGTGAAGATTTAAACAAGTTAATATACATAAAGCACCAAGTATGGTATCTAGTATATAGTAAACACTCAACAAATACTAGGTGTGATTATTTTCATGTCCTAGGCATCCCCGGATGTTAATGTGTTTAATGACTGGTCATGCTAACTTGTCTGAATGCCTTTTTCTGGCTTTGGGAATGAAGAATCAGAGTGCTCTTAGAATGCGTGTCCTTTATTGATACGGTAGCTACTCTCTTTCTTTGGGAGTATTTAAGACACTTTCATATGTGAAATAAATGTCTTTTTATAATTCAGTATTTTGAGTAGGTAATATATTCATATGGTAAAAAAAAAAAAAAGCTACAAAAAGATAAACAGTGAAGTCTTCCTCAAAACCCAAAACACTGTGACACCCGTACACCCTCGTTGGGGGCTCACCGCTAACAGGCCCTCCTGGCTTTGCTCTGTGCACATGTGAGCAGTGGTATGCCCTCCCCTTCTCCACAAAAGGCAGAGCGTTACACACTGTTCCACCTCATGCTTATTGTCCTGGTCCTCCTTTTATTGCCACATAATATTCTATGGCATGGAAACTGTCATTACAAATGCCTTTTTGGCTACATCTCTTTCTGGGCTGACACAAACTTTCCTAATCATAGTTTTAGCAGTGGGTGACAGAGAAAATGGGTAGAAATGTCCTATTTTCATTTGCCTTAATTTTTCCTCGTCACAAACTAATAGCAACTAATTATTTGGGGGTTTGTTTTACATAAACATTCTACACAATCACTATGCTGTAGTTTGTGATAATAATAATTTTCCCCTTAACATTACTTTAAAGCATCTGTTCTGTATTGCCTACGAACCAGGATCATTTTCCCTCCTGTTTATACGGGAAAGGTGCCGGCTGCTCCAGCATCCAATCAGTACCCCGAGGGGATGTCAGCTGTCAGCCGGGTCTCTCCCAGCGATTTCCCTCTCCCCTCTCCCTTCCCGCTCTGGGTGAGCTGTCAAGTTTCTAGTTTCTGATGTGCATTTACATCACTCGATGACATCTGACAGCAGTGAAAGGCCACAGAAAACTGCTTATTGATCAGAGCAAAACTAGTTGACGGAACAGATGAGGTTGTATCACAGAAATGCAGCCACCTTCGGGCGATGACATTCTGCTCCCCGTACACAGCGCTTAATGGAATACAACTTCATTAGATCATGCCACTCGCGCGCACAGCACCAGGCCCGTCTCCTGGCTGTTTTGTCTATGTGGTGATGAGGACAATCTACTTCTGCTGGTATCAATGTATCACTAACCTGATTCGGTCATGAACACTTGCAAACTACGGGTGAATCTGTCCTGACAAATACACCAGGAGACACTGAGATCTCAATCTTAACTAAAATCTAATTGTGCTGTCCTTTAGAAAAAGAGAATGACCACTTACTGAGCCGTAAGTGCTCAGTGGAAACTTCTGTAACACTATGTAAAGAAGTTTACGTGGGCACGTCTTTGATTCTTGTGACATGGTCAGGAGATTTTAAAAATTATAACTTGAGATACACTCAAAATGTACTTATAAACGTAAGAATCTAGTTCATTTGAGGAACTAAAATACCAGATGAAGGCCCTCTGCACACAAAGTGTTCCCTTCGGTTTTTAAAGAACAACTTTAACCACCTCCCATCTTCACTGCCCATGCAGATAGAGAACTGTGAAGTTACACTTCAGCACATGTCTGCTACAGGATCTTTAAGCCAGGCAGGCCCCTAATATTTTGCCACAAACAAGAAAAGAAAAAGGCAGCAAACTGGATGGTATTACCAGCCCTTCCTGACTCTTTGTGTGTGTGGTGGTGGTGGGGGGGGGGCCTAAAACTTCACCCTGGGGGTTGTCTGACTTGTCCCCCTAATTCCTCTCTTGAGGCAGAAGTGCTCTTCCAAATAGTGCATTCCCAATCCAGTTCACAACCTGGTCACATCTGCATCCTATCTGGACTTTGTATTTTTCTTTAAATAGCCATTTTACGTCAATAAAATAAAGACATAAAAGTTTAAAATTATGTGGTGAAGGCCGGGGGTGGGGAGGTGGGTGGGTAGTGGGGACTGGGTAGAGGGGGGCAAAGAGGGGGGAACGGGGGAACATCTGTAATAGTGTCAACAACAAAAACTACAAATAAAAGTAAAGAATAAAATTATGTTTCTTGCTGAAGGCTCTTAAGCCGGCTCTTTTCCTGAGAAAGAGAGATCGGTAGAGTAAAGCCAAGTTCAGGCTTGGCTTTGGGAGGATTTTTGGGGAGTGGGGGACGTGGTGTATGATTGAAGGTCAGTGCAGGGAATGACTCTCGCGTGGGGATCTGTGTTATTTAAGGGGGAGGCACCGAGACCATCTCCTGAGGCATCGGTGGCCTGTATCCAAACACAGTGACTGGGCAGGACACAGGCTGGCTGCCAGGCTTGAATCCCGTCCCTTCCTCTCTCTGTGTGGCCCCAAGTTACCTACCATCTGCGCACTTCACTTTCATCTGCGACAGGGACACTAGCAGCACACAGACCTTGGAGAACTGCTCTGAGGAGTAGATGAGAATACACATGCATGGGAAGTGCTTAGCATGCTCTCCGACTCCAAGAAAATGGTTCATGAACGTGGTCAGTGTTCACGTCTCCCATCACCTTATGAAGACCTTCCGTTAAAAATATTAAAAGGCTAGCGGGCAGCAGAAACTCGAGGCGGAGAGTGTATTTAGAAAAAGGAAATGTAGAAAAAGGGAAAGAAAAACCCATCATGTGAACAAGGAAAACATGCAGTCTGACCCACTTAGCAGCCTCCTTTGAGCCAAAGCCTTCCTTTCCCACCTCTCGCAGGTCCTGTTTCCTTCCTTCAGGCAAAGATCACTGCTCTCCCCCGGGCCCAGGAACACTGTGCAAGCAAGCACAGCTCCCTGCTCTACGGGTGGGCCTCCTCTCAGACCTGAAGACGGAGGCCAAGTCTTCCCCCAGGTCCCCCGGGGCCACAGCCCCGCACTGCAAGCACAGCTCAGTGACAGTGCACCCTGATCCCTGGCCTCCCAAGGACAGGACGAAGCATGTGCCAGCACTGGGCAGGCCTCCTGGGGTGGTGGCGCAGGTCTGAACAAGGCTTTCCTGGGGTAGTTTCTGACTGGACTTACAGCACCAGTGCGCATAATGAAAAGAAATAACAGAAAAGCAGAACGGTGTTAAGCGTGTCTCCTTCAAACATGTTAGATTTTTCAAGAAACACTGTTTCGCCATTTCACAAATCACACCATACAAAATGCTTCAGCTTTTTTTTTTGCACCTTGAGATCACTGAGATAAAATCTTTTCCAATCCCCCAGACCAAAACGTATGCCTCAGGGCACTTGTAAATTCAGTGCTTCTAAACCACAGGCCACATATTATTTTACAAATACTTTCTGTTTCACACACGTGGTGCCCCATGCCTAAATGGACTCAAGTCAGACGCAGGCTGCTGTACTCACAATTAATAATAAGGCACACAGCAACTGTTGAAACCGAGGGTCCTTATGACTTGGGATTAAATTTCGTTTTCAATCCTACCTCTCTCTACAAATCACCTCTCTCTATATACTTACCCTTCAGAGATCTAGCCTTTCCCCCAATAACCAGCAAGCCCCGAGGCAGCAGAAGACAGTAACCTGGGATTGACTAACTAATGGTCACAAGGTCCAGACCTCTGGCAGGTGAAAGGTAACATCTTGACCTAAGTTATGTTTCAGTTCCTGAACCCTAAGGTGAACCCACCCCTGGCTACTTGCCCATGAAACCAGGCAGAGGAACGCTGGAGAAGACATAAGAGCTGTCCTCAGGATCTGAAGAAATGATTCAATTCATCACCTTACCTCACCTCCAACCAATCAGCTCCCGGCACTACCCTGACCCCCACCCCATGTGATTTTGCCTTATATAACCTGTAACCTACACACCATTGGGGTGTTGGGTGTTGATTTTTTAAAGCATAGTCTCTCAGTCTCTGAATTGGCTGATTCAATATTAAACTTCTTTTTTCTTCCTAAACTACAAACTCCTGCTCATGCATTCCTTTGGGCCAGTGCACGCAGGCAGGTAGATTCAAGGAAAAACACTGGGGTTCCAATGATGCTGTTAACTCTAATCTTGTAAGGTGCACAATGACAGACAATAGACAGGGACGTGTGATGGAACCCAGAGTGAGCCAGGTGGCCGGTGCGGGGCAACAAGTGGAGAGAGTGACCATGCACCCCCACTGCGCCCAGACAGCACAGGTGTCCCCGTTGTCCCAGAACAGGGATCAGTGCCGCCACCTTTTACTTTCAAAACTATGTCAGGTTGAATGATAAGTTTTGTGGTCCCCCTAAGAATGCAGAGGCACTCCACCCCCACCCCATGCAGGTTCCGTGGCCTAGAGCTCCCTCTCTTTGCTTGTGGTTCATTATTTTACGTGTATTTATTTTTATAAACCTATCTTCCACCTGACTCAGCTGTTATTCTGTCTCCAGTGCTTAATGGAGACCTTGCTACACTTTAACAGCAGGTATTATACACTGTGATTGAATGATTACTTCTGAGATATCTACAAGTCTAAGAACTAGAATACAACTGAGGGGCTGAGTTTCAGAAGGAGGCAGTAAAGGGTCAGATAAAACTCATTTAAAACTTGACTTCTTGAGAACCAAGATGGCGGCATAGGTTAACGCCAGAGTTTGCTGCCTCGAACAACCACTTCAAAAGTGAAACTAAAAGACAGAACGGACATCACCCAGAAGCACAGGAACGCTGCCTGAGTGGAAGTCCTACAACTAGGAGGAAAGAGAAACGCATACCGAGACTCAGAGGAGGCGCAGTGCTGAAGTCAAATACTGAGGTGCAGAGTGCGTGCAGAGCAGGCTGGCGGCGAAGGACGCGGTTGGCGTTTTCAATCGGGAGGGAGTCTCAGGCTCTGAGCTCCAGATCCGGGCGAGTCTCTAGGGACCCAGACTCAAACGGGAGAAGCGGGACTG
>NW_006291231.1:5129825-5131487 GCF_000327345.1 Myotis davidii
TTAAAAAAAAATAAAACTTGACTTCTTAAGTAATGTCCCTAAATCTAAAAAGCAAAATTACAAATGTAACTCACATATGGAGTAATAGCTGAGTTGGAAGGTTAAACTAGTAGCTAAACTGGTGCGCAGGAAATTCAGGCAGATCTCCAAGCAGGTGTCCCCAGGGGTAAGCTGTGACACTTGTTATGGAGGATGCAGAGACCAGGAGTCCCTCCTGATGAATGGCCTGGACAGGCCACCCCTCATTCACACAGTAAAGCTCTAGAGCAGCGGTTCTCAACCTATGGGCCGCGACCCCTTTGGGGGTCGAACAACCCTTTCACAGGGGTCGCCTAAGACCATCGGAAATCACATATATAATTACATATTGTTTTGTGATTAATCACTATGCTTTAATTATGTTCAATTTTAATTATATAACAATGAAATTGGGGGTCACCACAACTTGAGGAACTGTATTAAAGGGTCGCGGCATTAGGAAGGTTGAGAACCACTGCTCTAGAGGCACAGCTACTTCTCATGGGGGTGGGACCTCTCGTGTGTATAGACAGAACAAACCATCTACTAGGAACTAACCCTCCCACAGGCACCTCCCAGTCCCTCACCTCCCTCCACTCCCCACCCCTTGCTGATAGCCTCAGAAGGAAATCAGGATCCTTGTCTAGTAACAATAACAAAACAACCCCTGATATGCTGTGTTAGCCCTGTTTTGCATCTACACAGAGGATTGTGGATTATAAACACACAACATGCTCTAGCATACACTTCCACTGAGGACATTCAGGACTTAGAAGAACTTTTCTAAAACACCCACATTCTTACACACTTACTTAACAAGACTGCTGGAGCCAACGCCCCGGCCAGGCCCCTACAAGCCGCCTGTGACATGTGTGGGTCGAAGCCTGCGGGCTACTCCATTCACGACCAGAGCAGCAGGCTGTCATCATCCACTTGGGCCTTGGACCTAAGGCAGTGGCATTTTTTCCCTAAGCAAACTCCATGGAGGTTACGTCAAAGTCAAAAGAGAAATTACTCTCTGATGTATTGCAATGAGAGCCATTTGACTTTCTTAGCTGTGTTTGGTCACAGAGATCACTTTAAACAACATGTTGAACAGGATTAAACACATGAAGCCACCTTATCTGTGATGATGTCAACTACTAATAACCTAAAGACTAAAAAATGTGGACAGAAGCTGTAACTATGCGATGATTTTTTAAAACCTAGGATCATATAATTCTAAATTTGTTTAAAAAAAAAAAAAGGTACTTGGACATTTACCTCAAAAAATTTGCCATATCTGGTTTGGTTCAGTGGATAGAGCATCGGCCTGTAGACTGAAGGGTCCCAGGTTTGATTCCCAGTCAGAGCACGTGCCTAGGTTGTCGGAGATCCCCAGTAGTGGGTGTGCAGGAGGCAGCCAATCAATGATTCTCTCTCATCATTGATGTTTCTATCTCTCTCTCCCTCTACCTTCCTCTCCAAAATCAATAAAAATATATATTTAAAAAATTTTTAAACTAAATATTATATTTTTCTTAAGAAAAAGCATAGGCATTTCTTTACTTCAACAACCTATCATTCTTATTTAACACAGCAAGAGAAGCTATGTTAAACTTAACCCACATAACCCAAGAATTCATACGAGCTGCAAAACACAAA
>NW_006291231.1:5131557-5142247 GCF_000327345.1 Myotis davidii
GTAGGACCAACTACACACAACACTCATACACTTATGCTTTGAACTGTAATATGCATCCTACGTATACATCTTTTAATGTACTTACTGGGACATACTGTATACCTAGGAAAGGAAGAGAACCAGAATATCTCTGCATAGTGAATGGAGAATTTTAATTAGAAACAGTAGTCCAACACGTGGAGCGTCATCATAAATGAGGCGAAGCAGGAGGTTATCAAAAATGTAAAAATGTAGTCCTGGCCTGTGTGGCTCAGTTGTTTGGAGCGTGGTCCCATGCACTGAGGGGCTGCCAGTTCGATTCCTGGTCATGGCACATAACCAGGTTGCTGGTTCAGGCTCCCGTCGGGCTGCACGCAGGAGGCAGCTGATCAGTGTTTCCCTCTCACATCAATGTTTCTCTCCTTCTCTCTCCCTCTTCTTTCCTCTCTCTCTAAAATCAATAAAACATTTTTTTAAAGTGTAAAAATTAAGAAACACACTCTTCTCAGAGTAATGATGCTTTAAATTGAAGGTGCCTGTGGCATATACACTACGGTAAACCAAAATTTAAGGATAAGTAAGAAACAAAACTCAACATTATAAACATGGCCAAAAGCTCCCAGGTTTTAAAACTCCATTCAACGTGGCCTTTCTTTCATCCAACAAAGATGAACTGATGCTGTGCAGGTCCCTCACACACAGGATAACGGATGCACAAAGCATCACCTGCAGTCGGAGCCCACAGACCAGTTGGGGAGACAGACTCACTCACTGATCATTATAACACAATGCAAAGTTGGCACAAGAGACATACAGAGGCTTTAAGCATGCTGTATAGAGTACGGGAAAGGTGCAGACGTGAGTGCAACTCCATCTGGGGCAGGTAGGCAATGATTCACAGAGAAGCAAGTTTCTGAGCTGGTACTGGGTTCTCTGTTTATAGGGCAGACATGGTCCCAGAGGGTGAGCCTGCTCCAGGACTAAGGGACAATAAGGGCAAAGTGCAACATTAACGAACTGATATGTGTTGAAACTCAGCTGAGTCCTGGGGAAGGGGAGATAAATGGAGGGGGACGGGTTGAGAGGAGGTCAGAGAGGCAGACAGGGCTTTTCTTAACCATGCCTACAGTCTGACCTTCAGACTATAGTCTGCTAAGAGGCAGCAGAAATATTCAGAAGAAAAGGAGAGCCTACTGCAGAAGAGTGAGGTGGCGCTGCCACCATGAGTACCTGGGAACGTGGAGGAGAGTGGGGCATGGACAACAGATGTTTCTGCTAAATAGAAAATGCCCAGATGAGGAGGCGACAATGATTACCCTTATGTTTTACAAGAGGCCCGGTGCACAAAAATTTGTGCACTCGGGGGGGAGGGGTCCCTCAGCCCGGCCTGTGCCTTCTTGCAATCTGGGACCCCTTGGGGGATGTCCACCTGCTGCTAAGGCCCATTCCCCGGGGGGATCGGACCTAAGCTGGCAGTCAGACAGCCCAGACACCCCCAGGGGATGTCCACTTGCCAGTGGGGAGCAGGCCTTAGCGCTGCTGAGGAGGCGGGAGAGGCTCCCATCACCACCGCTGTGCTGGCAGCTGGCAGCCTGGCTTGTGGCTAAGCAGAGCTCCTCCTGTGGGAGCGCACTGACCACCAGAGGGCAGCTCCTGCATTGAGCGTCTGCCCCCTGGTGGTCAGTGTGTGTCATAGTGACCAGTCATTCCCAGTTATTCTGTTGTTAGGGTCAATTTGCATATTATCCTTTTATTATATAGGATACTAGGGGCCCGGTGCACGAAGATTCATGCACGGGGGGCGTGGATCCCTCAACCTGACCTGCACCCTCTCCAATCTGGGAGCCCTCAGGGGAGTCCTCTACAATCTAGGAGTTTCTGTTTGTCTTTGCAATCATATGAGCGAGTTGTCTGAGACCCCAACCCAGTTTGGTTTTGTGCTCACAGAATAGTAGAGGTCTGTGGTTTTTCTTTGCTCCATTGGTGATTTCCTAGAAGTTGCAGGATATCTTCCCTTTAATTTTTCCTAGACACTCTGACTTTACTTATGTCTTTCACCTTTGCTTTCCCTCCATCCCCCACCCACAACAGTAACTTGCTCCAGGCTCACTTTGCTCTAGTGCAGTGGTTCTCAACCTTCTGGCCCTTTAAATACAGTTCCTCATGTTGTGCCCCAACCATAAAATTATTTTCGTTGCTATTTCATAATTGTAATGTTGTTACTGTTATGAATCGTAATGTAAATATCTGATATGCAGATGGTCTTAGGCGACCCCTGTGAAAGGGTCATTCGACCGCCAAAGGGTTCATGACCCACAGGTTGAGAACCGCTGTTCTAGTGTCTAGGACAATAATGGCGAACATATGACACACATGTCAGAGGTAACACATGAACTCATTTTTTTGGTTGATTTTTCTTTGTTAAATGGCATTTAAATATATAAAATAAATACCAAAAATATGTCTTTGTTTTACTATGGTTGCAAATATCAAAAAATTCCTACATGTGACACGGCACCAGAGTTAAGTTAGGGTTTTTCCAAAATGCTGACATGCCAAGCTCAAAAGGTTCGCCATCACTGATAAGGGCTGCAGAAACGAAGTACTGAGAACTTCAGCCACCCCCAGGCCAGGCTGACAGGACTGGACACTCCAGTGGCATCCCTGGGACCCAGGCACTCGGCGCTTGTGCATGTGCGCACTGCCAACAGGCCCGCCATCTTTGTTGGGTTAATTTGCATAATCACTCCTGATTGGCTGGGGGGTGTTGTGAAGGGAGGTCAATTTACATATTAGTCTATTATTAGTGTAGATTGGGAACCTGGGTAGATGGTGTTGCCTGATTTTAAAGATACATCTGAAACAGGTACCTATGATATCTGGATGCAGACACTCCCAATAAGAAGCAAGACGAGGCAGTGGTCCGAATGAGCCACACATGTGGCAGAGGGTCCTGGGAGCAGGCATTAACTGAGCACTGTGTTACCTCCAGAGGCCAAGGTCAGGTACAACAGGAACAAGTGTACAAGACACTCCCAGGGAGAGAAGGGAAGGTCTGATCTTGGAAGAGAAATCTGTGAAGTCCAATGGGCAATGGCAGGAGACAAAGCCAAAAGAGTGAGAGGCCAGACCTCACACTGGAGTAGAGTGTGGGACAAAGACAGCAGGGCAGCGACAAGCCCAGGACTGGGCAGTAGCAGGGCTGGGACGCCTAAATATCTACGGCATGACAGCCCCTCTGGACCAGACTGGTCTTCCCCAAATGCTAAGACCACTTATTATCTCTTTATTTTGTTTCCAACCATATGACAGTTTTCACTGTCAGAACTGCAATTTCTTCAAATACCCTAAAAATTCCTACAGGAAAGAAACTGCATTTTATAATTTTTGGTAAAAATTCTCCTTAGTATCACCCCCACTATAAAGCATAAAGCAGGAACATAAAAAATACTTGCTAGATGTGAAGAAAACAAGTTATATTTAAAGAAATCCAAAACCCAGGTAATATGAATTACCTCTTTAGACTAGCAAAGTTTGTCCTTTGAAAATATGCAGGCCACTTCTCCTCTCAAAAAGGAGCAATACTTATATGAGTAAAGGAATAAAATGATGGCTCTTGGGTCTTTGACAGGTAAGATTTTATCTTTCTCCAGTTACACTTTCTAATACCACACGATGCTCATTTCCACATGGTTGTACAGAACTGAAATTTACACATAGTTTCTAGTTCGTAGACTGAATTTCCATTGACCTCACGATAGCAAGAGAAGTAAGTTCATTCAGCCCACAGCAAGCCTCCCTTAGAACAGCTGTTACCAGAACCCTGCCAGCAAGGGGTTTACTACTCCAGCTCCAAGGTCACCAGGATGCCCAGCCAGGGGACGTGGAAACTGACAGCAGTGCAAGAGCAGAGCCCACGGCCTCTTTCGGACAAGGCAGGGTCTCACCCTGGAGGCTGCCAGCAGGTGGTGAAATGGAATGGGAATGAATAGCGAAGGGTTTTCAAATCAAAGGGAAATGGCACCAAGAAAAAGCAGCTCTGAAAAATGGCTAGGACAGCCCACCACCGATAACGTACGCACACTGTGAGCCTCTAGCCTAGGGGTGGGCAAACTTTTTGACTCGAGGGCCACAATGGATTCTTAAACTGGACCGGAGGGCCGGAACAAAAGCATGGATGGAGTGTAAACTAATATAAATTCAAAGTAAACATCATTACATAAAAGGGTACGGTCTTTTTTTTTTTTTTAGTTTTATTCATTTCAAACGGGCCGGATCCGGCCTGTGGGCCGTAGTTTGCGCACTGCTGCTCTAGCCACTGTCCCACACTCACCAACGGATGGGGAACCCTTACAAGGCCCTCTGACTCGTTCTTGGACTCTGATTTGAGAACTGCCCCATCCATCACATTTGGCTTCCTGTTTAATTCCAAGAAGCCCTGTAGACCCATGGTTCTCAATGCTGGGTGCACATTTGTGACCTGCAGAACAGTTTAAAAATATCAGTGTCCAGGCTTCTGACCAGACCAACTAGATCAGAGTCTCTGGGTAGGAAACAGTATAAACAGACACATCTACCCATCATCAAGATTTAAGAGATGTTTACATTTTTCCATATTGACTTTGATTTCACTTTTTCTTTTAAGAAGCGAAATGTGATTGATTCAGCTAAACCCATCTTTAACCTTCACAACAACACTGCCTCCCTTTCCCAGGCCAGGGAGCTAAAAGTCTGAGCTCGGCCCATAAACATGCTGGGAGCCTGGTGAGCCGGCCAGGGCTCTGTTCCTCAGATGCAGGCACGTGGCTCACTGCACTGCAACACTGCCTGCAGGGGTTTTAATTACTCATTTAAAAACTTATAAATGGAAAGGAAATTCGAGTAAGCGCCACTGTTTTTAACTGCACATTATATCTTGCAGCCAATCTCCCCCCTGCCATCACATAGAAGACACCTCCACTTTATCATGTAAATCAGGAAAAGTGAGGTCAAAGATGATTTAGCACGTACTCTGTAGGGCACACAGGAACACTGTGTCCCCATGAAGCCACTCTAAGCCACTCTGCATGAGAGTAACATCAACTTTCTTCTGAACCGAAAAATCACACAAATATTTCAGATAACAGAACACAATATTCACACACACACACACACACACACACACACACACACACGGCTTTCCAGAACATTTGTACAATTTGGATTTGTATTACTAAACTGAAGAAAGCATTCTAGGACACTGCTGACCTTAACATCTAAGCTCCTTGTAATTGAATAAGTGAGCATCTTGACCCCTCCGCCCCCCAAAATAATAGAAGACAAAAAGCCAAACACTTGCATTTTTTAAAAAGGGGTGAGCAAAAGCGTCAACCCATAAAAAAAGGGTCAGATAGTTAAACAATTAGGGCCCACTAATATCACTGGAAACATGATCCGTGAACAACAGTTTCTTTCTGTCACAGAAAAATTTAGAAATCTCAAGAGTAGCCTAATGAATATGGAGATAACATTACTTACTAAAGGAAGCTCTTTAGTGGCAAATATTATGTGCTTGCACACACACAGATTTACGCATGCATCTTGTTAGGAGATTTTTACATATACTCTCAGATCGTCACAGCTGACTATTTGGAAGGAAGAAATCCTCACCCTTTCCTGCAGAAGAGAGTTTCTAGCAATAAAGTTCTGACAGGCGAATGACATACAGTCATGTTTCCTTAAAACAGACCGCGAAGATAATATTTTTAAATACAAAAAGGAAGGAGTAAAAATATCCTTGCTTACTTTGGGGAGATCTCTTTTTTAAAAAAAACAACAACAAAAAACACCTGTAATGCTACTTAATTTTGGAAACGCACTTAGTGACATATTTGATTTCCATTTAATGTACACAGTGACACCTACTGGCATACTGATGAGGCAATGAAGACAAGACTGGGACATTCAAACATAGGCAGAGGCCTCTGAAATACAACCCTCTGTGCATCTCACGTTAAATGACAGTGAAGTGCAATATTCTACAATGCGATATTGATCTAATGACAGAAATAAGCCAGGGGAAAGCCCACGTACCTGTTTTTCCATTTTAAGTTACTGAGCGCCGTGAGACCAACATACACAGAACCCCAAAGTCTTTTCTTAAGCGTTCACTTCACAGTTTTCAAAAACCATAAGCATTTATTTTTGGTGGTTGAAGTTAAACCTCAGATCTCGCTAGAGTCAATATGTTTGGTTGAGGGCAGTCACATAACGTGATAATATTTTTTAATGATAAAAACCAAGAAAATAGCAGCTGGGAGGAGTTAGCTGCTTTTATAAACAAGCTGTGGTCTGTCACAGAAACACGGCAAGGCTTGTGAGACTTTTTTTTTCTTTTTTACTATATATGCTATTGTTGAATTTGGCCACGGGACGAGAAATTAACTCTAGGTGAAGCAGGTGGAAAGAAGATGGGCAAGTGAGTGGAGTATCAGTCAGAAGTCTGGTAAACTATAGGTGTTCTAACTTTAAAATAGCAACAGAAGGGTTGGGGACAGGAGGGGAGGTTTCTGAGATGACAGGAATGGTGGCTGCCCTGGAGGCCACCGCGGTATGAGAGCAGACCCAGCCTTAGCCAACAGCAACCAAATCGTCCCAGTGAGGCGGAACCGACAGAAGGCTGCAGACAGGTGTGTGGGAAGTTCTGTCTGTGAGGTCCACTTGGTGACAGAATGCAGTTATGTCAAGAGGAGGGTATGCATCTCGCATGCCCAATGGGGTTGGCTAGGATGGCTCCATGTGCTGCTGAGTCTTCCCAGGCTGAGTCAACAGAAGAGAGGGCTGGGATCAACTGGCCATGTCTGCCCCGGGTGAGGAGGAGGAGAATGTGCTGAAGACTGGCACCCTCCTCAGCCTAAGGTTAAAAGGCAGAGAAACAACTCTGCCTCATAACCTCACCTATTTCTAGCCTCATTTTCTCCTGTGTGTTTGGTTTTGCCCTTTGTTTCGAGGGAAGTTGATTTTGAAAACAGTCCTATCCTGGCTCTAAGAAGGGGCGATTTTCCTCAGCTAGCTGGAGAGACACGGTGAGGGTGCCAGGGACAATCACGGAAGCAGGGCACACGGCCCTGGCCAGGGAGGGGCTGGTGGTGCTGCCGGGACACACTTTGCAGAGGTCTCCTCTGACATGGGTGACAGGTGGTCTTTCCCCACTGAGGGCCTTTAACACAAACAACAGAGCCCCAGTGGGGCTCTGGGTCAAGTCACCAGGACTCAAAGGTGCCAACACCCTTGGCTCAAGGTGTGAGGTAAGAGATGGAGGGAATTATCTCAGGGCAGCTGGCTCCTCAATCTGACCAGCAATGGACTCACCACCAGTAAATTACTTGACCTTTAAACCCGGCTGTAATATATTCCATTAGAGATGACATCGTGTTAAAATTTACTGGATGTGCTTTGCCTGAAATTAATAAAAATCAGGTGAGTTAATTATGAGTAAATTCATGGCTAAACCTATTCCCTGGGTTGGTTTTTTCTTCTGTACTTTTCCGTCTTACAACTTTTCTATTACAAATACATATTTACAACTTTTAAGTAATTTGTGTACACAGTAACATATCAAATGCATAGACAAATCTTTATAAGCTAAGCAATACTTTCCTGCTCCAACCCAGATGCAAGCCCTTACATAGGTTTCTACTCTCAGGTCTTATGGTCATTACTTCCAGAACTGGATTAATATGCATATTCTTCCATGTCTTGATTTGTCAACCTTAAAAAATATCTAATGATCCCCACATGGAAGATGAGGACTTCGCTGATCTTTTTACTACCCACTCTGCTTGCCCTTCCCCGATTATGAGAGTTATTTTACTTTAAGTTCTTCCACTGGTTACTTTTGTAACTTGAAATAATGCTTTGTACTTTTAAACTTCTCCCGAACCTTTCTCACCTTCTACCATGCATCAGCTACTCCTTCACTTCTATACTGTTGAAAGTCCCTAATATTTATATTGTTTTTTGACACCACCAGGAAGTTTTCACTCCTCGCTCATAAATTGATTCTAAAAGCTGAAAAATAAACAGGGTTTATGTTATTTTGAAATGGTATGTATGGAAATCAAAGTAGCATGTGAGGGTTATTCATAATTACACAAACCATTAAGAATTAAGCACCATAGCCTGACTGGTTTGGCTCAGTGGATAGAGCGTCGGCCTGTGGACTGAAGGGTCCCGGGTTCTATTCCGGTCAAGGGCATGTACCTTGGTTGCGGGCACATCCCCAGTGGGGAGTGTGCAGGAGGCAGCTGATCAATGTTTCTCTCTCATCGATGTTTCTGACTCTCTATCCCTCTCCCTTCCTCTCTTTAAAAAATCAATAAAATATATTTTCTTTAAAAAAAGAATTAAGCACCATAAGAACAAGAAATGAATATGAAAATAATTATGAGAAAGCAATTAGGGGGGAACATGATGAAACAAAAGATCACCATTTCTTACACAATTAGTAAGAACTGTATCATCTCTAAGTTTTTCATAAGTTTCTTCTTTTGGCCTAATTAAAATAAAATGTAAGCTATCCCTGAAACAAGTTAACAAGATTTACAAAACTGTCATTCAGATAGTATTTATTTGAAACTTTCTCTGAAATTTAAAACCTATAGTATTTGGGGGGGTGGGGTTGACCCCTGCAGAATGAATGACAAGTGGGACTAGGCAATGGGGCAGTTACAAGGGCAGGACAAACCTATATAATGAGGAAGGAGACTTCAGAAGAGAGAGGCCAAATACTGCTCAAAGTCAGCTGGAAAACTGTAACCAAAGAGTCCATGTGCTCAATTTCTAAATTCCCTGAGTCAATATATATACAGTCTAGGTGTAACCACAAACCTAAAATCAAAACAGTAACCATCACGTATGGATACACATACACATAATTGCAATGAATGCCAACATACACAAAATAGGCTTCTACATTAAATATTCTGTCATGCCATGCAGTAAATAAATGGAACTAAAAAGGAATTTTGATGTATTACACATTAAATATGTGACTCTACAAACAGTATTTCAAAATCAAATAAATTCTCTGAAAACCAAGGTAACCAGTTCCCCAAAACAAAACCATATTTGTGTGTGGTTTTTTCTATGTAGGAATGAAAATTAGATATAAAGTTAAAGAAAGATAAAATAAATAAACCACACTATTTTGGCTGAAGAGTACTAGTAAGAAAAAAAAAAACTCCCTAACTATATTTTACCTTTTAAAAGTGCTGTTAAACTAAAATGATTTCTTGAAACCTAGCACTTGTAGCTCAATATATTAGACATTGATTTATTGAAGAGCATTTACCTTCACCTAAAAGGTTTCTTTTTATTTTACTTGGAAGCAGGACTACAGCATAATATGCACTCCCATACATTTGTCTCATCCTGCTTTTATGAGAATGTGCACTTAGATACTCAAAATTCCTGAAAACATCTCGATTAAATTAAACTACTAGGTATGGGCCACTTCCCTTCGAGCCCACTTCTGGAAATTTCCCTCCACTAGACTCTAAGCCAGAGGTCCTCAAACTTTTTAAACAGGGGGCCAGTTCACTGTCCCTCAGGCATTCCACACATGCGCACTGTGGGCGCAGAACGAGTCGGCTGCTAAGCAGGACAGGCAGCGGCAGCAAAAACACCTGGCGGGCCGGATAAATGTTTTCGGAGGGCCGCATGTGGCCCGCGGGCCGTAGTTTGAGGACCCCTGCTCTAAGCACTTGAAGGGCAGAAAATACACCTTATTCTTCACCATATCACCAAGTAGTCTAAGACAATGGCTTGTCCAGAGCAGTTGCTCATTAAAAATTTCCTGCAGAAGCATTCTTTGTAAGAGTAAAATACCTAAAACTACCTAAATGCTCAAGCATTGGAGACTAGTTGGATAAAATGATACAGAAGTACCTTCCAGCCGTTACAAATGAGGAGGATTCTTATGAACTCATAAGGAATATTCTCCAGGATATATAGACTGGAAAAATAATCAAGAATGGAAGATTATTAATAGTATATTACTTGTTATGAAAGGAACAATAAGAAATGGATATAATAAGAGATGGTGACATATCAGAGATAACTGAGTGTGTGTACATACAAAAGAGAAACTCAAGAAGTATAAACCTGAACCCAATAATAGGTTACCTTTAGAAATGTGCAGAGGATGCAGGGTAGCAAGACTTTTCCAAAAAAAAGCACGTCTGAGCTTTCACCGTGAAGCTGTCGGTCTCCTTGGTCTCTCCCTTACCTATGACCATCTGCACTCCTGACCCTCCTGAGACCAACCACTTGGTCCTCCGGGTCCTCAAGCACACACTACACCCAGTTCCATTTCAGTGCGTTTGCTCTTCCTTCTCACAAACCCAGAATCCTCCAAACCTCGGTCTACATGCAAAATCCACCGATTCCTTAGCTTCCTACTCATCCATGAAAGTCAGGGCCCCGGGTGCTGGATGCTGGGTTAAGTTGAGGGCTGAGCCTCGGCTGTAGCCTTTTCCTCCTGCCCTAAGTTCCTAGAAATGACATTCGAGGTATATTTTGAAATAACAAGTCTATGTCCACATTAGAAAACAGGAAGGGCACTATTAGTAGACCAAAAACTGTCACGGATAACTAGGCATTATTATAAAGGACTGAAGGAGAAAACCACAAATCTCCAAGCATGCACTAAAGAGGATGATACAAAGGTTGC
>NW_006291231.1:5142301-5144249 GCF_000327345.1 Myotis davidii
CATGGCATATCAAGCCCAGAGGTGAAAGGCACAGACACAGGAGAGGCCGGGGCCAGGCTGTGAGCAATCGGGTCTGTTCCAGATGGAACACAGAGAATAAGTTTGAGGAGAAGAGGCGGGAGACAAGTGGGAAGAAAGCAACACCCAAGAAAATGGGGGAGCCCTCCAGCACAGAGGGCTGGTTGCTGACGTGCCCCCATCCAGCCCTACAAATCCACCTCCCTTCTTCTGTTGATCCTCACAAAGGAAGGGCGCCGCTCCCCTACTCAAGGCCAGCACTTCACTAGTGCTTTTAAAAAACAACCATTCGACCTGTTAACTTCTAAACTGCCTATACCCATCTCATTTCAAATATGTCTTTTCCCACAAAAACATGCCCCTGAGATGGCCATGGATTCTTAAGAATATATGTGCCAACCTGGTACAACTGTCAGAGGCACTGTTGGTACAAATGTACTTTTCTTTCTGACATGGATGCATTTTTCGAAGGAGCCAGGTAGAGAGCTTCGGCTACCCATCCAGAGAGGCGAGCACCTCCCACAGAACACAAAGCCCTCAGCAGAACGATGCTCCTCACCTTTGGTAACCACACAGCTCCCTCTACTCCCTGGTACCTGTCAATCAATCTCCCATCCTCACTCTTCCAGCCAGACTTTCTCCTAATCTTCACCTGTCACCCTTTACACTCCCTATTTCTCATTCTCTGTTACTGAAGTTTAAGGTGAGTCATCTTAGGTTGGGCTGTAATTATTGAGTACAGACTTTATTGAGCCAAATAATGTTTTGTCAGGTAAAGAAACAACTAAAGCTAATTCAATAGAACAATATGTAGAAAAAAAATTTAGAATTCATGTCAGACCAACTTATTCCTATAGGAACCCAAAGAAAAGTTAGAAAATGTTCATATACAAGACTTCCAAATTCTAATTTCCTAAGTTAAAATGGGTACTTGCATATTCAGTTGAATAAATCAAATAGTGTTCATTAATACTCTGACACTAAATCTGCTTCCTCTACAGACCCAGTGAGATTACCACAGAAAATATATATCAATCCAGCCAGGCAAAGTTCTGTAGGAATCAATGATGTGACAATCTTGAGTAATACATTTCTGACAGTTTTGAAAGCTTATTGGATATATTAACACTTTAATGTAATACGCAAACATTAATAGAAATCCACAGAGTTATGGCAGAAGCTAGCCATCACTAAAGCAACCAATTAATCAAATTAGTTTGAAATTTGAAAAGAAAAAAATGGCAATATTCAGAAAGATAGGCCATTTGTTCATTTCAAGACCCATCAGAGATTTAACTAGATCCTAGCCATATATAACAAATACAGAAAGATGTTAATATTTGCAACTTAAAGAAAAGGGAAAACTTTAAATATACAGAAATACAACTGAATAGTTTCAGCTTTGGCAGGAGGGCATTTGGAGATGTGATTTAGGGGGATTCTCAACTCTTCTTGGGGTCACAGATTTGCAAACCTGAGGCCTCTGTGGAAACAAACACATACATGCAGGATTTTACAAGCAATTTCTAGACTGGGGACCCATGTTGAAAGACAGTTACCTCCTAATTTTTGGAACAGTGACGAGCCAGTTAGCTGACACTGAACAAATTTCAGTAGCCAAGCTGATTCCTCTTCGAAGGTCTCCACTCCCTGCTCCGTTCTCTGCTTTCCTCCGCCTCTGCCTGCCCCATCCACTCTGCCCAGCTTCACCCACTTCCTCTCCCACTCCCACTTCTCCCTATACACCCTCCCACCACTACTGCTTTAACTGATCCAGATACGGAAATAAACTGCATATTTGGGTGACTTAACTGAAGTTTTGTGTTCCTATTCATAATTGTAAAAGCCAATGAACTGAAAACTTCACATTTACAGAGAGAGAGAGAGAGAGTGAGCGATTAATGGGGGGGGGGATGGGGGGCGGAGAGGG
>NW_006291231.1:5144259-5150453 GCF_000327345.1 Myotis davidii
GATTAATGGGGGGGAGGGATGGGGGGCGGAGGGGGAAAGGGGGGGAATAAAATACTGTCTAGGAAAAACGTAAGTTGTTTTATAACTGGCTGTTCATTGCCGTCTCTGTATTTTTTCCCAGGTCCATGCTAGGGGAAAGTGTCTGTCCCCTGCCTGTGACGATCAGGAGGATTTGGGGACACACAGAGAGAGCCCTGAGCACCCCCGACAGGACTTAGAGACGAAGACAGGAGCTTCTTCCCTGGTGAACCAGGGCCAGGAGGCCAGGCGCCCAGGGCAGGCGCTGGGACCAGAGTCTGGTCCACACTGAGATGGCACCCAGCCCAACCTCCGGGAGTCAGAGGGTCTGTGTTGTACCCCTCTCTGGGCATCCAGCACTGTCCATGGCTCCGCCATGTATTCTAAGTCGTGAAAGAACAATGCTGTGGGACAAAGGTTAACAAGATACGTGTGTGTGTGTGTGTGTGTGTGTGTGTGTGTGTGTTTGAGGAGGACGCTAAGGCAGCCACGGGCAGCTGCAGTCCATCTACAGAACCCACCGTCCCTGCACCATGGAAATTATTTCAGTGATTCTTTCATGATTAGACAAGTCTTAAGGCCCTTACGGCAAGGTCCATGAAGGCACCGCTATGCATCCTGCATTTACTAGTACTGTGTGCTTTCTCTATGTCAGGCACTGTACATAGAAAGGTCTAGGTAGAGATATTTGTGTCCCTATGTACCTATAATTGTATTTAAACCTCAAAATAGCCCTATGATGTAGCTATATAATCCCCACTCAATAGAGGAGGAATCTGAAGTTTAGCACATGGACCAAACTGCCCAGAGCCAAACTTACTGAGTCAGAGAGAGGGAGTGTAAACACAGATGCCCTTGGCTCTGGGGCCTGTACTCTATGCCTTCGGTTCTCAGCTTCTCCAGCTGTAATCTCCTGTACATCCTCAGGGGTTTTGTGAGAACGCAGACTGCTTGGGGAGGGGGGGGGGACCGAAGGGGGGCCACTGAGAATCTCACTTTCTAACAAGCTCCCACCACCGCTACCCATCCAGGGCCCACATTTTGAGGTGCAAGGGGCTAACTAAACAATGACCTTCAACTGATTCCATACATTACAGCTGTGACTTCTAAGAGACTGCTGCCAGTGATACATTTCTAGAGAGGTAACCACTTTAAAGAAAAAACAAGCAATGTGTTTTACGGCTATTACACTGTGCAGGGAATTATTCTTTCTTTAATTCAGAAAACACAATGCTAGCACCTAAAACCCATTTTTAATGAAATGAAATGAATCTCCATTTTTCTGCACACACTCCCGTTGCCTTCGCCAGAGGCGTCTCCCCGGTGTCCTGTGCCCCAACCAGATGCATCCTGTGTTTCTACAAGGAAACCATCAGAATCTATTAAAATTACTGTGCACTGATCGCTGCAGGGACATGACAAATCGCAGGCCAAGAGTCAGATACCACGGAGTGTGTCGCAGGGCTTCGGGGGCAGGCCCATTTGCAACCAAATGATATTGTGTGAGGCCGGCGCACTCAGTGCATGACAAACTGATGCAATTTCAGCGCTGTCTGCGGGCCAGCGGAGATCTCGCTGATGCTGGTTGGGGTTCGTTTATAGAATTGTGCAGAGTTCCCAGATTTGAATCACTCGGGGCTTGAGAGGGCTTCACTTGACAAGCTACAAATAATTACACTCTACTCTTTCCATTGTACTCTATTATTTTGCCCCTCTTATCTCCAGGGTTTGAGCTTTTGTGAACAAGCAAGGTCGGCTTCTATTTTGACCACAACACAACAAAACATTGTTCTTTTCTGATATGATAAATAAAAGGAGGCCCTGCAGACTAAACATTTTTATCAGGCACATTTTCCACTTTTGTAGGCAAAAGCCGGCTTCGGGCTCAGTCAGAAGGGCTGAGCTGGACATAGCAGGCAGGCGGGTTCCTGCATCCTCACTGAGGGAGGGGCCCCAGCCATCTGGTTATTGTAAAAGCTCATTTGAAAAAAGGGACATTGACTGACAGATAAAGGGCACATGCGCAGTAGCTTTTACAAGGTTTCTACTGCCCTGGTTTCCCCTCCCCCTATTTCCGGCTGCATCCTAAAGGCCTCTTCATTCAGATATCCTTTTTTAAAAAAACATATTTTTATTGATTTTAGAGAGGGAGAGGGAAACATCAATGACAAGAGAGAATCACTGATCAGCTGCCGCACACCAGGGATCGAGCCCGAAACCCCGGGATGTGCCATCACTGGGAATCGAACCCTGACCTTGTGTTTTAGTCAATGAGGAGAAAGAATCATTAATCAGCCACCTCCTGCATGCCCCCCACTGAGGGTTGAGCCTGCAATCCGGGCATGTACCCTTGATCGGAATTGAACCCAGGACCCTTCAGTCTGCAAGTCAACGCTCTACCCACTGAGCAAAACAGGGCCAGGGCCATTCAGATATTCTTAATAAAAAATTTTTTCTAACTTGGGATGCAATTAGAAGCAAGCTGCCTTATGGCACACGTCCCAGAATCATCAGAGCTTCTAAATTCAAGTTTGCTCCCCATTTGTGAAATATTTTAAAGAGTATATCACCTACCCTAAGGCGAGGACCTCCTAAGACTAATACATTAATTACTGCTCCATGTTCGTTAATTTGGTAAATGTGAAACTTTATGTTTTCATAATTTCCCACAGGAAAACACAGAATTGAAGGAGACAATTTTTTTGTTTAAACTCCAACCTCCAATAACATTTCATACCATGCTAGTCCCTAGAAAGGTTTTAGAAGAATCTATAATGATGTTTAACATGAACTCCAATATCTTTGAAAATTTACAGTCTCAAGTGTGGTTACGATCCCCATTTTAGAGATCAGGAAACGAAGGCACAGGCAGGTAAAGTAACCTGCTCAGTGGCTCACAGCTGGCAAGTGGCAGAGCTCGAAACTGAGCCCAGAGAGTGACTCGCGCCCTTGAATACTGCTCCCTAGCTCCACAGCTCCCCTCGAGGCCAGGCTGACCCCAAGCACATGAGAGTATTCATGTGGGCAGTGCAGGCAAATAATAGTGAGATTACATTCTCAACAGTAGCCACAGAAGCTAAAACTTGAGATTTCAGCTCCCCAAATGGATACTTTTTATATTTTATTAATATATATTTTTTATTGGTTTTTTACAGAGAGGATGGGAGAGGGATAGAGAGTTAGAAACATCGATAAGAGAGAAACATCGATCAGATGCCTCCTGCACACCCCCCACTGGGGATGTGCCCGCAACCAAAGTACATGCCCTTGACTGGATTGAACCTGGGACCCTTCAGTCTGCAGGCCAATGCTCTATCCACTGAGCCAAACCGGTTAGGGCCCAAATGGATACCTTTATTCCTTCCCCACCACAGCGCTGGCTGTCAGGTGGACCCCTCCATCTCTCTGTCTGCCTTGCCCAGGGCAGCAGCACTGGCCACATGGTGCTGTTGAGCGTTTGAAATGCAGCTAGTCCGAGTGGTGGCGTCCTGTGAGTGTAAAAAACACACCACATTCCAAAGAATTACAATGGGAAAGAACAGAAAATATCTCCATAGCTTTTACATTGATGACATTTGAAATAGTATTTTGGATTTGTTGGGCTAATATGTTATTATAATTCATTTCATCTGTTTCTTTTACTTTTTAAAACATGGCTGCTAGAGAAGTTTAGGTCCCTATGTGGCTGGCATGATCCTATTTCTAGGGGACAATGCTGCCTGGAGCTCCTCCCTAATCCCAGACTCTCTGGGGCTGAAAAGCAACGCCCCCAACAGCAGCTGGCCTCCCTGGAGGCTTTGTCCCCTTCCACTCCCTCCCTGCACAACCCCCAGCTCACACCACCGCCTCCTTTCCCGGACCCTGAAACACTCACCGTGCGCTGACTTAGGAAAAGCCTTTCCTGACCCTCTCCCTGCTGCGCTCTGATCTCTCCCTTCTTCCAGCCAAGACATCTGGCTGGGCCCGCACTCATTTTCCTCACTCTGTCCAGCTCCCTAACTCACTGCAATCTGACTTCCATTCCCTCCCCAACCCCAACCTGCTCCTCAAAGGTTCTCATCTCCACAGGCTCTTTCTCCACCGTGTTCCGCCCCCCTCTGCCTTCTCCAGAACTCCGCTGGGCCCCCAAACCACCCAGTGCCTCGCCTACCCACATGCTTCAATGGAACTGACCACCAACCAGGTTCTAGGGAGAAGAAATGGAATTACGGGAAGCAGCACCAACCCCACCCCATTATCCCACCCAGATCCTAAGGAGGATGGATGTTCTCTTATTATCTAGGAATTCTTTTGCTCAAGGCAGATGTGGCTCAGTGCAGCTGGCTGTTCATGATCCTCCCTGGTCAGCCATCATTCTGTTGTATGGTCCCTTCTCCCCAACGTTCCTGTCCAGGAAAAGCCAGAATCAGCTTGAGTCTCAAGCATCATCTGAACAGAGTGACCTGCAGCCACATGTGGGAGCCAGCTTTCCACGTGGAAGCCAGCACTGCCACGGGGAACCATCACTCCCTGGCTTACAGGTTTGAAGATGAGGGAGTAAGAAGAAAAATCTTGGGCAAAAGTGAAAACCTCATCGCTGGCTACTGGGAGGAAGTGAAACTAGAACTGGTTTGGGAAAGGAAAACACGGCTAACTAGCTATGAGACGGGGAGCAAGCTAGGCTTCCTGCGGGCCCAGGGACGAGACTCAGAGTCATGGGAACCCCAATCCTCCCACAACTGAGGGCCAGGAGCAGCTCAGGCATGAACGGCAGGAAGTGCCTAGAGGTAAGCAGAGATGAGATGGAGGGCACTTAATTTTATTGTTTTGTTCATCCTTTTCTATTAGCTGCCAACTCCAGACAGTTTCTGAAGCCCCTGACGTTCTGTTCAGGACCTCTCTTGTCAGCCCTATGCCACTGTCCAGTCCAGGCCTTCCTCCTGGTCACTTCTGCATCCCCTGAGCCCAGCCTGGGCCGCAGCCACCGTCCCACAGAGGACTCCAATCACGCCCCCTCCGGCACCTGTACACCAGACTAAGTTTAATCAACACGATTCCCATTTTCATGCCACGTTGCTCTTCAAAACCATGCAATGCCATCCTGTTGATTTCTGCACGAAGTTATCAGATTTCAGTTTCTCATCACCCTTCCCTGATGCCAGCGATGGGCATTCTCTCCTCAGCACCCATCTGCCCAAAGCAACTCAGACATCACACCTGCTAGAATGTGCCCTCCTGTCCCCACCCCCTGGCGCTGCCCACCCTCCAGGAGCAGACAGAACAAAGGGGGTCCTCCATGGGGACCTCTGCCATGTGGCCCATGTGCCCAACATATGCCATTCTCTACCCACCACTGCGCACGGGCCACTGCTCTCTTCCCATCTCCACCATATAATGTTCTCCCACATCTTTCTTTCTTTTGGGGAGTTGGGTTCCTTCACCAAAGCCCTATCCCTTCCATCCACTTACCTGAATCCTATTTAGGCTTCACAATGCACCTTAAGCACAATTTCCTGCAGAAATTCTCCCAGATACTTTACTGACCTCATTCTCCAAATCTCAGTTCCATACAACCTGCTATTTTGCTGTCCCACCATAAAGCATGCATCACTGCTTTCGTGCAGACTGTGTCGGTCGGTGCACAGCTAGACCGCAAGCTCCTTGAGGGCTCAAATCAGGCCTTAGAGCTGTCAACTGCCTGGAGCTGGCACCAACCAGGCATTCAAAGACCTGACTTACTCAGCTACACTGACTAATTACGCTACTTCATAACCGATACACGCTTTGCTTCCTTTGCATGCTAGACTAAGAGCAAAGAGGTTCGACGGCACTGCTCTTTATCATCTCCATCCAACTTTCACGGAACTATCCTTTAAATTAACTACCGTATTTGCCGGCTTATAAGACGATTTTTTGGCCCTGAAAAATATGCCTCCAAGTGGGGGGTCGTCTTATACGCCAGGTACACTTCAGATAGACTGCCCATAGTGCTTGCCCCGTGCCATAGTGGCCTCCCGATGCCCGCCCACTTCATTCCACATACCGTTCAGGCATCAGCAGCGCTGGTGTATGCAGGCATCAGCAGTGCTGGGTGTATGCTCGGCTGTTATGCGATTTTGCTGTTATGCGATTTTACCACACTCGCAAAATCGCCCACAGCCGACCATACACCCAGCATGATAGCGAAAAATAGCGAA
>NW_006291231.1:5150861-5160287 GCF_000327345.1 Myotis davidii
AGCATTTGATATAAATTAAAATGTTAAAATCAAATCTGATATTGTTTTACCTTTTATTTGGTGTGTGGAAGGTGTACGGAAGAGGGGGTAGTCTTATACGGCGAGTATATAACAAACTCTGTATTTTGAGTGGAAATGTTAGGGGGTCGTCTTATACGCCCAGTCGTCTTATACGCCGGCAAATACGGTACCTTACAATGTACAAATCTATTAATTAAGCAAGTGATCACCTCAAAATATGCTGAGGTGCTTTCAAAGAGTAATATGTCTTCATTTTGATAAACTAGATGCTATGAGATATGGCCAGTAAAAATGAACATATCTCCAACATAAAGTCAATGTTGCTCTAAAGAAACCCTCCAAATCTACAAAATGGTAAAATTTTTACAATTCTAATTTTTACTCTTTCAAAATGACAGCACCATAGCCAACTTAGAGTGGCGTCTACCCATATTCATGTAAGAACAGTCTTATACCCCTTGAGGAAAATCAGTAGAACTGTTTATAGAGGCTTAGGTAGAAAACGGCATTCTGGAGGACAGTTCGTAGCTCACAGTGCTTCCTACAGCGAAGGCTCCTGCACAGACCTGGGGCCGCCAACAGAAGCAAACCCTGGACAGGTCCAACAGGAGTGACGAAATCCAACTTTCACATAATCTGAGAGTAAAACACACGCACAAAGTTTTAAATCATGTCTAACCAGTATTATTTAATAAGCCAGTTTCGGGCACTTCCATATCCATTTCTTTATGGCGAAAAGTGTTTCCTATATTTTGACTTAACACATTACAAAACACTTCCCTGAATTACCAAAACTCATTGTACATGGACAATCTTTTGTACCGAGTTTCTGTTTCAAGTTCCTCTCCAGTTTAGTAACAATCCCGGACAACTCTTCGGTTGCCTAAATTAACCCCCAATGAACTGGGTACATGTTTCAAACGTTACTTTCCAATCCCTTGCACACCCAGGAACACCCCCATTGGGCACGAGCATGACCCCCTCCCTCCCCAGACCACTCGGGCAGAACCGAGGCCAGAGGCCTCGGGACCCAATGGGTGAGTCCCTGGCCCCGGGGCAGCTGGCGTCTGTCCAGTGGAGAATAACTGCACAGCAAGAAGGCCTCTCGCAGCACTAGAACCACAGCAGGCTTCTCCCACTGTCCGCAGCAGAACCGCATGCCCCTTCCTCCTGCGGGGTCCACCCAGGAGGCTCCGGGCCCTGGGCAGGTGGCTCTGAGCAGGAGAGCGGGCTGCCCAGGTCAGAGGCAGAGATGACACATGAAGAGGTGAAAGGAGTGCTTTCATGCCCAGCTTGCTATCAAGAGAACCCGCCATGATCCTCCTGCTTTTCAGATCCCGGAAAACAACAGCAACTGTGTTTTCAGTACATTCCCCCAGCAGTACGAGGTGCTTTTCAGTGATGATCTCAATTCCGTCCTCAGCCTCACAACTCTCGGTGCTAGCATTCTCCCGTCTTACAAAGGAGGGGACGGAGGCGTGAGGAGGCCCGTGCAGGTGAGAACACAGGTCTGGAGCACCTTCCAGCCAGGTGCCTTCTGCTCTGTGCACTCTGACTGCACACGCCTCAAGCAAACGATGGCAAAGTATCAAAAGAAGACTTCTTTCGAAGTGCCTATTTTCTTGCCTGGGCAATCCATAAGACTTAGGCACGTTTCCCCCATGAAAATGAAGTCTTACCAGGTGGGCTCTCTGGGCTCTGGGTCACCTTTTTCCAAGGCAATGCATTTCACATGCATTATATCACTTAATCCGGGCAATGGCCTTATGGGTTAGCTACGACAGACGGCCCATTTTAAAGATAAGGAAACTGAGGTTAACCGTTGACTCACATTAAAGCTTGCTAACATAACCGTATTTATATGTTTAGCTCTCCACAAAGCCATACAGAATTAGCTGACTCTGGTGTATGCTGTGTTCACAAACAGGCAGAATCCCTATGAGAGAGAAATCTGGGATGTCTTGAGGGTCTTGGAAAGAAAACTGCTGAAAGTGATGCATCCCCAGGGCCCAGGACGTGCCTGGTACACCGCAGGTCATCAAGAGCTACTGCTTGAATCAATGAATGTAAGTAAATACTGAAGCTGATAAAGTTGTGCCTCACACCGCACATCCTCTGCCTGGCTCACCCCGCCAGCCCCCTCACCAGGCCCCACAGAGCACTCAGTATGAGAACGTGCTCACAGCAAATCACATAAATTCTGAGCTAACCTTCCAATTAAAACGCCTGCCAGCCTCCCCAGCCAGGGGCTTAGATGATGAGCCCCAGAAAGATGAGCTCCAAAGAACCTTCTAGGCCCAGAACTCACTGCAAGGAAGATGCCAGGGTCATGGCAGCAGCTTCAAAAACAACGCTCCGGGTTAAACTGGCGTTTGTTAACGCTGGCCTCCTCTGAACCTGAGCTCCGATGAGTCAGGAGGCAAAGTCCTACTGCTGCCCACAGCAAAGCACACCAAAATAGGTCTGCGTGGGAACTGGCCCCATCCCAGTGCCAGGCCAGAGTCATACACTAAAACATTTACAAATGCAGGTTACTCCTCTGGCTGCTGCTCAGAACACCTTCTCTTATCCGCAGAAAGCAGGAAACGGAGTCATGGTTCCGCCTGCCAACAGCTGGGAATCCAAAGCAGAGCAAAACAAGGGGATTCCATCCAAGCGCTCTGACCCGCAAAGCGCGGTTCTCAACGACGGCGGAGTTAACCACATAACCAACGCTCTTCATGTGTTCTTGCATTTGAGGGACCAGGACGCTTTAGATTTCATTCTCTAATTGGAAAACACTGCAAGGAAAGCACTGCTTGGAAAGAGAATTCAGTTAAAGCAGTGAAGTAAATGCTGAAGTGTTCAAAGATGAGAAAAAAAGAAAAATTTTCATTCTGGAGGAAAGGAAGGTGAAATATAGGGCATATTAATCCCTACTGGCAAAACTTAATGAGAAGTATTCAAAATAGCAACTGCTTTCCCGCGAAGGGAGTTCTTCCTACGGCAAGGGTGGGCAAACTTTTTGACTCGAGGGCCACAATGGGTTCTTAAACTGGACCGGAGGGCCGGAACAAAAGCATGGATGGAGTGTTTGTGTGAACTAATATAAATTCAAAGTAAACATCATTACATAAAAGGGTACGGTCTTTTTTTTCAATAGTTTTATTCATTTCAAACGGGCCGGATCCAGCCCACGGGCCGTAGTTTGCCCACGGCTGTCCTACGGGCTTGGGACATACATGGGATCCTTGTGAGAAACGGAGGTAGGCACTTTTAAGGGACATGAGGTTCAAGGAAACTAGTGACTTGCAAGAATGTGGAACCAAGTGCCTCGCTCCAAAGCTTAGTTACGACACTCTGGAGAAGTTCCTCAAAGTGGCTGAGGGTAGAAAGCCTTTTTAAAGTTCATATGTTTATGGATCTGTAGACGCAAGTATGGTTTCCGCGCTCAGTCTCAGGTGCAATTTTGCTGAATCAGAGTGTGCACCGATCCTTTAAAGCAGGGGTGGGGAACCTTTTTTCTGCCAAGGGCCATCTGGATATTTATAACATCATCCGAGGGCCATACAAAATTATCACCTTAAAAATTAGCCTGCTCTATTTGGTCAAACATTTAATTAACTCACCCCTAATGCCTTGGCAGGGCCAGACCAAGTGATTTCTTGGGCCAGGTGTTCCCCACCGCTGCTCTAAAGCTTTAAACCAAAGCCGATGCTTCTACCTTCATGCTACATGTCCACTGTACAGGGCATCTTTTTCAAAACAGGGTAGGCCACCCATCCCTCAGTTTTGGGGATTTGTTAAACATACCACAGCCTGAGCCCTAATTACATCAGAACCTCTGGGGATAGAGCCTGAAAATCGGTATTTTTTTTATCGCTCCCAAGAACCACGGATGTGTTGGGGCAAATGATCTCCGCGAGCTTGTTGGGGACATCTTTAGTTCAGGTCTCAACTTGGACTGTTTAATAGAATCACCCAGGGAGCTGTTAACAATTCTGATGCTCAATTCATACCCTGGCACCTCCACGCTCTCTAAGGGCGGGACCCAGGCATCGTGGATTGTAAAGATCTCTGGGTGATTCCCGGATGCAGCCATGTCCGATCACCACAGCTTTAGCAGCTAGTCGATTGCACTGGAAGCCCAAGCCTTCATTTGGACAGTGTTCCATCCACCAGCAGTACCATCACACCAACCATTAGTCTTTTTCCGATTCTCCCTTCGCACCGGGCACGCGAAGTTGGTGCCGACACCCCAAAATCTTCCTTTTGTCAGTCACCTCTTAAGTGCCATGTCCACTTACAGGAAAGGCTGCGCGACTCTCCCCTCTGTCCTTCAGCTTCATTCCCACTATTGAATGATTCATCTCACACACACAAGCAACATTTGTCATTCTCTCATCACTTTCAATTTTTATCATCTCCACTTCCCCTTCTCTTATTAGCATTTTCAACACTGCCACTTCTTTTGCCCTCATGGACAATAGGGGTCGATGCTATTTTGGGTGCGTGAAGCGTAGGCACAAAGCTACAGGCTAAGGAAGCACAGTGTGGCTGAGACTAAACCGACTTCCTAGGTATCTGCCGTCGGAAGATGGTCAAGTTGGTGTCTTTTCTGCTCTGGAAGGTAGCTTTGTTTACATGGATAACAGTTCATATGGAATCCAAGGCACACTTAAAAAAAAAAAAACACACCTTTATTGCTGAAAGTATGACATATGTCCCTTTTTATTCCCATTGCCCTCTTATAGCCCTCCCCCGCAAAGCACACTTTTTGATTGACAATGAAGATCTTCATGGTTGAGAAAAATCAAAACCTTTGTATATTTCAGTTCTAAACTTTCAAATTTGACCTTCTTACATGGGGCACAAATGAGAAAATGTCTACACTGAAAGCAAATGATTTTTATCCAACAATATTAATATGTAAAAGAAGCAGCATTCATTTGAAAGATATTCTCTCAAAAGGCAAAGCAGATGTTGACTAATGCTTCCCTAAAACATCTACCACTCTGGGCTACTAATGAATGGCTGGCAAATCTAATCCACATCCTCACCCTGCAAACCACCCTCCCTCCACATGCATCATCAGTGGAAAAGTTCATGGTACTGAGAAAATGCACTTGCTTGATAAAGTACTTTCTGTAGTAGGTAAGACTTTGTGCGTTACTTTGCTTTTCTCAATGCTTATCTCAGATTATTTCTGCAAAACCATCAATGGAAAGCCCACAGAATATGAATTCAGAGTCTATCATGGAAAAAGCAGATCTGATTTCCATACAAATTATAAGATAAAGTGTAGCAATAATTTACTCCAATAATTTTTATGGGAAAGATCAAGAGTATCGATTTTTAAAATAAGGTCTCCACTAATGTCCTAAATTCATTTCAATCCTCTTCCTAATAACTGGTGCTTGAGAAGGAATTTTAGGATAATATTTAAAAGTTAATTAAAACCAGTGTAAGCATTCATGTCAGTCAAGTCTGACCTCTGGTCTAGAATGCATTTAAATGCATGTCACCTTGACCTGTAACACAGCAATGTAAAAAAATTTTGGTCAATATAAATCAAGTGTACACTAATTTATACAGCAGGTTTCCTGGTATCTGAATCAACATTAGAAATCTAACCAGTATTTGTTATTCTATTATTGACAAAAGGAAGCATATTTAAATGATAACAAGTACTCAGGGGTGTCATTTGGAAGTTAAATTGTTCCCCAAGGACAGCTTCTGTAAACATCTACACTTAAAGGTCATTTACCACCAAATTATGAACAACTGTTGCATTTATTAGCACAGGCTCAATAGTTTGGAAGCTGCAGCCATCCATTTTTACTGACAATGAGATCTGATTGTTCACTAATAATAAACAAGGAAAACAGACTTTTCTATCAACTTTTATTCCCTGAACTATGATCACTTTTTAAAAATGGAGACACATCACCCTGGCTGGGTAGTTCAGTTGTTCTGTCCCGATATGCCAAGGTTGTGGGTGCGATCCCTGGTCAGGGCACAACAAGAATCAACCAATGAATGTATCAATAACTGGAACAGCGAAAATAAATAAATAAATAAATAAATGGAACAACGAATCTCTCTCATGGGCACTCTTCATATTCTCTCTCGCTCTCTCTCTCTCTCTCTCTCTCTTTCTTCCTCCCCCCATCCCTTCCTTCCTCTCTCCCTCCTTTCCTTCTTCTAACAAATAATAGTGTGGTGAAGGCCTGGGGGGTGGGGGAAGGGAGTCAATGGGAAAAAAGGAAACATTTGTAATGCGTTCAACAACAAAGATAAATTTAAGAAATAAAATCAATCAATCAATAATTGTTTTTAATGGAGACACAAATTTTCCATAGGTGTGCAGCCAAAAGTAAAAACCTTCCAACTTCAGAAAGAACCAAACTCAGTCTAAAGTAAATATCCAATAAAATACAAAAGCTTGTTTTATATGTTATGTTCATCTGAACTAAAACAAAAGGGAGAAAATCACTACAATCTTTATTTATGAAAAGAATGTACATTTCACTTTTAGAAGGATGTGTGATGGTTAATATTACCATGGGGTAGACAGATACTTGATGAAACATCCTGGGTGTTTCTATGAGGTATTTTTTCGGTGAGGTATTTACTTCAGACCAAGTAATGCAAACTGCCCTCCATAATGGGGTGTCCCTCTTGGGAATTTGGAGGCAACATAGTCTGGGTGTGTTACTCCAGCCCCTTTACCCAGTGACTAGAAAAGCTGCTCGTTTCTTTTGTGTTGGGTCCCTAACGAGAGAAGGCTCTGCAACAGGTCCAGGCTGCTGCGCAAGCTGCTCTGCCACGGGGACCAGCAGACAATCGATGGTGCTGGAAGAGGCAGAGCAGACAGGGTGCCGCTTGGAGCCTTTGGCAGGCCCTATCGGTGAATCACACGGCAGGTCCTTAGGATTCCAGAGCAAAGCCCTGCCATCCTCTGTGGATGGCTACTCTCCTCAGAGAAACAGCTCTTGGCCTGCCATTGGGCCTTCATAGAGACCTAAAGCTTACCCATGAGCCTCCAAGTTACCATCGGACCTGAGCTGGCCATCATGACCTGGGTGTTAGTTGACTCATCAAACTATAAAGTTGGATGTGCCCAGCAGCACTCCATCATCAAATGCGAGTGGTTCCTAGGAGACTGGACCTCAGCAGGCCCTGAAGGCACAAGTCAGTTCCTTAAAGCAGTGGCCCAGATACCCACGGTTCCCACGCCTGCTGACCACCTTCGCTCTGCCAGCCCACACCTCTGGCCTCATAGGACATCATCCCCTTTTATCAGTTGGTGGAGAAAGACTCGGGCCTGGTTTACAGATGGGTCTGCACCAGACGCAGGCACCCCCCGGAAGTGGACAGCTACAGCACGTCTGCCCCTTCGGAGGCATTCGTGAAGGACAGCGGGGCAGGCCAGTCCTCCCCGTGGGGAATCTTTGAGCAGCGCACCTGGTGGTTCACTGTGCTTGGTCACGCAATGCTTTTGCCACAATACCATGGACTTACGGAACACCTTATCCACCACGGTGGCACTCCACACTGCTTTGCTTCTGATTAAGGAACTCATTTCACAGCAAATGAAGTGAGGCAATGAGTCCACCCATGATCAGGGAGTTCACAGGTCTTACCATGTTCCTCACCATCCTGCAGCAGTGGGTTTGGCAGAACAGTCGAATGGCCTCTTGCAGACTCGGGGACAGGGCCAGCTATGTGGAGACACCTTTCAGGGCTGAGACAAGGTTCTCTGGGAGGCTGCAGATGCTCTGAGTCAGCGTCTACTGTATGGTGCTGTTTCTCCCACAGCCAGATTCCCGGGAATGAAGGGGTGAAAATGGAAGTGACACCACACACTATTACTTCCAGGACCTGCTGGCAAAATGTTTCCTTCCTGTCCCTACGACTTTATACTCTGCTGGCCTAGAAGTCTTAGTTCCAACAGGAGATACAAGGATTCTCTGGAACTGGAAGTTAAGACTGCCACCTGACCGCTTCAGCTCTGAATTAACAGAAGGGAGTTCCTGGGCTGAGGAGGGTGACTGATCCTGACTGCGAAGGGGGAGTTGGACACGACTGAACAATGGAGGTAAGGAAGAGTGTGTCTGAATATTCCTTTGGACATCTCCTAGTGATTAAAGTCAATGGAAAATTAAAACAATCCAATTCAGGCAGAACTGCTAACATCTTAAACCCTTCAGGAATGAAGGTTTAGGTCACCCACCAGTAAAGAACCACAACCAGTTGAGGTGCTTGCTGAAAGCAAAGGAAATATTCATATAAATACCAACTATAACCACATGACCAGTTACAGAAATGTAGGCTGTAATTGTCATGAGTATTCCCCCCTTATTTTGTTATATTTGTGTGTGAATATATCTATATACATATTCACCTATATAAAGCAACTATATGCATTTTCTTCTCTTTTCTCTTTATCATGTAACATAAGATATATTAACTTTATACCATAGTTCTTGTTACATATCAAGGAGAAGAGCAACATGATTCAAGGGCTTTACCTCCTCTTATGGGGAAGGAGTTAGAGCATTTCCTGTTGTATGATTTTTTGCTTCTTTCTGTCTCTTGGCAGCTCTTTGAGGGCTTTGATGATCGGCAGAAGCAGAAAGCACTGCCTCATTCTGGGCCTCTACGTTCTGAAGGGTCAGTTTCACTGTAATCCTCAGACCCTCCAAACACTGGTTGCTTTGGAGATGTCATCACCAAGCTTTTTGGGAGACAGACCCAGGGGACTGGGGAAGATAGGGCACTGACTTCCCCGCCAGTACACCTCAGGTAAACGACTTTGATCTCACTGGGAATGTGATCAGCACGGTGCAGGCAGCTGGTATCAAAGGAACCCAGGTTTGAGACGATCAAAGAAGGCTGCACCTAAGCCCCCTCCAACCCAAAAGCAACCATAACTTTTTTAATGGTCTTCAATGGAAAAGGAAGAAAATAGGGTGAAAAGGACATGAACAGAAGGTAGACTTCTGCAAACAAACCTGTTATAGAATATACTTTACACAAGTATAAAACAAAATTAAAAATTTTAAAGACTAGTTTACTGATTTCTTCTTCTTTTTATTTTTCTTAAGAGGGGGGGAGAGAGGAAGGGAGAAGAGAGAAACATTGATATGAGAGAATAATACTATTGGCTGCCTACTGCCCGCCCCTTACCTGGGGTCGAGCCAGCAACCCTGGCATGTGCCCTGACCGGGAATGGAACTGGAAATGGACGACGCCCAACCAACTGAACCACACAGACCAAAATTAATTTTTAAAATAATTCCTAAGGATACAAAATAAAACAAAGCTGGTAGCTAGTTAGTGTTATAAGAGAAGAACCAATCCAAGTAATTTTAAAACACAGTCATCTGCACCCTCCTAGTGGAATAGGTCAAAGAACAAAAA
>NW_006291231.1:5160555-5163597 GCF_000327345.1 Myotis davidii
AGACAAGTTGATAAAAGGGACTAGGAAAAAAATCTTGTTGTCCTGAATTTACTACATATTTTACCTGTTAAAAATCCCTAGCTGGGATCATTGAAAAAAGATCTAAAACTCCACAAGCCCAGTGTCAATGTGTATTATATACCTTATGACTAGATCATGAACTCTAAATAGCATTTTCCATCAAAAGCAACCAGGGATCTTTAGAGAAAAAGCAAATTCCAGATCTGGAGCAGGAAAGGTAAAAGATGCATGGTGAAGACCTTGTTATAGTAGAAAGCATGTAAGTTGACACAACTAATATTGTGTCAAGAACACAGCACCTGACTTAACAAAGCCACACCTGAAAATAGGCAGAAATGGGACAAAATACATATAGGAACATATAGGATGACCATATAGGATGTTCAATACTGAACGTCCACTAATGAGTTAATAGATCTTGGCAATATCCTTCGATGGCTGGCTCCTATCAGAGGAAAGGGGGAGGGGAAAGGGTAGGAAGAGATTAACCAAAGATCTTATATGTATACAAGAGGCCTGGTGCACGGATTCATGCACCTGTGGGGTCCCTCAGCCTGGCCTGCAGGGATTGGGCCAAAACCGGCCCAGTGCATGGATTCGTGCACTGGTGGGGTCCCTCGGACCAGCCTGTGAGGATCAGGCCGAAAACCGGTTCTCCGACATCCCCCAAGGGGTTCCTGATTGCAAGAGGGTGGAGGTCAGGCCGAGGGACCCCACCGGTGCATGAATCCAGGCACTGGGCCTCTAGTGTGTTAATAATGACATAAGGAAGTAGTCAGCAAAATCCAGTGTGGGAAAGTCTATGGGGACAAATGTCACAGTCTATACAACAAAATATTTATAAAAGAAAAAATAGAGAGATGGAAAAAGAACCTATCAATTAAAAAAGACTAAGGAGACGTATTAAATAATCTCATTTCATGAACCTTGTTTCAATCCCAACTCAAACAAACTGCATATTTAAAAAGGAGCATGCATGGGAAAATGAAGGAAATGTAAAAACGGATTGATATTTATGAAATACTGCTTATTTTGAAATGTCTGATAATGACATTGTAATTACACTTTAAAAGGGGAACCTGAACATACAAACTGAAAATATTCAGACAAGTCTGAGATTCGCTTCAAGACGAAATGGGGAAGGGCGGGCAAGGAATGGCGGGAAAAAGTAAGAAACAAAACTGACCTGAGTGGATCATTTTTAAAGCTGAGTAAAGGGGGTCATTATTCTCTCCACTGCTAAATATATTGAATTTTTTCCATACTAAACAGTTACTTTTAAAAGGGAGAAGGAACAAGGCAACAATTGAAAATTAAAACAGAAAAGACATATAGAAAGCAAAATAGCAGGAAGTTCCATGGAAATCTGAATGAGTACCTGGAAAACCAGCATAAAAATTCAAGGTGTTTCTATGTATACTAGAGGTCTGGTGCACAAATTTGTGCACGAGTGGGATCCCTTGGCTTGGCCTGGCCTGCAGGGATCGGGCCAAAACTGGCTCTCCGACATCCCCCGAGGGATCCCGGATTGCAAGAGTGCACAGGCCAGTGCACATCATAGTGATATTAGGCTTTTATTAGCATATTAGGCTTTTATTATATAGGATATGCATAACCCATGGACATAGACAATAGGGTGGTGAAGGCCTAGTGGGGAGAGGCCATGAGGGGGGTTGGTGGAAGAGATATATGTAATACTTTCAACAATAAAGATTAAAAAAATAAATAAAAATGCAAGGTGTGAGCCTGAGGGGTCCTTTGCTTTAGAGGGATGCAGTGGGGAATAGAAGAGAGTAGAGAAGGTGAAATATGTATCTCTATGCCGTCTATAATACTATTTCCTAATCACGTACGTATGTGCATTAGCCTTTATGATGTTGAAGGAAAAAATGTAGTAAATAGGCTTAAAAAAACTGAACCTGAATACACAGGTTGATACACACAATTTGAAAGTTGTAATAAGATCCGTTGGTTATAGGTGACTGCCACTTCTGAAGTACTTCAAAGTATTTGGGAAGAGTTTATTTTAAATAGCATAAAATAAGTATTTCTGGACTTCTGTTTACATTATTAGTTCACATTAAAGAGCGCTAAGAAAATTAAACTTCAAGGCAGCCCCTACTCAAAATAATAAGACTCAGAACATAGCCAGAGATACCATTCCTTGTGCTTTGCAAAAATAATCACATTTAATCCTCAAACCACCCAATAAGGTAGGTACTAGTATTCTCTCCCCTTTTACAGCGGAGGAAAATAAGACAGAGGAGATTAAGGAGCTTGCCCAAGTCACACTTTGGGCTAAACGTTCGAAGCCAGATTTGAATGCAGACAGCATGAGTTCATAGCCTGTGCCCTTCACCTGGAGGCTGTGTCAGCTTCTGTCATAAACTGGTGGAATCACACAAATAGGCTTTTGCCAACTGGCAAATCTTACCCAGGAAGCATCTGAGGTAAACACTATTTTATTTGGCTTGCCCCATTTTTGAGACAGTGTGCTATGATTTGGACTACTAACTCACATCAAAGCAGAGGAAACAATGCCATGTGGTATCCTGGATCAGATCCGGGGACAGAAAAAGGGCATTAGTGGAAAAGCTGGTTAAATTCAAATATAGTCTGGAGCTCAGGGAATGGTAATGTACCATGCTCGTTTCCTTGTTGTGACATTACAACAGTAATGCGTCATGTTAACAATGGGGAAACTGGGAGAAGGGTATATAGGAACTCTCATGACTAACCATGCAGTTGTTCGGCAAATCTAAAATTATTTCAATATTAAAAGTTTATATTAAACCCTAGCCGGTTTGGCTCAGTGGATAGAGCATCGGTCTGCGGACTCAAAGGTCCAGGGTTCGGTTCTGGTCAAGGGCATGTACTTTGGCTGCGGGTAGATCCCCAGTGTGGGTGTGTAGGAGGCAGCTGACCAGATGTTTCTCTCTCATGGATGTTTCTGACTCTCTATCCCTCTCCCTTCCTCCCTATAAAAAATCAATAAAATATATTTTTTTAAAAAGTTTATTT
>NW_006291231.1:5163887-5171094 GCF_000327345.1 Myotis davidii
TTATGTTAAATAGCATAAAATAAGTATTTCTGGACTTCTGTTTACATTATTAGTTCACATTAAAGAGCGCTAAGAAAATTAAACTTCAAGGCAGCCCCTACTCAAAATAATAAGACTCAGAACATAGCCAGAGATACCATTCCTTGTGCTTTGCAAAAATAATCACATTTAATCCTCAAACCACCCAATAAGGTAGGTACTAGTATTCTCTCCCCTTTTACAGCGGAGGAAAATAAGACAGAGGAGATTAAGGAGCTTGCCCAAGTCAGACTTTGGGCTATATGTTCGAAGCCAGATTTGAATGCAGACAGCATGAGTTCATAGCCTGTGCCCTTCACCTGGAGGCTGTGTCAGCTTCTGTCATAAACTGGTGGAATCACACAAATAGGCTTTTGCCAACTGGCAAATCTTACCCAGGAAGCATCTGAGGTAAACACTATTTTATTTGGCTTGCCCCATTTTTGAGACAGTGTGCTATGATTTGGACTACTAACTCACATCAAAGCAGAGGAAACAATGCCATGTGGTATCCTGGATCAGATCCGGGGACAGAAAAAGGGCATTAGTGGAAAAGCTGGTTAAATTCAAATATAGTCTGGGGCTCAGGGAATGGTAATGTACCATGCTCGTTTCCTTGTTGTGACATTACAACAGTAATGCGTCATGTTAACAATGGGGAAACTGGGAGAAGGGTATATAGGAACTCTCATGACTAACCATGCAGTTGTTCGGCAAATCTAAAATTATTTCAATATTAAAAGTTTATATTAAACCCTAGCCGGTTTGGCTCAGTGGATAGAGCATCGGTCTGCGGACTCAAAGGTCCAGGGTTCGGTTCTGGTCAAGGGCATGTACTTTGGCTGCGGGTAGATCCCCAGTGTGGGTGTGTAGGAGGCAGCTGCTCGATGTTTCTCTCTCATGGATGTTTCTGACTCTCTATCCCTCTCCCTTCCTCCCTATAAACAATCAATAAAATATATTTTTTTAAAAAGTTTATATTAAAAGAACGGATCAATCACAAAGCAAAAACTACTGAAAAAAAAAAGATTTAAAATGTATTTCTAGCTCAATGAAAACAAATTTACTTCTGTCCCCAAATTTCTAAGCACCATATTTGCACAAAATCCAATCCTCTTGTACCTATTTCGATTTTTAAGGGAATGGAGTATTCTGTGTGTTAATATTCAAAAATATTTTCAAACTGTATTTCTTGTCCTTAAGCAATATAGCTCACAAATGTTAGATTTAATCACTCCGCACGGATTTAATGTTCACTTACGCTGTGTGCTCACCATGGGTGAGGCAGCGTGCCAGCTTTGTGTTTGCCACACAAAGGGCTCCTTCATCGCAGACGCTTACAATGGGTGATTGAAAGGTGCTGTGTGGACATTGTGCCCTCACTGCCCTTCTGACCTTCTCCCGCTGTGGTGTCTATAGAGTTAAGTGGCAGGAATGACTGACCTCCTTCCCAGCTCCAGATGCCCTCTAACTATTTTAACTCTCTCTGGTTAACCTATCCTTGCCATGGTGATTGGTTCAGGTAGCCCTAGCCTCAGCCAATCAGCACACAGGATTCCCCTGGCAGCAGGGTCAGTTGAGAAACCAACCTGGGATCATGAGAGATGAAGAGAGATGCATTTGTTCAGAGCTTCTGGGGGCGGGAAATGTCCTTCCTCTCTTCCTCTAGATGTTACAATATTTTTTAAAATTGTCTTTTAATCTGCCGCTTGTTACCATTTTTTTCACCTGGTGGAAGCTACTCTGAGGATGAAAGCAGAGAGAGGAGGGCCACTCTCAGGGAGCCAGGCCCCTACCTCAACCTCCCAGTCTCATTCTCACAAATGGGAAATGGCAATAATAATACTTCTTGCGGGTCATTGCTCATGCCAAGGCAATATCTGCATTGTGGTAATGTTAAGAACAGCAAAAACAGCTAGCATTGTGATTGATTATATTCCAACAGGGAAGTGCTTAGTTCTCTGTGACTCCATCTTGTGTAAGCCTGAGTTGTTCCCATGACCTTCGGGTAATAGCTCCTGGGTTAGACATGCTCATCATGAGAGGACTGCTGCTTGGGGCTTGAGTTTTTATACAAACAGTCCCTCCCACTTCCCCTTCCCTTGACATAAAAGAAGCCTGACGTCTGTACCTTCTTAAACTGGATCTTAGGATTAGGTCTCGCCGCTTCTTGGTGTGAGCCTTCTTGATCAAAACACTTTTCCTTACTCCAGCGCTGACATTTTGAGTTTTAGCCTTTTGATGTGTCCGGCACACAGACTTTGGACCAGTGACAAGATAAAGGCATTGCTAATTTTGTGGTAAATTTTCATTTGGTTATGTTTAAGAAATCTTCACCTGTCAGAGAGCCATAGTGAAATAGTCACAGGAGAAGTTATACTTTGGATTTGCTTTAAAATATTCCAGAATTTTTTAAAAATGGAAAAATGAGGAGTGGTGAATTAAAATAAAAATTGTGAAATACTGAAGGTGAGACATGAGTAAATGGGGGCTCACAATATTGTTCTATTTTTGTATTTTAATCCATAAAATATGAAAACAATAATGATCCCTGTGTATATCATGCATCCACGAAACTGCCTTATGTATTAAAAAGCATGATACATCAAGTAATCAGTAAGAGTCCAGATCCCAAGAAAGATACATTCGCTTAAGCACAACACAGTTAAAACAAATCTGAAAAACTACTTAATTCAATGCCTTAATTTTTACCGCTATGGAAAATAATATCTAATATATTCAAACTTTTGTGTTGTTACCGAAGCAGTAATTCCAGTTTTGTTGTTTTTAACCAACAGTGTCTGAAAATGGAAAACACTAGCCTGCACCGGCACCCAGGACTGCTGACCCTCACATCCAATGGGTAGTTCTCCATTCTCCATCCTCACCTGACCGCTCAGCCACATTGAGTTCCTTCCTTCTTGTAAAGTGTCTGCCATTTCTTCTCTTCCTGCCTCACACTTCCTGCCTCACACTCCTCCCTCTAGATCAGTGGTTCACCACCTTCCTAATGCCGCGACCCTTTAATACAGTTTAGATCAGTGGTTCACAACCTTTAATACAGTTCCTCATGTTGTGGTGACCCCCAACCATAAAATTTTTTTCGTTGCTACTTCATAACTGTAATGTTGCTACTGTTATGAATCGTTATGTAAATATCTGATATGCAGGATGTATTTAGGCAACCCCTGTGAAAGGGTCGTTCGACCCCCAAAGGGGGCGAGACCCACAGTTTGAGAACCGCTGCTCTAGATGCTCTATGAATAATTCCTTGCTCATGCAAGTTCCAGGCTTTACCTGCAGTCCTCCCTCTTTCCTCACTCCACCTGCTCTTCCTGGGAACATCCACTTGTACACTTTTTCAGCTTTTATGCTGAGTGACCCCCTAGCGCCCTGTTTCCAGCCCAGATCTTACACATCCTGACTCTAAAATCAAATGGCCTCACCCACCATGAAAAACTCAACAGGTCCCAGGTGAAATATGCCCCACCCCCCGCCTACACACACACCCATGGGAGTCACCCTGCTGTCTCACATTGGGTCACCAGACCCTGGGAATGCTTGTAGTCACCCCCTTTCCTTCCCAAGTTGCCTTAGTTCAGGCCCTCATCCTCTTCTTTCTGAAGTTTTGCAAGCTTCTCTTAAATGATTAATGCTTTAGGGTCATCTTTCTAAATGCAAAGCTCATCATGTTACTTCCTTCCTTAAAACTCTCCCGTAACTTCCCACTGTCTGAGGGTGAAGTTCATCCTCCTCTGTAGCCCTCAAGGCCAGTGAGCTGGTCCCTCCCCGCCCCTCTGTCAGGAATTACCCTGCTCTGCTGATTTTCTTCTATCAAAAGACTCGATCATTCACTATTTATTCCGCAGGAAGGTGTCATTCTTGCTGTGTGATAGGCCCTGCACTGGGGCACAGCGGTGGGGACAGACACTGTCCTAGTTTCGAGGTGCTCAGAGCCTAGCAGGGAAACAGATATTAAAGAAATAAACTGGGATTGGGAGGATGGGGAGCTTGGTGTGGAGAGAATAACCTTCCCATGAGGTAATATTCGACTTCATCGGTATTTTGTTACAATATCCTCTCTTGTTTCTTTGTAAACTAAAATGATTTAGAAGTTGCCTTTGTTTTTGGAGAATCTGGGAGTTTGAAATGCCTTTCTGCTGAGACGAGCATCTGCCCTGCACTTCCTCTTTGTAGACTTCACAATCCCAGCAAAAACCTAATCAGATTTCAAGTCAGCATTCCTCAGCTACCTCCATCCCCACCCTTCAGCACAATACCATGAAGCAGAGTCTATTTGCCCTCTTCCTCCCTAACTCTTCCCTTCCCCACCCTTCTCCTTTCCTACCTAACCCTAATCCTTCCCTACCTAACCCTTCCCTACCTAACCCTAACCCTTCCCTACACCTAACCCTCCCACATAACCTTTCCTTACCTAACTCTAACCCTTTCCTACTTAACCCTAACCCTTCCCTACCTAACCCTTCCTTACCTAACCTTAACCCTTCCTACCTAAACCTTCCTTACCTAACCCTTCCCTACCTTCCCCATCCAATGGGCTGGGAAGCCCTGAGGGCAGAAACAACATACTCCAATCTTTCAATTTCCCACTTGGCACAGTGCAGACTCACAATAAATGTTTAAATGTTAAAAGGGTAAAAGATTCACTCTTTAAATGTAAATTATGTTGTACATCGAGCATAACTTTGTATAAACTTTCTGAATAACAATGGAGCAATATTTATGAAAAGATAGGCCCAGCAGCAGCGCTTGCAGTTAATGTTCTACAGAATTCCTAGCAGGAGGCATAAAAAGCATGCACAGGATGTCTTATTTCAACATCTGACATAGTTGCCAAAAATCAGAAACAAACGGCAACGCCATCCACAGGGATCTGGATAAGTACACTATGGTCATTCCATCTGCGGAGGATCCCAGTGCGCCTAGTTAGGAGGAGACAGACCTATCCCTACTGACACCGAAAGAGATCCACAGGGTGGAGGAGGAGTCATAGTAAAATCCTGCCATTCATTTAAACGCAGAAGAAGCACATGTGGTCACAGCATAAGGAGAAACGTCACTAAGAAAGCTCTCCTGCTTCTTACCTCGGCGGGCACAGAACTGAAGGCAGGAGAGAGGAGCCACCTTTTTCTCCTTTAAATTTCCTATCGCTGAATTTGTAAGAACGCGATATACTTCTTTAAATTAATACACAAGCATAATCACTAATGTAAAAAGTTATTTGTGCACTAACGTATATGTTATTTCACCAACTTCTTGTTTAGGAAATGGAAATCTTTTAAAACTCTAGGTTACTGTTTTTTAAAAGACGAACTGTGACTCATGGCTATTCCCAGCACCTACAAGAGACAGGCTAGCCGATCCTCAGCTAACATCTGCTGAATGAATAAGCTGTTGTACAAGAGTATAAAATAGTTGCTCACAGGGAACAAAGTATCTAAAAGCTGCTTCACAAACTCACTAAGGACAATATCACTTGCAGGTGGTAACTTAACAATATGGTTACCAAGCTAAGTAAGTTAGGATTTTGTTTTTAAAGCACACAAACTCTCATCACATAAGCAATCTTCAAACTAACAAGTTTATAAAAAAAGTGGGGGGGGGGGGTGACTCCTTTGAAATCAGTTTAATTTGCAACCTGGAGTCCAGCACATTCCTGGCAATAATTCGGGAAATAAAAAGGTATTTGAAGATTTGGGAGGAAAACAAAGATGCTCAAACAGAAGAAAATCAATAATGACCAATGAACCTTAATTTTAATCTAATCAGAAGTGCTTATTTGGGGAGGTAATTAACTTGTAGCTCAGACTACTGAGATCACCTGCACCTGAAGACCAACGTGCCCCCAAAGCAGCCTTATCTTCAGATCCTTAAAGAATGCCCCAAAGGCAGTGGGCCCTCCTGACTGCTGATGCTGATGGGAGAGGTGTGAGAGCTGGGAAAATGAAAGACAGCCAAGGTTTCAGGCCTAAGGAAAAAGCTTCCAACAGTTCAAATTTAAGTTCAACTCCCACCCCCTTTAAAGGAAGCTACAGAATATTTAACCACAGGTTAATTCATGGGAAACTATTATCTATAAAAATAATGACCACCATGAAGCCCAACTTGTTTTGGGACACTTGGACCAATAGTCTACTTAATTCTAAAAACTCACATGCTCCCTGGACTTTTTTTTTCTTGCAATCACTGCAGGACTCCTAATTCTAAAAATCCCTTTGAGAGGATGATTTTAATCCTTCCTATGAAAATATAAGGTACCCAATAGGCTGTCACCAAACCCGGTAACTTGTGGAAAGAGGACAGGTCAAAATACTTGGCTGCTAAATCAGTGTTAACAGGTGTTTAGCAAGTGAGTGAATTCGTAGTGAGTAACATAACAATCTGAACTTTCAGGCTGCCCTCTGAAACCTTCTCCAAAGCCCTCCAGTTCTTTAACAACTGGAAATAAAATCTTCCACGGTCTACCCGGCCAGGGGCACTTCTCCCTCTAGCAAGGACTGTCTGGAAAAAGATGTCTGAATTCATTGGGAAACCAACCACCTACGGTTTACTTACTAAACTTGTTACCAAAGGTCCCAGGCCCTGGTCTCCGCCCTCCCGCCCACTCCTCCCCTACGGAGAGCAGGGGCCCTGGTTCTCATTTCTCAAAGCTCCCAGTCCGAGGTATGGAACAGGTGCTCATTAAGTATCCGACTTAGCCATTTCATGGCAAGGAACGAGGGGGGGAAAAAACTTTGGAAACCATCTAAAAGCATCGCATGTGTTCACTTTGGCTAATAACCACAAATGGTTGTTTTTTAAATTAGCATATCCATCCGAATGAAACCTACAGAACTTGGACGCCCACATCCACCCGCCGCGAAGCCAGCAGTGTCTGGGCAGAAGGAGCAGCTGGGTCGCAGAGGGACGCAGCCCGGCGGGCTCCCGAGGCCGGGCGGCGCGCGCATGGCAGCGCCGTGCCCGGGGACCCCACTCCCTGGCTTCTGGCTCCCAGACCCCGAGCGGGGCAGGGAGGTACGAGGGACGGAACCGCGGCACCAGGACGGCGGGCAGGAGGCGCCCGTTTCCTTGACAACCGCCCCAGGGCGCAGCCCTTCCTCTGGGCCGGGGGAGGGGAGAGAGGGCAGGGACCCCCGCGCGGGGGCGGCGGCGGCCCGGGGGGCACCTC
>NW_006291231.1:5171206-5178212 GCF_000327345.1 Myotis davidii
ATTACAAGATTTCCAAAAGCCTCTTTATATTATTTAAAACAAAAAAGGGGGGGGGAATACTGGAATAATCTCCTGTAAGTAAATTACATCAACCTTAATTACTTAAATTTTTACTTTAAAAATTTTTTTCACTTATAATGCTGATGGCAAGACACACATTGTATCAGAATAAGCCAAAGGAAAATGGTTTGGGCAAAATGAAAAGATTCCAAGTCTAGTTTATAGAAAGCTCCGCGCGGGCGGGGGGGTTGGGCCGCGGGCGCTCCCTGCCCTTCGGCGGGAGCTGGGTTTGCCATTTGGGAAACATCATCATCCTGACCAGATTGCCAGACCGCGAGGAATAGAAAAGCATGGAGCTTCTTCATTTGGTGCTGGTTGGTTGAATTTTCATTTTAACTCTCGGCTGGCAATAGCAGCGAACCCTCCAACTTTTACCCAAACTTGTCTGTTGCCCTACGATTCTCGTTCTGAGTTCGCCCGAAAGTCGTCTGGTCACTGAGACAAAACGCTTGGGCTTCTTGCTCCGATTCTAAAATGCTGCCTCACCTAATAACCTGAAAGTATCTAAAAGATGAAGTGATCAGTTACCTTTGTAAACTCCGAGTTTCTTCCTTAGCTTAGAGCACAGAGAATAGAAACTTGGAGGTGACTCGCGGGTCAGAGAAGTGACCTCATCTGCGGAGCTTCTTGAGTTGCAGGCAAACAGCTGCATCTAACTCTGTGCTTGAAGCCAGGGGGCCTTTCAACGAGGAAAGCTCTGAAGTTTGTGATGAGACCCTAAGCCCTGGAAAAGAGAACAGTCAGGCCCTTTGATTTAAGAGCCTGCATGACGTGGACCCTGCAAAGCCTTCTGCGTTAGCCTCATCTGAAGACCCACCCTACTCACCCACTGGCTTGCAATTTGTGTCTGCCTCTCAGGACTCCATGCCTCAGCAAAGCTGTGCCCTGGACCAGACCTCCTCTCCTCGTTTCTTCTACTGGCCCGCTTGCAACCAAATAGCTCCATGGACTCCATGCTGTCTGAGTCTGGAGCCCAGATTGTAGGGTCCCTTATCCTCTGGTGACTATCACACTGTATTGTGTGATTTACTTATCTCCCTCACCCACTAAGTTTTGGGGAAAGTACCTTTAAAACACACACACACACCCCACGTTATTCCCTGCTTGCCATATTGCCTGGCACATTTTTCTTTTTAAAAAAATATATTTTATTGACTTTTTACAGAGAAGAAGGGAGAGGGATAGAGTTAGAAACGTCGATGAGAGAGAAACATCCATCAGCTGCCTCCCCCCACTAGGGATGTGCCCACAATCAAGGTACATGCCCTTGACCAGAATCGAACCTGGGACCCTTCAGTCCGCAGGCCAATGCTCTATCCACTGAGCCAAACCGGTTAGGGCCTGGCACATTTTTCTTGAAAGCTTTATATAAACATTTGAGGTCCGATACACGAAATTCGTGCAATTGTAGGCCTTCCTTCCCCCAGCTGCCAGCACCGGCTTCCCTCTGGCACCCAGGACCCGGGCTTCCCTCCCAGCCCCGGCTTCATCTGGAAGGACGTCTGGTCTAATTAGCATATTACACTTTTATTATTATAAATTTAAATACTCATCTCTACAAAACCAATGGAATGCAGCAGGTATTTTACTATGCCATTGCATACCATCTCTCATTGAAAACTCCTGACAACTCCACAAGGAAGTGTTATGTGCAATAAGATTTATAAGGACCAAGAAGTAGTGTTTCTGTTTTTTTATTTTTAAAAATAATGGCTCCTGATAGCAGAAGGCCCCAAAAGAATTTCAAGGTTGGTTGAAACAGATTATTAAAGTCTCAGTGAGTAATGTAACCCACTATTATCCTATACTAGAGGCCCGAGGCACGAAATTCATGCAAGGGGCTCGGCTCAGCCCCCCCACCGCTCCACCACAGCTGCCTCAGACCTTGGCTCCTGCTGCCTCTGTCACTGCTTCATCCTGAAGGTCATCCGGAAGGACATCTGGTCTAATTAACATATTACGCTTTTATTATTATAGAGCCGGAAGGATGTCCGGTCTATGCTAATTAGACTGGACAGCCAAACGATCTTCCGGATGTCATTCCAGACATCCTTCCGGATGAAGCTGCCACAGCAGGGGCCGAGCAGAGGCGGTTAGGGGTGATCAGGCCGGCAGGCAGAGTGGTTAGGGGTGATCAGGCCGGCAGGCAGAGTGGTTAGGGGTGATCAGGCCGGCAGGCAGAGTGGTTAGGGGTGATCAGGCCGGCAGGCAGAGTGGTTAGGGGTGATCAGGCAGTAGGGGAGTGGTTAGGGGTGAGGAGGCAGGCAGGCAGGTGAGCGATTAGGAGCCAGCAGTCCCGGATTGCGAGCGGGATTTCCAACTGCCAGTTTAGGCCCCATCCCGCAGGCAGTTGGACATCCCCCAAGGGGTCCCGCATTGTGAGGGGGTGCAGGCTGGGCTGAGGGAACCCCCCCCCACCCCGTGCAGGAATTTTGTGCATGGGGCCTCTAGTCCTATCTAATAATAGACAAAGATTGAAATTGACCATACCTTCACTCCGCCTCCCATTGACTAATCAGCGACATATGCAAATTAACCGCCAACAAAGATGGCGGTTAATTTGCATACATAGGCGAGAAGCGGTGGAGCAAAGACTGAAGGCGGAGCAAAGACTGAAGGCGGCTCTGGCTGCCGAAGCTGTGAGAGGCTTGAAGGCACCTCCCGCCAGAGCGAAGGCCCAGTTCCCGGGTGCCGGAGGAAAACCGTTGCCAGCGGCCAGGGGAAGGGAAGGCCTATTGCACAAATCTTTTCGTGAAACAGGCCTCTAGTAGATAATAAAAGCCCAATATGCAAACTCCCCTCGGGCAGTCGGAGTTCAAACGAGATTTTGACCAGGAGTTCAACTGCTTGCTATAATGTGCGCTGACCACCAGGGGGCGGCACGAAACATGGCAGGCATTGGTGATGTGGTGCTGGCAGCGGGTGGCAGTGGAGGCCCTGCCAGTCCCAATGGGCCCCGATGAGAGTGGGATCGCGTTGGGATGGTGGAGCAGGTGAGCAGGTGGCGCCAGGTCAAGGCAGGTGCGAGCTGGGCCAATCACCTCGCTGATTGCCCTGCAGATGGTGACCAGCGGCGGTGGCAGTGGGGGGTCAGGGCTGCTGCTCAGCCACCTGGTGCTGAGGGTGCTGTGTGGGGGACCCTGCCCTGATCGATTGCCCTGTAGGAGGGATGGTGGAGCAGGTGAGGGGGCGGTGCCAGACCAAGGCAGGGTGCCAGGTGGGGCTGTGGGGCTGTGAGGCTAAGGGCACAAGCTGGATCTGCGAGGCTGGGGGCACGAGCTGGGGCCCGATCTCCACAGGCCACCCCGAGGGACCCCACCCATGCACGAATTCGTACACCGGGCCTCTAGTGTAATCATAAAATCCTTGGGCTACAGCTTGCTGGTCAATCTTTTAAGATGCTTTCTACACCATCCTTCCAAAGCAGTCTGTTAGTAGCCTGGCACATCTGTTTTTGTCTGGTGTGGTTTACTTATTGACCAGCTGGGTTAAAGAGGCAGAGATGTGTGGGTCCATGAAGATCTGACAGATGGTCCAAATGAAAGCTATCTGCTATATTCTAATAGCTATATTTAATTAATTTGTCTTGCTGAAAATATATACAAGCCCTCTCAATACATGGGTGTTCTTGAGGGTCTATCTGTTCAACCACATTAATAAAAATATGTGGCAAGTACAGATTTAAGACACTGAATAGTTAGTATTTGTTAATAAAAGCAAAAAATTTACATAAGCAAAATAATAAAATTCTGCTGGAATCTGGGTATACAAATCTTACACTAAAAATACCACATTTACCTCACATTGGGTAGAATTATATTTCAGCTGATTTAATGATAAACTGCTTTAAATATCAACTTATGTTAGAAATTTTTACCATAATCTACCTAGAATGTATTGTAATACTCAGAATTCAATTATGAAACCAACATATCATAACCAAATAAGACTTATCCTGGCAACATAAAGAAGGTTAAACATTAGGAAATCTGTTGATGTATTCCTCAATATTGTCAAATTAGAAAATAAAATGAATATCCCAATAGTTACTATAAAGTTAATAAATCAGTAAACCTCTTACTAATTCTTAATAGGCTAGAATTAGCAAGACACTTCTTTAATTTGATAAAGATTAACTACCGTAACACCACAGCAAATATGGGATGGGTATAGGGTGGAGTGGGTCAATGGGAGAAAAAGAGGGACATCTGTAATACTTTCAACAATAAAGATAAATTTGAAAGAATATCCCATTTAGCATCATACGAGGAAGCATCATTGTAATGTCAATAACTTTCACAAAATGTATTAGTGTAAGTTTCATAGGTTCCCAGATATTAAAATCAACATATATAATCAATAGACTTCACATATAATAGCTTTCTTACACACCAACATTGACCAATTAGAAAAATAACATGGAAAACCAAAAGATTTCATTAATAACAGCATTAAAAACTTAGAATGTCTAAGAATAAACTTAACAGTAAATGCTCAAGAACAATATGAAAAAAACTTTAAAAAATTTTATTAAAGGACATAAAAGAAGATCTGAAAGTAGTTATATCATGTTTCTGGATGGGAAGCATCAATACTTTAAAGATGTAAGCTTTCATCAAAATGACTTACAAAGTTAATACAATCAAGGCTCTAACAAGCTAAGAAAACTGACAAACTGGTTCTAATATTCATTTGAAAAATGAATAACCAAGGCAATTTGGAACAAAAAGACAATGAATGAGAGAATAAATTAATCTACAGGACATCAAAACATACTATAAAACCAGAGTAATTAAACCTTGTGTGATCCTGGAGCAGAATTCAACAATGATCAAGGGAACCAAATAGTCCAGAACCAGATCTCTGGATATATGGAAACATGGTATGAAATAACAATAATATTTCAAACCTGTGGTGGGGAGTGGGGGGTAAGCTATTAAATTCAATAAATAGTATTTAAATAGTTTTAATGTTCAAATAGGAAAGTTTTAATAAATCTTAAAAATAGTTTAAATAAATGGTATATTAAATAGTGTATGCATAACTGACTACCCAATTGGGAGAAAATAAAATAGGTTTTTTTAAAAAAATATATTTTATTGATTTTTTACAGAGAGGAGGGGAGAGGGATAGTTAGAAACATGGATGAGAGAGAAACATCGATCAGCTGCCTCCTGCACGCCCCCTACTGGGGATGTGCCCGCAACCAAGGTACATGCCCTTGACCGGAATCAAACCTGGGACCCTTGAGTCCGTAGGCTGACGCTCTATCCGCTGAGCCAAACCGGTTAGGGCATAAAGTAGGTTTTTAAATGAATTCCATATACAGTAAAAAGCTCTATGAAAAAAAACAAAGTTATAAAACTTTAAGGTAGACAATATACAAAATGTCAAAGACATTAAGGGAAAGATTATATTTTAGATTAGATAAAAATTTAAAATTATTGTAAACCAAATACCACAAAGTTTAAAAGCTTTCAATAAACTAAGAAAAATATTTACTATATGTGTAACAAAGGATTAATGTATATTTCATCTGGAAAGAACAACTACATAAATTTAACGGCACACTAGGAAATGGACACAGTGTGAATAGACAATTTATAGAAGAATTTAAATGGACCAAAAAAATATGTATTATCTATTACCACATTACTCCCAAACTTAGCTGCTTACAGCATAAATACTTATCATCCTTTACAGTTTCTGTGGGTCAGGAATCTGGGAGCATCTCAGGTTACAGTGAAGATGCCCACCAAGGCTGCAGTCATCTCCACACTCTACTGGGCTGCAGGATGCACACAAGGTGGTCCACTCACATGCCTGGCAAGTTCATGTTGATTGTCGGCAGAAGACCTTAATTCCTAGCCACTTTGACCCAACATGGGGCAGCTAGAATGTCCTGAAGACATCAAGCCTGGCTTCCCCCAAAACAAGATCCAAAAGAGCTCAGGGCAGAAGTGGTAAGACTTTTTATCACCTACCCTCAGAAGACATACTTCATCATTTCTGGTTACACGGGTTAGCACTATTCAATATGGGAGGGAATTACACAATGGCTTAAGTCTCAGGAGACAATAATTAATTGGGACCATCAGAGGCTAGCCAGCATATAACCACGAGCAGCAATACTTGCTTAAATCCAGCAGTAGTCAAAGAAATGCAAATTAAAATAATGAGGTATCATTTTTTTCAACTTTTAGATAGGCAAGAATTTCAAAGATTATTCCAGTGTTGGCAAAGAAGTGAGGAAATGAGTACTACTGGTAAGACGGTAAACTAGGGCAGCCTTTTTAAATGACAAATTAACAATAACTATTAATTTCATAGGCACACATTCAGTCCAGAAATTTCACTTCTAGAAGTAACTCCATATGTTTAGGGCAGGACAGGTATGTATAAGTATACTGCATTGTTTATGATGACAAAAAATTGGAAAAAAATTATATTATGGGTAAAAATATGTTGATGTATCTGTACTATGAATACCATTTACAGTCTAAAAACCTGACAAGATTTCTGTGTTAAGATAGCAAACTGAATGTACATAACTAATTTCACTCCTTCTTCCAGCCCCAGTAAAACTATATGGAATTTTTCCCGTTTCCTTTTTTTCTTTAACCCATAGAGATAGGAAAAACAGGAGAGAACAGCAACAATATTTTTGTAAACTAGAGAACAGATGGATGAGAAGTAACTTTTACCAAACCAGAAAAAGCTAAATTTAAGCCAGTAGTGGAAAGCTGAACGTCAACCTGATTTACACAGTACAACACCCCGAAGACTCAGAGACAGGGAATAGCAGGTACCTCTAGAAAGGGATGTAGTTAGCTAAAATAAGGCTCAGTGAAAACTAAGAATCAGGAAAATCCCTTAATCCCTTCCTCCCACTCTGTATAATTCTGGAGGACATAGCTGAGAAAGGGGAAAGAGTCTTTGCATTGGA
>NW_006291231.1:5178229-5183587 GCF_000327345.1 Myotis davidii
CCCTGCCCCAGCCGAGGACATGGAAACTTACCAGAAAGTAGTTGGAATCTGGGGTAAGTGACCATATACATATCCAATGACCAATGCTGGAACCTTGGAGAGGCTGGCAGCCACAACTGTACCTTCCAGGCAGGAAACAGGAGAAGTATTCTCTGGGAAATGTGACCAGCCCAAGAGGAAAAATCTAGAGAGAACAACCCTGGAAATTCCCTACAAACAGCCCAATGAGATCACTCTTCAGTGACACTCAAATCTGGCAGGCCCATGTCTACACCCAGAGCTTCTAATCAGCTTTCAATTCCCACTGTTAATCATGAGGACACATCCAAAGATTAACATATATCTCAGGAAGGCATCTGACATGGAAGAAAGACCAACGTGGGAAAAAAATTTTGAGGAAACAAACAGGGAGGAAAAAACTTTGAAAAGTAAACTATTAATAATATCCTCAGAGAGAGAGAGAGAGGGGAAGACACTGCATCTATAAAACAACAGGACACTGCCCTCGCTGGTGTTGTTCAATGGTTAGAGAGTTGACCCGGGCACTGAAGGATCTCGGTTCTATATCCTGGTGAAGGGCATGTACCTGGATTGCAGGTTCCAACCATGGCCCCGGTCAGGACGCATGCAGGAGGCAACACAATCAATGTGTCTCTCTTGTATTGATGTCTCTCTCCCCCTCTTCCCTCCCTTTCTCCACTTTCTCTAAAAATCCATGGAAAAAATATCCTCAGGTGAGAATTTAAAACAAACAAACAAACAAAAACAACAAGTGTGGCTCAGTGGTTGAGAGTTGATCTGTGAACCAGGAGGTCACAGTTCGATTCCTGGTCAGGGCACATGCCCGGGTTCCAGACTCAATCCCTGGTGTGGGGCATACAGGTGGCAGGTGATCAATGATTCCCATCATTGATGTTTCTTCTCTCTCTCCTCCCTTCCTCTCTGAAATCAATAAGAATATAATTTTTAAAAAGATAAAATAAGAAGCTATTTAAAAATAGAAACAATCAGAAAACAAAGTACACTCAGAAAATAAAACCAAATGACAGAGATGGAAAACAGGAAAGAAAACTAAGAACAGCAGTCCAGGACATCCACCATCCAAATTTTTTAAAAACAGGGCGGGGAGGGGGGGAACTTCCAGAAAGAGAAGACAGAGAATACAGAGGGAGGAAATCATGAGTGAACTAACTCGATTTCCAGAACTGAATGTCATGTTTCCAGACTGAAGCACCCACCAGGATGAAAGCAGATGTACACTTCAGCAAATCTCTGTGGGACTTCAGAACACGGATAAAAGCTCCTACAGTCTGTGAGGATGGAAGAACAGGCCATATAAAAAAGACCAGAATGGCTTTGGAATTCTCATCAGTGACACTGGAAGCCAGAAGGCAATAGAGCAATGTCCTCAAAATTCTAGAGAAAATGTTTTTCAATACATGCTCAGCTATATTACCTATCAAGGACTAAGGTAAAATAGTCCCAAAAGTATGGTTTCCATGTAACCATTTTCAGGACTCAGTATATCCACCAAAATGAGGGACTAGATCAAGAAAGAAGGAAACATGGGATGGAGAGAACAGGAGACACAACTCATGGGAGAAGCAAAGGTAAGCGTCAGGATCATCATACAGTTCAAAAAAATAAAGCTTATTTTTCTCAAACAATGAAGAAAATCCTGATTAAATAACACAACTTTCAGTGGGGAACAATATTTGTAAAGGTATAATAATGGAAATATTAAATACTGAATTAACTAAAAATTATAACTACATTGGAAGGGGTGTGTGTGTGAAAGACAAATGGCAAAGAACTCAACGCTCAAGGTCATACAAAAAGTCAAGTAGATGATGTCTAAAATGGATTTAAAAAATACCAATATATGCATTTTTTTATATTTAGAAATGTGAAGGTTTATAAATGGCAAAATAGCTAAGGGTAACGAGTTAATCTTTGAGAAAAAGGACTGGGGAAAGTGGGTACACGTGAGGCCTAGAACCACTGTATTTTTGTTACTTAGCTTTCCGATGCTAGTTTAGTTTTCAAAGTATGCGTATGTATTCATTTGCTGAAATAGATATTAATTTAAAAATCAGAAAAGTGAAGTTAATCTTTATTTTACTGATATGACAAAGCTTTTGATACTTTGGCAAACCAAAAAGTAAATTTAAGGAATGCGAAGAAATAACTATAGTGTCAGTACTGAACAGCCCTAGACAGGTGTTTGCCATATTGAAGTTATTTTTAAAAAGTGCCAGTACACTAACAATTCATGTCATTTCTGAAATAGGTTTCCTCCTGTGACCACTCTCTCTTCCCTCCAATTCCCTCATAACCATGTCTATATACCCCAATGTATGCCTGTCACCTCTCTTGTCTTCATCTTTAGATTTTTAAACTGTTACAGAATCCCTTCCACCGCCCCCCCCCCCCACCTTCTCGTACACCCACTAACAATCCCTAATCTTAAATGAATCCAACAATCTGTTTTAGTCCTGCTTTCTCATGGCTGAAAAAATAGATACTTTCTTTGGTTGGCTTATTGTAAATTCGTGATTTTCAAACTCATTTGAAAGTCAGTACTGATCAGTTCTCTTGCTCAACTGCTTTCTTACCATGCACCATTGTTCTTGGGCCTCCCATCTTCTTTTGCTTTCCTTCTGATATCACTCGCTGATGATGGCTTAATTTCCGATTTCACCAAGAAAATAACAGCATTCGGGCTTTATTTCCAAATGCACTCATCCTTCCCTTTCCTTTTGTTCAAAGCAAGAAAACATCCCTACTTCTTTCTGAGACTTTAGACATCTACCTGACTTCTTCACCTCGATTCTCCCCTTACCCAGAGTTTACCCATTAGCATTACCCAGAGTTTTGTCCTCAACAGGTTGATCTCATTCCATTTGTTCTCTGAGGATGTTTTCATTAACAATTATGGTTTTAAGGAAAAGAATAAGTTCATGTTTCTAAGTTGATGATAGAATACCTAGTCCTGACTTGTTTTCATGTTGGATGTCCAAATGTACCTCAAAAACAACATAAAGAACATCTTTCCCCAAACCTGTACCTCCTATGTTATGTCAGTTAATCAAAGCATCAGTATCCTTAGTCACCAAAGCCAGAAATCATCCTAGACATCTTTCTTATTCTTCCCTGATACCTGATCCATTACTTTAGTGCCTGACACATAGTAGGGACTGAACAAATATTTACTGAATGAGTGAGCAACATTTACCCATTTTTATTTCCATTTTCCTAGATTTTCTCCTTCCACAGCAGTCAGGTCCTTACCATCACTTGGCTGGATGAATGCCACTCCGTCAGCCATTGTCATTTCCCACGTCTTTTCTTCACTGATTACCATTTCCCTTAGTTTGCAGCATATTCAAGAAAATAAATTTCTTTCACAGAGGCACAGCGTAAGCAACTGTCACATTTCTATCTCACCTTTCTTTCCTCTCTCCCCAGGCTTCTTTTAAGGTCTATAGCTCATTTCTTGACAAGACTAATTTAACTAGAGTATCTTTATAGTGGGGTGAGTTCTAAACTATTGTTGGGGATTTTGACTACAAGCATTCCTCCCCTCCACCTCTGATCCTCAAACCTCAAGGGCTCCAAGAGCAGATCTCAGGGCAATCTGTTCTGAGAGGAAACCCTTCTGGGCATCCCATTGAGACCCTAGTCAAGAACACACCCATTGTTTTGAAGAAGCCCTAAGGCCTGGGAAACAATAAAAATACAGGTAAATACTGAATGCATAATAGCTAGTATTTATCAAGCACTTGCTGTTGCTGAGAAATTCACATCAATTATTTTAAGCCCCTTAAAGAGCACCTGAACAGGTACTATTACTTATTACTTCCCATTTTACAGAAAATTAAATTTTAGAGAAAAATAACATGCTCCAGTCAATAATGTAGATTCTTGAGCCAGCGTTCAAACTGGAAGTCTAAATGCCTAACTATTCTTAATCATTCCATTCCATTCTCTTGGCTGTGCCACACCAGGCTCTACAAGAAATAACAAGGACATAGTCATTCCTCAAGAAGCATGCAGACTAGTCAAGGCAGTAAGACCAAACTAGAGCTCGCAGGCTCACTCAGCTCACAGGCTCACTCACACTTTGTACCTTTGAGATTATACTTGTGGATATCTGTCTTGTGTTATAGTTGTTTGTTTGTTTTTTGTCGTCCTGAGACTGCTTTATTTCACTTAACATAGTGTCCTCAAGGGTCATGCAGGTTGGAACATGGGCCAGAATGCCCTTCCTTTTTAAGGAGGGCAGGCTCACTGTAGCGTGCTATGGTTATATAATGGTGGGTTGATTGATTAATCTCGGGGTGTGATTAAGTAACTAAGAGTCTCTGGGAGCCGCCAGGTGCCCACCCTTCAGGTTTTTGCAAAACCAGCTGTGCCAGAGCCTCCGCTCCTCCCCAGGGATGAAGTTGGCCAACCTACCCCGCGATTAATCATTCAACCCACCAGTATATAACTACAGCACGCTAGAGCGAGCTGAGTGAGCCTGCGAGCTGGAAGGTGGGCCTGCGAGCTGGAAGGTGGGCCTGCGAGCTGGAAGGTGGGCCCTCCCTGGTTAGGAGACTAAAAAGGATAAACAGAGTTGTGGACGTAAATGCAAGACAGGAACTGTAGTTTGAGACAAGATTCTGGATAATTTGGACTTTATTTGTAGTCTCTAGGGATCTACTTAAGATTTGTGTGCACAGTATTGTAATACAACTTCTTCTTTGGGAAGATCATTTCAGTAGCAGGTTGTAGGACTGGCAGTGTAGGGAGACTGAAAGAATGTGTATTTATTTCATAGGAGACTTAAGATAGTTCTGAATCATGGTCACAAGATCTTGACCCTGAGTGAGAAACTGTAGATATGAGAAGGGAATAGATTTCAGAAACAGAATCAACTCAAGTTGGTCTTGGCAAAATAATTATATCTAAGCAATGTAACTAAAAATGTAAGTATTTATGTCTCAGTGACTAGAGCCTGGGTAACATTTTTCACTGAAATTTAGAAACTAACTTTGGTTGATAGGCTTACTGTCATGCATGTGCACACATTTATGTACACATACACCACACATATACACATATATAGTAAGGACATTTGAAATAAAGATCTAGGAATCCTATATAATAAAAGAGAAAAATGGTAATTGGCATACGATGATACTCTTTTCATTGGCTAATCAGGGCTATATGCAAATTAACTGCCAACTCAGATGGCAGTTAACTGACAACAAAATGGCGGTTAATTTGCATATGTAGGCACAATGCAGGGAAGCGAAAGGGAAAGCAGGAAGAAGCCCCCTGCCACTGACAGTGATCAGAAACCCAGGGGGGAGC
>NW_006291231.1:5183983-5184783 GCF_000327345.1 Myotis davidii
CAGGGGCAGAGCCAGCAATCAGAGGGGTCTGGGGGTCCCCTGCCCAGGCCTGACGCCTGGGCCAGAGGCATCAGGCCTGGGCTGGGGGCAGAACCAGTGATGGGGTAAATGAGGGCCGATCCTGCGATTGGAGATTGATGGGGGTCAATGCCTGAGGGCTCCCTGTATGTGAGAGGGGGCAGGCTGGGCTGAGGGACACTCCCCCTCACCCCCACCCAGTGCACGAATTTCATGCACCGGGCCCCTAGTGAAAATATAAGTTAAGGAGACCAAGATGGTGGTGTAGGGTGTAGACCTGTGCCCTGGAAAAGCCATTGCTATTTGCTCCGCCCTGGTGACTCCCTGAGATCCCACCCTACTCAATTTGCATCCCCATCCAAGCCTTGACAGTGGCACAAAAAGACCCACCTGTGCTTTTGAAGCATAACCCAACAAATTGCAGGCTTTGACTCCTCCCACCCATAAGAGACACACTCAAGAAGCAGACCCAGGAGAACCAAGATGGTGGCGTAAGTTACAGACCTGTGCATGCTGCCTCCCACAACATCGAAACTACCAACTATAGGACAAAAAGCTATCGTTTGGAACTATGGTTCAAAATATCGTTTGAACCATAGGCTCAGTGGAAGCTCTACAACTAGAAGGAAAGAAAGAAGAGCATTGAGACTGAGTAGGATGTACAGAGGCACCAAGTACAGAGCCCAACCCAACAACAGATTTCAACTCCTCGCATCCAAAAGAGACACACTCAAGAAGCAGAACCAGGTTTGGAGACAGCTGGGGCTGGACCAGGATGAGCC
>NW_006291231.1:5186393-5190708 GCF_000327345.1 Myotis davidii
AGGAGTCAGTTTTGTGTAGGGGTCATGTGAATTCCAGGGAGAAGCCAGTATCTGTGTCTGGCACGCTGACCTGTTTGAAAATCCAGGGAGAGTCCATTATCTCATCACACGTCTGCATGCATCTGATCCTGGGCTCTCTCCGACCTAACACCCATTACTTGTAAAGCAATATGCTACGAAGTCTTGCAAATAAATTGTACCTGCCCTTGAGAGCAACACCAAATAGTCCTTTTTATTTAGTTTCTAATTCTTTGCTGAATCTGAGATAGTAAATAACTAATACTCTTCATTTCCATTTCCACAGGCATTGCCTACACCTGTGCTGCCCAAAATCACAGGCACTAGCCAGGTATTACAACTGATCACTTAAAAGGTGGCTACTTGCCCTAGTTGGTTTGGCTCAGAGGATAGAGTGTTGGCCTGTGGAGTGAAGGGTCCTGGGTTTAATTCCGTCAAGGGTAAATGCCCAGGTTGCGGGCTCAATCCCCAGTGGGGGGTGTGCAGGAGGCAGCCCATCAATGATTCTCTCTAATCATTGATGTTTCTATTTCTTTCTCTATCTCCCTTCCTCTCTGAAATCAATAAAAAAAAAGATGGTTAGCCAAAACCGGTTTGGCTCAGTGGATAGATTCCCAGGTTCGATTCCGGTTAAGGGCATGTACCTTGGTTGCGGGCACATCCCCAGGGGGGGGGGTGCAGGAGGCAGCTGAGTCGATGTTTCTCTCTCATTGATGTTTCTAGCTCTCGGTCCACTAATTCCAGTCTCACATGGGACGCTGGGAGGCAGCAGACAAGCAGTCTGTGCACTTAGAAAATGAAATCCAAGCAAGCATACCAGATATTTAGCCACTAAGAACGCCTGGAGATTTTGTCCAGCAAGGAGCCACCCAACAAAAGACAGAATGGCAAACTTTGCGTCGCCCCGGTGGGGTCCGGATGGCCCCAGTGAGGTTGACACTGCCCCGGTGAGGTTGGGACGGCCCTGGTGAGGCCAAAACGGCCCTGGAGAGGTCGGGACGGCCCCGGTGAGGTTGAAATGGGCCTGGTTAGATCGGGACGGCCCTGGTGAGGTTGAGACAGCCCGGGGGAGGTTGGGATGGCCCTAGCGAGGTTGACACGGCCCCGGTGAGGTCGGGATGGCCCCGTGAGGTTGAGACAGCCCCGGTGAGGTCGGAATGGCCCCGGTCAGGTCGAGACGGCCTTGGTGAGGCCAAAACGAATCCGGAGAGGTTGGGACAGCCCCGGTGAGGTTGCAATGGCCCTGGTTAGATTGGGACGGCCCCGGTGAGGTCGGGACAGCCCCAGTGAGGTTGCAATGGCCCTGGTTAGATCGGGACGGCCCCGGTGAAGTCGGGACAGCCCCAGTGAGGTTGGAACAGCCCCGGTGAGGCCACGATAGCCCCAGTGAGGTTGGGACAGACCCGGTGAGGCCACGACGGACCTGGTGAGGTCGGGATGGCCCCGGTGAGCTTGAAATGGCCCTGGTTAGATCGGGATGGCCCCGGTGAGGTTGAGATGGCCCTGAGGAGGTCAGAATGGCCCCGGTGAGGTAGTGACGGCCCGGTGAGGTTGGGACAGCCCCAGTGAGGCCACGATGGCCCTGGTGAGGTAGGGACGGCCCCAGTGAGGTCGGGACAGCCCCGGTGAGGGTTTGTGTGTGGGGGGTTAAGAGATCAACCGAAGGACTTATATGCATGCATATAAGAATAACCAATGAACACAAAACACTGGGGGGGTAGGGGAGGCTGGGGGAATGTCAAGGGTGGGAAAAAAGGAGACATATGTAATACTCTTTGTAATACTTTTAAAAATAAAAATTATTTAAAGGAAAATATAAGTTAAAATCAAGATAATGCGAGACTTGACTATGGTAAGTTTTGTTAGTAGATACCGAGTACCATTGTTAGGTTAGGTGGCTCAGGAGGCGGCGGAGGAAATAGAGTCGAATGAATCAGAAAAGGAAAGGTTTTATTCTGCGTCCCCGGGCGACCCACGAACCCCAAAGACAAGACCCTGAATTCACGCCCACAGGGAGGGGGGGCTTTGTGTTATACTGCGGTCGGGTGAGGGGCGGGGACATGAGCCAAGGAAGTTTCTGCTACAGGGGGTCAGCAGGGAATTCAGGAAGGAGTCAGTATTTGTGTAGGGGTCATGTGAATTCCAGGGAGAAGCCAGTATCTGTGTCTGGCACGCTGACCTGTTTGAAAATCCAGGGAGAGTCCATTATCTCATAATTCCGTCAAGGGTAAATGCCCAGGTTGCGGGCTCAATCCCCAGTGGGGGGTGTGCAGGAGGCAGCCCATCAATGATTCTCTCTAATCATTGATGTTTCTATTTCTTTCTCTATCTCCCTTCCTCTCTGAAATCAATAAAAAAAAAGATGGTTAGCCAAAACCGGTTTGGCTCAGTGGATAGATTCCCAGGTTCGATTCCGGTTAAGGGCATGTACCTTGGTTGCGGGCACATCCCCAGTGGGGAGTGTGCAGGAGGCAGCTGGTCAATGTTTCTCTCTCATCGATGTTTCTAACTATCTCTCTCCTTTCCTCTCTGTAAAAACTCAATAAAATATATTTTTTTAAAAAAGATGGTTACTCTTGAGTGGAGATGTGATGAAAGTGTAAAATACACACTGGATATCAAAGACAACAGGAAAAGCAGAATGTAAAATATTGCAATAATTTTTAATATATGGGATTACATGTTAAAATATTTTAGAGCTACTAGGCTAAATAGTAAAATCAATTTTACTGATTTCTTTTACCTTTAAAATTTGGCTAGAGTGGGGGGAAGTAGAAGAGAGTAAAGATGAGATAAATGGTGATGTAAGGAGACTTGACTTGGGGTGGTGCACACAATACAATATACAAATGATGTATTATAGAATTGTACACCTGAAACCTATATAATTTTGTTAACCAATGTCACCCCATTAAATTCAATAAAAAAATAAAACTTGGCGCTAGAAAATTACATGTTGCTCACATATTCTATTGGTCCAGCCGTGGGCAAACTACAGCCTGCGGGCCGGATCCGGCCCGTTTGAAATGACTAAAACTAAAAAAAAAAAAAAAGACCGTACCCTTTTATGTAATGATGTTTACTTTGAATTTATATTAGTTCACACAAACACTCCATCCATGCTTTTGTTCCGGCCCTCCGGTCCAGTTTAAGAACCCATTGTGGCCCTCGAGTCAAAAAGTTTGCCCACCCCAGAGTCTAAACTCTAAGGACCTTATCCACACATTACCTGGGACTTTATTACAAAGAGTAATTAACAATTATTCATACCACTCTTTAATTCTTCTCTTGTTAGTATTTCTGTGTCTCGCCAACCATCTACATTCCTTATTACTTGAAACCATATCCTTAACTGTGAGGATTATGAATGATTGTGGAGTTTGGATAAGGAAGAGGACCATAATTCTACTGGAAGTCTTTTTTTTCAATACCTTGAAACAGAGAACATCACACAGATAGCATAACGTACACATTTCCCAACTGGTGAATAAGATCTAGAAATGCCCCTCACCGAATTCCCCAATTTCCAAGCCAGTGAGGCTGGACTTCCTTTGCCAAGGTTCATCTTTCCTCCTCACTACAGTGACCTCCCTTCTGTTACAGCAGGACGAAAGTGTTTGCCTATCCTATCTGTAGTTACTGTTACCGAATTTCTGCTGTCTCCTTGACTCACTTTAATTGCACAACTGCCCATGCAGGGGCCACAAAAAAAGTGAAGTAGCCATTTAGCTTTATAACTAGTCACATACTTTATTTAAGGCAGAAAAATGGAAGTCTTTGACCCCAAGAAGCACTTTTTAAAGGAATATAATCTTTATTCTCTACTCAACTGATTTTCTTCCTTTAAAGAAACCTGATTTAAGAGGGCTATTCATTTTATATTTAAAAACCACTTATGAAACAATTTGTACAAGGGATTTGTAAAATTTTACTAGATCTTGATAATAAAATCAGTAAGTTTAAAGAACAGCAACAATGAAACAAGGGTATTTTGAGGCTAGTGTAACTATATATATATGTATAAAACAAACTAAATAGTTGAAAATAGCTCATTAAAAATATAGTCAAGGAAACTTACTTTTATGTTTTAGAAATCATACTATCAAATATTTATTTTGCTCCAGCCTTGTTTTATTACTAGAGTCCCAGTGCACAAAAATTTGTGCACTCGGGGTGAGGGGGAGTCCCTCAGCCCGGCCTGTGCCCTCTCGCAGTCTGGGACCCCTCAGGAGATAACAACCTGCTGGCTTAGGCCTGCTCCCGGGTGGCAGAGGGCAGGCCCAATCCCTAGGTGCAG
>NW_006291231.1:5191490-5194542 GCF_000327345.1 Myotis davidii
ACTGCTTGTTTTCTTTGCTTTTTTTTTAATTCTGGGCCAGCTTTAGCTCTGAGGCTTGGCTCCAGCTCTTAGACCTCTGCTGCTGAAAGCAGGTATCTGGTTTGTTTGGGTTCTGTAATTGAAACACTGTATCAACTCCAGCTCTGCAATCCCGGCTGGCTGAAAGCAGGTTTCTGGGGTTTTGTTTAGTTCTATATTTGTAACAATGTTTCAAACTGCAAGCTCAGAGACCGGCAAGGCAGGCGGGGAACATTGGTTTCTTCCATCACTGAAGCAACCAAGTCAAGCCTCATGTTAGCTTCAAGCTGCCTGGCTGTCGGCCGCCATCTTGGCTGGCATTTAATTTGCATATTGCCCTGATTAGCCAATGGGAAGGGTGGCGGATGTATGGCTAATTACCATGTTTCTCTTTTATTAGATAGGAAGGTTGTTTTGATTAGAATTTGATTGTTTAATAGTTTATATTGAAGTTTGGTATTTTAAACAAAATACTTTAAAGTGGAAGGCACTTTAGAAATCAGAGTATTATACTCTTGTTTTATAGATGAGCTTTAAGTGATATTCCCAAGGTCACATACCTAAGTGATGGAAGCAAAACTGAACACATGTATGTTGACCCCAAGTTCAGTTTGTTCCACTGTATTATGCTTCCTTAGTCCTTCTTTAACTTTTATCTGGTTAAAGGAAAAAAAGAAATATTCAAATTCAAAACTATACAACTGGAAAATTGTTATCGGGGCTAATAATGCTTTGTTGTTCCATTTATTTGAAATGGAAGTGTTTTTAGTAATATGAATAGATGTGAAGCTGGATGGATGGGAATGGGCAGATCCCACTCATCAAGCAGAAAATAAATCCTGTTAAAATGGTGGTAGGTATCAGAGGCTCATATAATTTACTAGAAATTTCCAACAGATTTCTTATCTTTTAGCAAAGACTGTTAAGGGGAATGAAGTCAGGAATGGGGGGGAGGGGTCTGTTATTCTCTTCAGGTTGATCAAAACTGAAAATATTTTATTTGAAGGTACTAAATGTTTTAATGAACATACCACTGTGGAATGGAAGGTTTTGGCGAAAATAACTACATATATTATCCTATATTTAAACTATATTTTTGGAAGTTAATGTAACTATGGATATCATGCTAGGACATCATTGCAGTGAAACTATTCCCAGTAAGCCTATATTTTGGTCACTATTAATGGGTAAACAAGATAGCATCTGATATCTATTACCACGAATTGCTTATTTCTCAAAAGTTTCTAAGTTATCTCCAATAGGAGTAATAATAGAGGGTTGTACTCTTTCTGCATTAGTTTCTTCTTCTTAAAAGAGCAAACCTTATTTTGCATCTTCCTGGATTATTTTTTCCTGTTCAAGTCTTTATTAGTAATCTATTATGTGTCAGGTACTCTTCTGGATTCAAAGAATATAAATATGACTAATACCTATAGTATGCTTAAAATTTCAACTAAAGTAAGTGGTGAAAGCAAACATATCCTGAGGATACTGTACTCTAACATACTAATTGTACCTAGTAAGCTGCTAAAGAGGTCTCAGTTACACAAAGACTGTCTTACTCCTCTGGGAGAGATTTAGTTGTTGAGCTTGAGAAGTGAGACATCTTTTAGAATACTTTTTAAAAAATGAAAATAAGTCTAATGTCAGTCATAAGTTAAACTTTCACCAGTATTAATGATTAGATAATAGCCATCTAAACAAGACTCAGAATAGGTGAGAAAGTTGCCAAAGACAAATTTCATTTTACTTCAAATTTGCTCTGTGCCATCCTTGGTTAGTCATCAAATCATGGGGTATTTTAGCATGGTATCATTGCTAAATTTGTCAATTATGACCATAGAAGATCGACTTTCAGTTTACAACAAAAACAAAGAAAGGCAAGGGAATAAATTAAATACATGCAGTCTTGGATTTTGAAGATAACAGCAGATGAGCAAAATCCATAGGCTTGTATCAGAAGCATATAAACAGGTTTCTTCTTAATTATAAAATTGAGCACTTATAAAAGGGATGGATAGAAATAAGCAAAGACAAGTATTCTCTCCTTTACTCAAGACAAGACCATTTCCTAGAGTTGAATCAAAAGATAAATGTTATAACTTCATAAGAAAACTTAAGCTTCATTTACTCATTTAGTAAGAGTTCAGCTCTCTCAATTAATGTATATATGTATTTTTTACACTAATAAAAGACAACGATGCTAATTGACTGTAACTTTGTGACACCCAAGCCAAGCCCACCAGCCAATCAGAGCGACTATATGCAAATTAACCCAACCAAGATGGCGGATGACAGCCACGGACCTGGAGCAAGCAGGAGGCTTGGTTGCCCCGGCGATGGAGGAAACCAGGCTTCCCGCCTGCTCTGGCCGGCTGTGGCGTCTGCAAAAGGCAACAAAGTTTCAATTATAAAAGCTAAATAAATCCCAGATACCTGCTTCCAACCAGCCTTCACTGGGAGCTTGGGTGGCTGGGGGATGTGGACAACCTGCAAACAGCCATCAGCCCCTCTCACCCAGGATGGCCACACCCTCACAGGGTGAGGGTCCCTGCTGGGGGGCTTGGCCAGCTGGCAAACAGCCATCAGCCCCTCAGCCAGGCTAGCCAGGCACCCCAGCGGGGACCCCTACCCTGAAGGGGCTGTGGCCAGCCTGCAAACAGCCATCAGCCCCTCACCTAAACTGGCAAAGGACCCCAGCAGAACCCTCCACCCTGAAGGGGGTGTTGCCAGCCTGAAAACGGCCCTCAGCCCCTCACCCAGGCTGGCCAGGCACCCCAGCGGGGACCCCCCACCTGAAGGGACTGTAGCCAGCCTGCAAACAGCCCTCAGCCCCTCACCCAGGCTGGCCAGGCACCCCAAGGGGGACCCCCACCCTGAAGGCGCTGTGGCCAGCCTGCAAAGAGCCATCAGCCCCCCAACCAGGATGGCCACACCCTCATGGGGTGAGGGTCCCTGCAGGGGGGTTTGGCCAGCCTGCAAACAGCCATCAGCCCTTCAACCAGGCTGGCCAGGCAATCCAGCAGGACCCTCA
>NW_006291231.1:5194594-5210175 GCF_000327345.1 Myotis davidii
TGTGGGCACCAGGCCTCTAGCATGTGTGTATATGTATATGTATATGTATATGTATATGTATATGTATATCTATATCTGTATCTCTAGAAGGAAAAGTTTCTTCCTATTAAAAATGCTTTTAAAGTATCCCTAATATGTTTATATACCCAAATAATTTGTTACTAATACTTCACAAGGAATATCATTTTATTACTGTAATCACAATATCATAATTTCTGTACAGGAATGTATAAATGAACAATAATCAATGCATTGATAATTCACTTCATAAAGAGGGTGAACACACTATGGAACATATAAAGAAAAAATTTTGTAAAATTTCTGACCTTGAAGTGCACTTTTTAGTGCAAGTATTTAAGACACAATAGTGTTCAATTCAGCAAAGTACTGCAGAATGTCATGCCACAGTCCAGTTAATTCAGAGGGTCAGGACATGCAGCTTGTAATAAAATGTCAGACTGTGTGTGTATGTGTGTATATATATATGTATATATATATATACACACCCACACATATATGTGTATATGTATATATATATACACACACACACATATATATACACACACACACACACACATATATATATAAACCACATGTAATTCATAAAATATATAGTGGTTTATTTAGATGGTTTTAAATGATTTCACTGTGGAATCAGCATAACTGGAACAAACTTCCAAGATCTTAACAGGAGCAATCTTCCTGCTAGGCAATGGCTTTGGCTTCAGGTAGGAATGCCTCCCAGTATTTTATCAGCTGAGAATAATAGATAAAAGAATATAAAAGAAGATAAAAGATAGTCTCATTACCTTTTTGTCATTTATATGCATATATCTTGTAAAGCATTAAAAAAACCCTATACAAATAGCTAGCAGTGATTAACATTTTACTAAAGTCTGGTTCTTAAAATCATTTTAATTCCATTATCTGAAGTTTATCAATATAATTCATGTATGAATTATTTAACTTATTAATTACTTCTGGCTAATTTGTTTTTTTATGTAATCAATATAATTTTAAAAATATCCAAAACAAGATATTTTTATTTTATGCAAAACTGTAAATAAAAACAGATTAATAGTATAAAACAGATTACCTTAAATAATAAAACTATAATGAGCTTTTCCCATATAAAATGATAACATCTATATCAGAGAATATTCATATGTTATATTATTGCTAGCCAAAAAGAATGAGAAGAAAGGAAAGAGAAAAAGACTGAACAAGAATGGGAAAATAGCCTGGGAAGAATTAGCTGCCAGTCTTTCCTGGATACTCCAGAGAATAGGTTGAAGTAAAAACTAAAGTTACATTTAAAATAATTCCTTTAAAAACAAACTTACATAACCTATTTATTATCATATTTAAAAAATCTCATTTTATGAATTAAGTATTTAAAATGAAAATACATATTTTGAAGATACAATGTTATCACCTAATTAAAAAAATTATATAGGCAGGCTTCTAATCCAAATATTTAACTGGAGAAAGAAACCCTTCTACGCAGACATTAAATAATTTGATCTATTATTCAAATTTATATAAAAACAGAAAAAAAACCACCTCTGCTATTATTTTGTCAAAGTCTTTGATTTAATCTAACATGAATACCATTGTCTCTGCAGTTAAGGAGACAAATACCACTACTTGTGGCATACAATCACCACCAACCACATAAAATAAAACAAAAATCAAAACAGTATTTTTTAAAATCTAAAGAATATTATTTTTAGTTTAAGTTCTGTCTTTCATGGAAGAGAAGAACTTATAATAAGAATTTACTCAAACAGGTACGATGAATAGGAAAATAAAATTAGGAAGATAAGAAAAGGGAAAAGTAGCTCAGTATATTTTTCATAGCCTAAAATTGAAAAAAGTATATCTCAGCTAGTGGTTAGGAAGAGTAGAGGCAAAAAGGAGCCGAGAGTTTCCAATTACTTTAGCTACCATTTTTTTCTTTGCTGTTATTCATTTTCTCTACTTGATTTCTTATTCCTCTTTAAGTTTAAAAGCTCCTTTCATTGATTACCATCTTTAAAATGAAAAGTATACCAAAAATAAATTCTAGAAAAAGTTTGTTATAAAAAAATTGGCTTACCTGTTGTTGTGTTTGTACTAATGATTCTAAGTACTTGATAATAACAGTTTTAAAATCTTTCACTCGTTCTTTCTGTTAAAGTATAATACATGAAAAAGGTCCATTAGTATAAAACTAAATTTGATTTTATCATACAGTTGCAGCAAATATGGCATTAAGAAAAGTGTAAAATTATTATACTTGCCTCAAATCTTCCTACTTCTTTTCGAATTGTTTTAGAGATCTGTTCAAAATCTCTTTCTCCTTGTTGTACTTTTGCCTCCCACTAATAAAAAAAAACCAAAAATGCACAATTATTTTGTTCTGGAAAAAAATTACAGAACTAGCTGTCATGATCACTCAATTTAATGTAATACCTGAAAATCCTGAGAAAGCTCAATATTGGCAAAGCCCAGTTGAGCATCATTCAAATTTATACCTAACTTTCCAGTAGTAGAGATGCATATTAGCTTAATTTCCATTAAAATATTTCATTGTCAGATTTACTCAAAACCAGGATATTTTAGGACTTACTGAATTACAATATCCATTGCTGAATTAACTATAACTACAATGTTATGAAATAATTCTAAGTATAAAATTCGCTATCGCCCTAACCGGTTTGGCTCAGTGGATAGAGCATCGGCCTGTGGACTGAAGGGTCCCGGGTTCGGTTCCAGTCAAGGGCATGTACCTTGGTTGCGGGCACATCCCCAGTAGGGAGCGTGCAGGAGGCAGCTGATCGATGTTTCTCTCTCATCAATGTTTCTAACTCTCCATCCCTCTCCCTTCCTCTCTGTAAAAAATCAATAAAAATATATTTAAAAAAAATTCACTATCAAATAATTTAGCAATGTTAGATTTTAATTTTCTCATGTTTTTTATATCATCAATTATTTCAAAATATATCAACTACATTATGCTAATTTTAAGACTACATGTTTATCACAATTTATATGCCCATGGAAATACTTTAAATTAGGAAAATTGTATGACAAACATTTAAAAAACATTTTTGTAATAGTAAAATGTCCAGATTAAAAAAAATTTGAGAATTATGGTCTACTGATAAACATTAAAATCAGTATAGCAGTAATAAAATGTGATAGTGAATGAAACAGCTAAAATAAAATGACTGAAGACTTAAGCTATGAAATGATATTTTCCCACTATGTAACCAAAACACTGGTACATACTCTTCCAAGAGCAGGTACATTTACTTTGAGTAATATAAAGGTTGTCCTACCTCTTCAATTTCCTTATTGAAGCATGGCAAAAAAAGTGTATAAATTATAATAAACTTCTACAAATTTATTAAAATACCATATATAATACATATATATGGGGGATAATGTTGCCTGTACAACTGAATGAGGGACAAATCCACCTCTAAATCTATTTTTAGATACAAAGTAGGTAATTATCTGAAATGAAAAATTAAATATAAATGTAAATCTTTTCCTTGTGTTTCTTTATTCATTCCATGATCATGTGAATGTAAAAAAAGGGCTCTGAAGATTTTAGTAAAAATCAAAATGTTAAGGTAATTAAAATATAACACAGTTCATAAAATTACAGAAAAATAGCTAGGTGTAGAATGGTTCAGAAAAAAAATTATGCATATATGAATGATTCACGGAAAATTTTAGTAAAGAGATAAATAAAGCATTCTGTATTAATCACCTCTCTTATTTCATTTTTAGCTTGCTGAATTTTATCTGGTTTGTTAGCAACCATCATTTTTGCCTCAGTTTCACGTTTTTTGAGCAAAGTAATTTGAGCATCTTCCCATTTCTGCCAGCACTTCATTCGATGGTCAAACACACCCTATAAGTGAATGACATAATACTATTAAGTGACAGTTAACATTAAAATACTTTTATACTAGAAGTGCTGTAATACTAAAAGCAATAAAACCCAGTATTTAAATTTTATTCTAATATACTGAAGTACTGAAAATAAATAAAAAGAATATATAAATTTCCATAGTCACTTGCTTAAAAACAGAAATCCCTGTGACTGGATAAAAATATAAGAGTTCAGAATAAACAAACAGTCAGCATTGCTGAAGCAGAGGGTCGAATCAGTGATTTAGAAGACAAGGCAGGAAAAAAACACCCAATCAGAGCAGAGGATAGTTTTAAGGGACTTTGGGACAACATGAAGCATAACAACATGCAGGTCATAGGAGAACCAGAAGAAGAGAAAGAGAAAGGGATTGAGAACCTAGCTGAAGAAATAATGACTGAAAACTTTCCTAACCTGGTGAAGGAAAAAGACATCTAAGTCCAGGAAGTACAGAGTCCCAAACAAGATGGACCCAAAGAGGCCACACTAGGACATATCATAATTAAAATAGAAAAAGTTAAAGACACAGAAAGAATTCTAAAAGCTACAATAGATGTAGGAGTTATGGGAAAGGTAAAACTACTAAAGTCAGGTTATTTCAGGGGGAAAAAATTAGTCTTAACTGTATAAGAATTAAAACTTTTTCTCCATTTGTTTTTCTACCCTTGTAACACTAAAAAACAAAAGATCCAGAACCATACTTGCTCTTCTTAAAATGCTATCTTAAAGAGCAATCCTATATAATAAAGAGCTAATATGCTAATTAGACCAGATGGTGGAACGACCTTCCAGAACAATTAGTGGGCGGGGGATGGGGCCACAAGGCAGCAGGCCTACTCTTGCACGATTTTGTGCATCGGGCCTCTAGTTCAGTCATAACAATGTTTATCTTTTTATGTCAAGATAATCCACTCTATAGCCTCCTCCATAAGAAGGATAGATTTACACTGATGATCCACTCTAAACCTCCATCCCCCCCAAATATTTATGATAGACATTTGCATGCAAGCTCGTCTAGGTTGGACAAGGTTGCAGTTGAGTTTTCCTGGCCCACCATGAAATCTGATGCACAATTTTTATTAATTAATACCATATTCTAATTCAGTAAACCTGAAAATATGCTGCCCAGCTTCCTGGTGTCCTGAAAGGAAGCTGATTAGTTACCACCAAACAATGAAGCTTTTAAACTCCTTGGGGAACCCATCTATTGATTTTTAAATATATAATACATTTTAATATTTATTAATATTTAATATATATAATTTTATAAATTTGGATGTCCTGTAAGAATTCTTACTAAAGAGTTCTAATGCTAAAAATGATACCCATTACCACCCTCAATCCCTAACCCTACTCTGTGGTTCACAGAGGGAGAATACATAAGAATGCATGCAGAAGGTTTACCACTTCATAAATGCTTGGTAACAGTACTAGTCAAAATATAATGTCTTAGATGTCAGAGATGCTGTACTGTACAAAAGAGAAAAACTAGAGTTCCCTGGAATATGAGGCCAGTCCTATGCAATATTTTGAATATGTACAATTTATCTTTCTTTTGGGCACCAATTTCTGATGTTCTTAGCTTCCATTTTGGCTCTATATTCTAATTCCCTAGTTTCAAAATTATCATCAGAAAAGTAGTCTTAGTATAGATAAAACAAAAGGCTAAGGAATATTAAATAGCTATTAGAAATAAGATTTTATTATATATAAAGAAAGAAATGCAATGGTTTATCATTTGTAAAGATGCTTAAATTCACACTAACTAAAGAAATCAAAATGTATACAAAAAATACCTTTATTACTGGGTGGGAGAAGGATATAAATGTTGATGAGAGTACAAAGAAGTATAACCTCTTCAGATAGTAATATGGCACTAATTAATGAAATGCATATACCCTTTGGCCAACTAATTCTACTTCTAAGAATTTTATGCCCAAACAGTTATTATCAAAATACTTAATTTATTATTGGGTTAGTTAAATAATTCAAGGTACACCTATATGCTATATAATGGAATACTATGCTACCATTAAAAATGTAACATGCTGACATAGAGACTTCTCTAAAACAGGGTAAGTGAAAAAAGCAGGCAAAGAACTGTGCATAGAGTATGCTCATTTTTTACGGACGAAGAAAGAAATGGAGGGAGAGAATGAGAGAGACAAAAAATCAAGAAAATAAATTAGCTTCATATATATGCATAGCTAATTCTGTAAAAATACACAAGAATCTAAGAGCATTTGATTGAGGGAAGAAAAACTAGAGGTCTTAGGTAGAAAAGAAATTTACTTTTTTGGTCTATTAGAATTATTATGGGCATGTATTTTTTATTCAAATACAAATAAATTAGTTTAAAATAAATTAAAAAAAATAAAGACCACAAATATTCCCTGTCACCCTCTTCTGTAATTTCTCAACTCCTTGGAGTGGTTGACCTGTGCTAGGTTTCATTAGAAAACCAATCTGAAAGAGCTTAGTTTACTTCAAGGTATAACTTGACCATAGCTCTTTAACTCTTTTAGTCAATGAATCACTAATTCATATTTCCCAAAAAGTGTTTCATATATGTAAAAATATATTCAATGGAAAATGATTACTGTTCATATGAATTGGAAGTCTCTAGATTAAATAAAGTTAAATATTTAATTTTTTAATACTAGGTATTTCTGAGCTTTTTACATGCACTCTGAGTGTACAAGACAGGAATATTGTATACATTATTTCCCAAACTCAGTTTATTGTGGTATATATTTTGGTGTCGGTGTTCTGTAGAACATACTGTAGGAAACATGCATATATCTGTAATTCCACAAAACGTAAAAATACAGCAAGATGTAAGCAGTATGAGGCAAGCTCTTTTTGAGGGATTAACATCGATTACACAGATAGGCCATCCCTGCCAGGCAGTATTTTTTTCCCCACGTTAGCTCTTCTCTGCGGGTCCCTCCTCACAGACACTGCCCAGCTTCCCTTTTGTACCCACAGATCTTTTTACATATGTTATACTTTTTTACAACAGCTCTCATGCTAGTGGGAGCTCTGGAATGAGGTGAGAGGTGAAATATAAAAAGGAGCCATTATCTACAAACTGGATTTCTGTATATCTCAAGTTACCTATATATAAAGTATACTCTGATAACTGCTATCTATATTAACATCTTTAAATAACTGAAAAGAAAAAATTAACCACCAGGAATATAGAGTACATCTAAGAGTAAATTTAAGCAAAATTGGTAATTTTACCAAACCTAAGAAAGCACCATTCTTAAGAAAGCTAAGAACCTTTTAGTAAACTGTCACCATGACCTTTAGAACTTAATCATCAATAAATGTACAATGTATTACTGTTTGACTATAGATGAATACTAATTTAATCACAGACATCAGCTGAAAAATTTTGCATTAGAAAGCAAGGAACAAGTTAAAAGGTAAATTCTCAGTTCCCCATTCCATGATAACTAATGTTCACAATACCAATCCAAAAACAAGATCGTAAAGTATCTTCTGAAACGTAAGATAAATAATATTTAGTTTAATTGTTTGAAAATTGGAGATAACTGTAGAACATTGATTTTTATTAGTTAACTGGATTATTTTTCAACTATTCAGAAATTGAAGACTGTTCATCCTTAAACATTGCCACTAAATAACTGAAGCTAAAGCCACCATTAAACATATTTGAGGAAAAATTCTGATTTTGTCCTTGTCAATATAGCTTTACTAATGATAGTAAAATCCAGTGGGTAGTTTCAGTGTGTGCTACAATGAGCAAACAAATGCTACCAGTTAGTTCCAAAGGTGTATATGTAAGTAAATGTAAATTCGTTTTATTTGCCATTTCTCAGACCTCTTAAAAACATCAATTCTGTCTACTGTACTGTCCAACTCATAGAGAAAAAAATTTAAGCTACGAATAATCATTGTGAAGCCATTTTAGATGTACTACTATAGTATTTCCACCCTTAAATACATGCCAAATTCCTTTATAAGCAAACCACTGAAGTGAGAATTCAAGGAAGACTGCAAAACAAGGCTTACTTTCACTGCAGCAATAAGACGAATGTAGTCACTAAGTAGTTCTGAAAACATATAAAAGTCAGCAAAAGCTTGTTCTTGATGTAACTGGTCTATCTTCTCCTCAACCTCTGCAAGCTGAGATAAAGCTCTAGATAAAGCAGTATGATCCTCAGAATTACCTAACATGGCAGCACTTTTAGCAAAGGCAGCTGTGTTGGCTGAAAGTTCTGAAATAGAAAAGTATTCACTTTTAATGTTCACTAGTAAAGTTTTAAAATATTGCATTTTTTACCTTCTCTCTAAGTTTTATCTATTCACGAATTGCTCAAATATTTTAAAATAATTAACATAAAAGCATAAATGCTAACTGCTCAAAGCTCTACTGAAAGTTAAGAAGAACCACTGCCTATCTTCCCAGAATATGAACTATGCTTAATAATTTAATAATCTGCCTCCCCCTTTTCTCCTGAAGTGCTTACTCTGTCTATTCCTTAAAATGTATATATATAAATATATTTATATTTAATATGAAAAGCATTGAGAACACACAATTGATTTATACTACTTTACCTTTAAACATTTGTCATAAAAAACAATGTCCGTAATTCTGAATGAGAATATTTAGCCAACTGTACATACAATTCTCATAGATCTTATTCTTTTTTTTCTTTGTGTACAATAGTGTTTAGTGAACTTTTAAGAATTTCTAGAGATTTTGAACATGATCATTTTAGATACTTCAAATAAAAATAGATGTCTATAGGCTGGTCAATGACTAACAATTGCATTGCTGAAAATTGCTCTGTCGCTCTGCATTATATAAGGTGCTCTAAAAGAACCTGAAAGCCCATTTGCTAAGATATATACAAATGGCAAAAGCTATTATAAACTGCTTTCAAAAATTAGATTTCTGTAATTATTTGATTAAAATGTATTGCTGGTAATGACACATACTAAATTACTTATCAAGAATTTTAGAAATTGAACACAAAAAGCCTTCTTTAAAAATTAAAAATAAAACCATGAAATTTAAAACTTGTAACTCAACTTTTCTATAAATTTTTAACAAAAAAACCCAGATTTTTAAATAAAATGGTTCAAAAATGAAGAAAATATTTCAGTTTTCTAGAAAATACAGGCAGGCACAAAACAAATATTTTAAAGAAAAAGTTCAAATATCTATTTTTGAATCTCATATTTCTTATAATAAGTTACTAAGACATCTTTACTCATTGAATAATAAATACATTTAACAGAGTTAATCAAGTGAATAATTTTAATCCATAATTCAAAACATATTTTATAAGCTCCATATTTTTCTACTTCTAAACTAGAAGTTAAATTAAAATAGAACAAAAATATATTAGATAACAAAGTTGAAATATAAAAACATTCGCTTAAATTATTTTTTTCTCTCTTCCATAATAACTTCAAAATACTCATCCTAATAAAATTTAAATAAAATGTATCAACTAACTCATGGTGCTAAACAGATAAATAATAAAGCAAACAAACCTTTTCTATGACAGACCAAGGCTTCAACATTGGCATGAAGTTTCCTAAGTTGCTGATCCAGATTTTCAAATTGCTGCTGCTTTTCTTCAAACCACTAACAACAACAACAAAAAAGAAAAATGGAGCTAATTTAGCCAGAACAAACCACTGTAAATTAGGTTACCAATAGCAAACACCATTCCTTGTTTTAAAGCAACAAATTAAACATGGGTAACCATAGTAGTCAACTGATGTTGCTGAGAACTAAACTCAATAAGCAAATTAATATCCTATTTTCTACTTGTACAGCTTTAAAATGCAATTGTTGGGCTCATTAATTCATCTCATTATTCAAGTCGAAAAATCAGCTCTTACTGCATCCGATTCATTCATCTTGATTGTCATTTTGTTGACAGCGTCGGCAGCCTTGTTCACCATCCTCAATATTCCTGCTCCACTCAGAGCCTGTGTATTAACTGCTCTAGGCAGCTGGAATTGAATGACAAATAAGGGCAAACAAACCGGTTAAAAGCCTGGAGGTTTAACTGGCCACAAAAGGGATTGTCCCCCCTTCTTTACCCCCCCAAAAGGAAGATAAAAAGGAGGTTGTATTTTCTTCACTCTCATACATTTCAATAGTGAGATCTAATTTCTCAAATATACTACTTGTACATTCTCAAAGGAAAACTTAAAAAATAGACTTTCCATTTGTTTGTCTTCTGCACGTTTACATTTAGATGGAACAACAGTATGTTTGTCAAAATATATTAAGTAATTGCCAAGCACCTTAACACTGGCCACCTGTTTGCTAACAGAAATAAACTGTTCATAGAAAAGAAGAAAGTCTTGAGAAAAATCTCTTTATGCCCAGTTAAAACTGTATGATTTTTAATTTTTAAAAAATTCTGGGATTCAATATATTTTTAGAAGATCTTAAAAGGTAGCAATTGTGCCAAACAACTCAAATATAAAGAGCAGCAAGGTTATTATAATTTAAGGTCTTTCAAGTTACAAATTTGCATTTCAAAACCTTAATCAGAACATTATTATGTACACATAAATACATTCAACAGCTATCTCTAAATATGTGCTCTGAATAAATTTATTTCAGTACGATGCCTAAGTAACAATTTAGGACACTGAAAATTAGACTATATAAGTCATTCTTTTAAATCTGGTTGGCACTGATAATCTTATATTTATCCATGCAAAGAAGACATTTTGCTAGTAATTTAGTTAGAGTAAAGCTAATTAAAGCACTAAGCAAAAAAAAAATTAATGCTTTATTTCATCTGTTAATCCACTTATTTACTGAGCATCTCTATTCTTATATAAATTATTACACTGAAAAATATAAATACTAAGAACATTTATATACAAATTTTTAAAATAGAATACCTCTGAACTTTCCAAGAACTGCCTTAAATCAGGATCCTGTAGTAAAGTGGGATGCTTTACTGTTCTTTGAAGATACCTAGATTTAAGAATAAAATTGCTCCTTTACTTATCAGTAGCACCTTATTTTAAATTTTATTTCAACAAAAGAATATAGGTAAAAAGATGTCCTCAGTCTACCTCCTTTCACGTCAGTCTGCCTCACTCTATTTAAAATCATAGAGCAATTTAATGATTCAAAAGTTTTTTGTTCATTTGAAAATTTGAATTTATGTTAAAAGAGATATAGCAAAGAATGAGGTGGGAGTGGAGAGAGGTTAAGTAATATACCAAACTTCTCACTGCAAAGTATAAAACTATATATGAGTTTATCAAATAATTTTAATTTTCAATAGTTACTATGCTCCCAATTATTACTTCAGAGTCCTAAGAAACACATCACTATACAAATACCTCTCTATATATATATATATAGAGGCCCAATGCACGAAATTCGTGCAAGAGTAGGCCTTCCTGCCCTAGTTCGTTTGGCTCAGTGGATATAGCATTGGTCTGCAGACTGAAGGGTCCCAGGTTCGATTCCAATCAAGGAAACATGGCTGTGGGCTCAGTCCCTAGTTCGGGGTGTGCAGGAGGCAGCCAATCAATTATTTCCTCTCATCATTGACGTTTCTATCTCTCCCTCTCTCTTCCTCTCTCTCTAAAAAAAATCAATAAAATATTTTTTTAAAATACACATACTGTATGTAAATACATTGAATGACAGAGCTTTTTTTTCTTTATTACAAACTAGAGGCTTGGTGCACGGATTCGTGCACAGGTGGGGTCCCTCAGCCTGGCCTGCACCCTCATGCAATCCAGGACCCCTCGAGGGCCGAAACCCAGCAGTCCAACATCCCCCTGAGGGATGTAGCAGTGCCAAAGTGGCAGGCAGTCAGGGAGGATCCCCAGCTGGGGCCGGGCACAGCGCCCCTGACACTTATCCTGGCTAGCTACACTTGACACTGCCGCCACCACCGTTTGGTAGTGCTGCTGGAGGCAGGAAAGGAGCGCTGCAGCAGCTGCACTTGCCAGCCATGAGCCCAGCTTCTGGCTGAGCAGCACTCCTGCTGTGGGAGCACACTGACCACCAGGGGGCAGCTCCTGCATTCAGTGTTTGCCCCATGGTGGTCAGTGTGCATCATAGCAACTGGTCGACCAGTCGTTCAGGTCCTTCAGCTGTAATGTTCACTTAGGCTTTTATATATATAGGTAAATGGGAGATGGCGACATAACAACAAAATTATGTACATGGAGTCAGACGTTATCCGAGGATTGTCTGTATATATTTTTTAGTATGTACTTCCAAAATGGAGAATAGTTTACCAAATTATTTCCTTGTCAGCAGATTTAAAGTATAAAATCAGCTTTTGTACTTATTTGACAAGAACTACATTTTCTTCAATATTTCTACTTTAAAGGCTTTGCTATTATTGATAAACTAGAGGCCCGGAGCATGAAATTCATGCGTGGGTACAGTCCCTAGGACTGGCCTGCAATCTGGGTCATCTTCCCCAGCTGCCCGGAGCCGGCTCCGCCCCCCAGCCGCCACCCACCCCCGGTCCCCCTTTCACCATCGGGCAATTGGAGCCTGACGGCCGGGGGAAGGGACCAAGAGGTTGGCCGTTCCCGCCAACTTGCCAGCCCCACTCCCGCTGAGAGTTACCCTCTGTGTGTGGGGCAATTGGTGGGGCAGGGGCCCTTGCCTGGCACCACCTGAATCCCCTGCCACCCACCCCTGGTTCCTTGTTTGCCATCAGGTGATCGGAGCCTGCCAGCCGGGGAAAGGGACCAAGAGGTGGTCAGTGCACCTCATAGTGACTGGTTGAGTGGTCATTCTGGTCAGTTTGCTGTTAGGGTCAATTTTCATATTACCCTTTTATTATATAGGATGCCTTCCTTATATGAAATTACATAAAATAAAAATGAAAAGTAAAGAGAAACATCATTATTAAATCACTATTAGCCCAAATTTAGACATTTTCTGTACTAACCCCCTCCACATTTCCCTGTCATCTATAATAAATTACCAAAAGGCCCACTATTGATGATTCTTGATTACTTACAGATCTAATCCTATTTTTTTAAAATTGCTCTTTCCTGCCCAGCTGGTTGTTATAGCTTAGTGGTTGAGCCTTGACCCATGAACTAAGAGGCTGCTGACTTGATTCCTGGTCAGGGCACATGCCCCAATTGTGAGTTTGATCCCCAGTAGGGGTTGGGCAGGAGGCAGCCGACCCATCATCAATGTTTCTATCTCCCTCTCCCTTCCTCTTTCTCTATAAAAAAAAAAAAAAAATTAAAAAACATTAAAAAATTGCTCTTTCCTCAGATTAAAGATTACATAAATATTTCAATTATATTTTACCTCACAGTTAATATATGGTTATTCTATTTCTGCAGAATAAACGTAGTCAGTAATTGTTTTTACCTTTTTACAAGATTAAAAAATATGCTAAGGAAAACTTTCTGGAAAAAAAAAGAATACTTTTTCTAAAGTGAAATTCTACACAGTGGTTAAAATTACTATTTTATCATGTTTTTTTGTATGTGTATTTAAGTAAAATATATACCATATTGAACTTCATTTTAAGTCATTAGGCCACATAAGAAGTCTTTATAATATAAATAGAGCATTTGGTAGATATATGCAAGACAATCTACACTGCGGCTTAAAATAGCATTTGCTGTCTATATAATCAAGCCAAAAAAGAAATGCAGCAGGAACACTAATCCAGTAAATGTAAGAAATGTTGGTATTTTCCCACTGCAATTTTACTTACAATTTTAATACTGAATTTATCCAGTACTATTTTTTTTTTAAATATATTTTATTGACTTTTCACAGAGAGGAAGGGAGAGAGACAGAAAGAGATAGAGAGCTAGAAACATCGATGAGAGAGAAACATCGATCAGCTGCCTCCTGCACATCTCCCACCGGGGATGTGCCCGCAACCCAGGTACATGCCCTTGACCGGAATCGAACCTGGGACCCTTCAGTCCGCAGGCCAACGCTCTATCCACTGAGCCAAACCGGTTTCGGCTATCCAGTACTATTAAAGTAAGTTATTTCATAGTTTAGACTGCTTACGGCTTAAGGAAGTTTGCATAAGTTGTTCATCTGAGTGCACACAACAACTGGTAAAAAGCTAGCACTCAGACGTATGTGAAATGAAGAAGACGGAAGACAAAACATCTAGTACACAACCTTGAAGAAATAGTCCAATATTTCAAAACTACATGAAAATACCTACTACTACTTATATTCTAAAATAGCTTTCCAAAGTGAATTCATATTACATAACATATTCTTTTCTTTAAGATTTATAATGAACAGCAGCATATTAGGTGCTATGAGGAGTACTGCAGGAAATAAACTGTTTTGTTAACAAAACTCAACTGACCATAGATTTCCTTTATTCACCTATCAAATACTAGCATTGTTGAGGAATTGATTATAGAAAATGATATTCTAAAAAAAGATAGTAAAATTTTTCTTCTTAAGCGTTACATGAAAGTAAAGAGGAAATAACCATTAAAAACAAAAATATTAAGCTTACATAATGTTAAAATTAAGAACAAAATTAATTTTAAAATTAATGTTGGTAAATATATACCAATTCAGAATTAAAGTGAGGAGGATTGTTGATATATTAAAAAAAGCAGCCAATCTAATAAAAGAGAAACATGGTAATTAGCATACAACCACTACCCTTCCCATTGGCTAATCAGGGCAATATGCAAATTAACTGCCAGCCAAGATGGCGGCCGGCAGCCAGGCAGCTGGAAGCGAACAGGGAGGCTTGCTTGCTTCAGTAACGGAGGAAGCCAAGCTTCCCCGCCTGCCTTGCCGGCCTCTCAGCTGCACTCTAAGCAACATTGTAACAAATATAGAAGCTAAACAAAACCCCGGCCTTCAGCCAGCAGGACACAACATTGTTTCAAATAGAGAAGGTAAACAAAGGCCAGAAACCTGCTTTCAGCAGCAGAGGCCTAAGAGCTGGAGCCAAGCCCCCGAGCTAAAGCTGGCCCAGAATAAAAAAAGAAAGAAAGGCACGGTTGGGAGCTTCAGTCACCCGCCAGCCTGAAAACAGCCCTCAGAGCCCCTCACCCAGACTGGCCAGGCACCTCGGTGGGGACCCCCACCCTGAAGGGTGTGTGACCAGCTGCAAACAGCCAACATCCCCTCACCCAGGCTGGCCAGGCACCCCAGTGGGGACCCCCACCCTGATCCAGGACACTCTTCAGGTCAAACCAGCTGGCCCCCACCCACGCACCAGGCCTCTACCCTATAAAGTAAAAGGGTAACATGCTTCCCAGCAGTGGGATCAGCGGAGCCACGAGGCCTCCCGGCACCGGGATCAGCGTGACAGGGGGCAGCGCCCAAACCCCCTGATCGCCCTGTGGCTCTGTGTGACAGGGGGCGGGGCCACAACCTCCCTATCGGCCCTGCTCTGTTTGTGACAGGGGAAGGCGCCCCAACTCCCTGATCAGCCCTGCTCTGTGCCTGATAGGGGGGAGCTCCCCAACCCCGATTGCCCTGCGGCTCTGTGTGTGACAGGCTGCGGTGCCCCAACCCCCTGATCGGCCCTGCTCTGTGTGTGCCGGGGTAGAGCCATAACCTCCTCATCGGCCCTGCCCTGAGTGTGACAGGGTGCGTGCGGCGCCCCAACTCCCATATCGGCCCTAATCTGTGAGTGACGGGGGG
>NW_006291231.1:5210337-5227655 GCF_000327345.1 Myotis davidii
CCTAAGCCAGCAGGGCGTTATTCCCGAGGGGTCCCAGACTGTGAGAGGGCACAGGCCGGGCTGAGGACCCTCCCCTCCCCCCCGAGCGCACAAATTTTTGTGCACCGGGCCTCTAGTATTTTAATAATATAGACAATTAACTGTCTAAGTTTCGTAAATTATGTGTATGTGACAAGGTAGTAAATGCCACGGAAAGGACAGAAAGTAGAACAAATGAGATCAAGTGTGTAAGATTTTGTTGTTGGTGATTTAAAAAAGGTCTGAATGAAGCCCAATGATCAGAACACGTTTTACTGACAGGTGATATTTGAATTTAAAAGAGGTAAGGGAATTAACCATGCAGACACCTGAGAACAAAAGCTTTCTAGGCAGTGGGAGCAGCCCATGAATAAACCTTAAGGTGGGAAACTGCGATCTTTGAAGGGCAGCAAAAAGATCAGTGTGGCCTCGCGAGAGTGATCAAGGAGGATAGGAAATGGAATAGATAACAGTGACCAGTGCACACATCATGTAAAGTTTTGTGGGCCATTATAACGACTCTGGCTTTTATTGAATGAAATGGGGAGGAGGTATTGATATGATCTGATTCATGGTTTAAAAGTATGACTCTGGCTCCTATATTGAAAAAGAGTAGAGTACACCTGAAATTAATATAATATTATATGCCAGCTGTAATTTAAAAAGAAACAATTATTTAAAAGAAAAAAAAAGGAGTCAAGGTGCAAGGATGGAAACCGGAAGAATTAGGAGCCAACAGCAGTTTCGGGGCATTTGGACTAGAAGAGGACTGGTGAGAAATGGTTATATTCCAGGTACTAGAAGGAAGCAATAGGATTTCCTGATGAATTAGACAATCCTAAATATCTGCCTACACTCCAAACTTCTTGATGTGAAATAGTGGATTTATCAATCTACACTGACTGTTCAGGCCTTTCCAGTGGACTTTTGGACACTTGGCATGACCACATTCCTAAATGATACAGAGATAAAGAATGAATTGAAGTCAAATAACTTGCCTAAGGTCACATAGAGTGTGCAGTACGTAATGAAGTGCAGGCTTCTAAAGAGAAAAGGATTCTAAATGTGCACACTATTATCATGCTACTCTATATTTCTGTTTTTATTTGCAGAAGTGTATCCTTATGTACAATATGGACTGAATATGCTCTTAAGATGTGAAGTACTCCCAAGAAAATCAAGACAGTGATCTAAGAAATACTCTTAATAGTAGTTTCTGCTTAATTCACTGAGTGTGGCAGGCAAGTACTTGAGTTCTTAACCACTCCTTTCTTTCAAGAGAGTAATCTGGATTCTCTAAGTTGAACAAACAAATAAATGTGTAAATGTACATACAAAGAGAAATACTTCTCTGACCTACAAGATTCGATGTGGCTGGATGTTCCACAGATATACCTATCCTAACAAATCAATTTTAAGAAATGCCACAGAACAATTACTTTAGAAAATTTATTCCAATTCTTTTGTTTCCATACCTTAACACCTATATTTTTAGTCATCTTTCTAGTGCAAACTAAACTTTCCCCTCAGTAGTACACTGTTTCCTTTCTTTCACTACTGCAAATTCCACTAAAGTGGTATTTAACAAGTAACATTTGTCAGTAAAGAAACTGTCTTCACGTATACACTAGGTTAGATTTCAGTATTTCCTTAAAACTCTCCTCAATGTTTCATACTGCTGAATGCATTCAAGTTACAAGGAAGGTGAATGTAGAATCAAATTATATGAGCTTGGTACAATAAATCTTCATTAAGTTCCTTATCAAGCATGCCATCTGAAATATTTCAAATTTACTCATAGAAAAATAGGACTTGAAAGATTTCTCAAAGGATCATGGTTATACTTCCAGGGACTAAGCAAAAATAAGGTAGAGCAGTATCTACCTTTAATCTTAAAAAAATTCAGCCTATGACATCTTTCATAACAGAAACAATTCTAATGCCTAACCTAAACATCTCTTGATGCGACTTAAATCCTTTCTTGAGTAATTGATTGTCACAGACATAATCTCACCTTTTTTTGCATTTTTTAATTTGCAATTAAAGTTGACATACATTATTATATTATAAGTTTCAGATGTACACCCCAATGATTAGGTATAATATAACTTACTAAGTGATCATCCCAATAAATTTCATACCCATCAGAAAACATGCATAGTTATTATTGACTGTATTCCCTAAGCTGTACTTTACATCCCCATGACTGTTCTGTAACAACCAATTTGTACTTCTTTTTTCTCTTCATCTTTTTCACTCATCCTCCCTAGACTCCCCTATCTGGCAACCATCAAAATGTTCTCTGTATCTGTATGAGTCTGTCTCTGTTCTGCTTCTGCATTTATTTTGTTTTGTTTTTTAGATTTAATTGTTGATAAGTATGTATTTATTGCCATTTTGTTGTTCATATTTTTAATCTTTTTTTTTCCTTCTTCTTTAGAGAAGAGCCTTTAACATTTCATATAATACTGGTCTAGTGGTGATGAACTCCTTTTGCATTTTCTTGTCTGGGAAGCTCTTTATCTGTCCTTCAATTCTAAATGATAGCTTTGCTGGGTAATCTTGGTTGTAGGTCCTTGCCTTTCATCACTTTGAGTATTTGTTGCCAATCCCTTCTGGCCTGCAAAATTTCTGTTGGGAAATCAGCTGACAGTCTTCTGGGAGCTCCCTTGTAGGTAACTAACTGCTTTTAAGATTCTCTCTTTGACTTTAACCTTTCCATTTTAATTATGAGGTGTCTTGGTGTGTGGCCTCTTTGGATTCATCTTGCCTGGGACTCTCTGTGTTTGCTGGGCTTATATGTCTATTTCCTTCACCATTTTAGTGGAGTTATTCATCATCATCTTGTCAAACAGGTTTTCAATTTCTTGCTCTCTTTCTTTTCTTTCCGGCAACCCCATGATGCAAATAAATGTTGGTATACTTGAAGTTGTCCCAGAGGCTCCTTACACTATCCTCATTTTGGGGGATTCTTTTTTGCTGTTCTGATTGGGTGTTTTTTGCTTCCTTACATTCCAAATCGCTGATTTGGTTCTCGGCTTAATCTACTCTACTGTTGATTCCCTGTAAATTATTCTTTATTTCATTGTTCTTTTTAATGCTGTTGAAGTTCTGTCTATTGAGCATCCTTATATCAAGTGTTTTGAACTCTGCATCTAGTATATTGCTTCTCAAATTTGTTTAGTTCTTTTTCTGGAGTTTTGTTCTATTCTTTCATTTGGAATATATTTCTTTCTCTCCTCATTTTGATAATAGCCAACCTATGTTTCCTTCTATGATTAAGTAGAGCTGCTAAATCTCCCAGGCTTGGTAGAGTGGCCTAATGTAGTAAGTATCCTGTAGGGTCCAGTGGCACAGCCTCCCAAACACTCAAGCTGGGTACTTGAGATGCACTCCCCCATTTTGGGCTGCATACACCCTACCCTTGTGGCTGAGCCCTGTTGCTGTTAGCATGTTAATGGGAGGGATTTACCACCATGCTGATCAGCCGCAAGGACCGGCTGTGACCACTAACCACCAACCTCTAACCACCATGGAGGATCAGTTGTAAAGGGGGCCCGCCCCACAGAGTAGGACTTACTTTAGCAGGGCTCTGGTACCTGCTGAATCTAATCCCTTGAATGTGTGGCTTATTGTTGGGGTCCAGCCTTAGCAGGTCCACGGGTTCCCATAGGTGTGGACAGAGTCGGCGAAGAAGGTATGACATGGAGACAGCGTTCAGTTGATCAGCCTAGCTAGGTTCTCTAGCCAGATTCTCCAGCCAGGTTCTCTCACCAGATTCTCTCTTTATTCTCCTGTTACATTTGTATTTATGCCATTTGATTTTAATACTATCCATTCTATTTCAAAGGTTAGGGTGTTTGTTATCTCCATTCCAAGGTCACTACTCTACTGTTCTGTTAAGCTACAAGGAAGTAACTGAAGGAGATTATCCTAAGTAAAGATTATGCAGCTTAAGCGTGATTGTTCGCTGTTAAGGTGATTAACTACCCGCCTGGCATTTAGTTAAGGGGTTTTACTGATTTATTCCCTTCCTTAGTCCTGTTAATCCCTAACTCCAGGGAAAAATCCCCACCAGGGGAAACAACCTTTCTCGGAGAGGTGACCTTGGTTAAAACACATAGCGCTAAGAAGGGGAGCAAACATATTAAGAACAGTATGCCATATATGCCAGGTCCCTTGAAACATATGCCGTGCAGATGTTTCTTCCCTGCAGCAACTGTGTCAAGCAGTAAGGATGGACCGGCTTCCGGCAGCTTATGCAAGTGGTTGGGTGGTGGTGCCTGACATGGTCTGAAGCTGTCCACTAAGTGCCTCCTAGGAGGTGTAGGCCAAGGTCAGTCACTGTCAGTGTTCTGCCCAGGGCCACCTGGCATGAGCTACAAAGTGATCTGCAGATGACTGCTAGTTGTCATGGGCTTGGAGGTTCTCAGACAAGGTCAAGCTGTGAACCAAGGCTGGCTGCTACTAGTGCCAAGCCTAGACCACTTAGAGAGAGAGGTACAGGGCTCACTGAGGCCAGAAGCTGCTTGAGAGATCTTAGAAAAATCTGAAACATGAGCCAAGACAGGGCACGTGTATTTAAAAGCTACAGGAAACAGCTTCAGTGGCTCTGAAAGTTGGGTGGGGCAGGGCCTCAGGGAATCACCAGGGTGAAGGAAACAGTGTGAGCTAGGTTGATGGAGTCTCAATATGGTGCCCGTCTGCCAGCTGTGTTGGGCTCAGAAAAGGAACAAGGGCCTTTGCTAGCACTTCTGTCTGAGAGAAACGCCCCCCCCCCCCCAACTCCTGCCCTGATGCCCGAGACTTCAGTCCCTCTTCATATGTCTCTGGTACCTTTCAAGCTGCTGTCCAATGCTGCAGCTTAGAAGGAGTGAATCCAGAATTAGAACCTGAGCGGATCCTTTACGAACTGCCTGGGACTCCAGCCACCCTATCTCCCTCAGCTTCAATCCCCGCTGAGGATTTTACAGCCAGAATTTATGGGGACTTCTCTTCCTGCACTGGAACCCTGGGCTGGGGGACCTGGAACACCTTATTCCTCAGGGGTGACCTCCGTAGCCAAGATACCCCTCCCGATTTTTATCCGCCACATACGGGTGTGGGGTCACCCCTTTTCTTGTCTCTGTCCCTCCAATCAGTCTTGATTTGGCTTCTTTTTTAATTCCCCAGATGTAAAACTTCCATTCAGCTGAATTTCAGGCGGTTCTGAATTTAGTTGTAATTTTGATGTGGAAGCAAGTACCATGTTTACCTAAGCTGTTATCTTGACCATAGGTCTAAACATAATCTCATCTTTTAAGTCTTATATAAGATTTTAAATAGCATATCCCTTAGCTTTTCTTACAGCAATTGTTCAAACCTGACTTTACTGTGGCATTTTCTTATAATTTAAATAACTTATTACTAAAACCCAGAAATAAGTTGCCTTAAAAATGGTTTTTAAAAATAATTTGTGGCCTGGAGATAATACACATACTACTCACTAAAATCTCTCCTACCCCCGCCACCCCAGCCACTTATTTTAAGCCCCAACAAAATAAAGAACAAATAAGCAAATTCAACTGAAATAAACAAAATTCCATGAAAATTTTAAAAAACCTGTGAAATTTGAAAATGTTTTAACTTAAGTTAATGTTATGTAGTTAGGTTCTAAAACTTGGATTTTAAGATAATTTCAAAATTGTTTTATCACATTTTCAACATAGCAAGAAAAGAATAAATGTTAAGATTCTCGAAGTGGATGGGAATCCTGCCATCCCACTCCCCTCCACTTTTAGCCACAATAATGACAAGTCTTCAAAGCTATAGGAAATGTGTTGAGTCAAGTACTTAAAGGTAGAGCATATTAGCCTTTAAACATCCAGTCAACTCAAGAAGTCACATACTTTTGTACACTCAAGTCAAAATCAATTATAGAAAATTAAAGGAGGGAGCAAAAACCTAATTATTCAGTGTATCTAATAATCTTATTCATTAATAATTAAAAAAATTTAGATGAACTATAATTAGCCAAATTATCCAACACAGAACATGAATGTGAGTATAACTTCCTAAGAATATAAATAATGCCCTAGCCAGTTTGGCTCAGTGGGTAGCACGTCGGCCTGTGGAGTGAAGGGTCCCAGGTTCGATTCCAGTCAAGGGCATGTACCTTGGTTGCGGGCACATCCCCAGTAGGGGGTGTGCAGGAGGCACCTGGTTGATGTTTCTCCCTCATTGATGTTTCTAACTCTCTATCCCTCTCCCTTCCTCTCTGTAAAAGATCCAAATATATTTTTTAAAAAAGAATATAAATAATACTAAAGAGATACTATTTTTATCCAAATAATTTTATTAACCCTTTCCCCACTTTCCAAAGATTCACGAATTCTTTTTTTCTTACTTCTCTTGTTGAGCACAGCTATGACATAATAATTCTATCCTCAACTAACTCATGCCTTTATATATTGCTGCTTGTAACAATGATACGAGAATAGGTCTATTTAATAAAAGCAGAATAAGCAGTATTGTTCAAAGAAGCAATTTTCTTAATAAAGTTTAAAGCACTTTTGATAAGAGTCATCAATTAATAATTGAACTAAGTTACACCATATAGTGGGATTAGACATATTACTGAAGCAAAAACGAGTGTAATAAAGCAGAACCGTCTAGAATTACCTTTCAAGAGCTGCTCTTCGTTTTTCTACAAATTCAGTGGATGATAAATCTTCTTTACCCACTTTGACCTTGGTCATGCCTTTGAAAAAAATTGAATGAGACTCATGATTTTATGTTATTATAAAAACAGTCTTTTATAATCATTTCTGCCTAATTTAAAATATACTCTAAATCTGAACTTGAACTAAATTTATAATTAGTATCATACTTTGAGAAATTAAAACTCATGATACAGTAATTCTACTCTGTAAATATTTATAAATAAAGCATGGGTTGAGCTGTGTCTGTAGTTTTCTGACTATAACCTCTGGATTCCTTATCTGTTATATATTACACTCCTGCTAAACTAAAATGTGTTTACATTTCAATAGCATTCAAATTAGTAAATTTAAGCTCAATTAATATTTTCATTTCTTATTAGTAATAATTAAGGTTCTTTACCGTGTGGACAAGAAAAACAAAAGTGTAACCCATGAATTTGCTAAATATTATCTCTTGCAGATTCTAAGAACATGTTCTTCTATATTTACCATGGCTGTTTTATAATAATTGAAATAACAGCTCTTTCATAGAGATATTTAGAACTCTTCAAATTTAAAAAGTAAAAATCACGTTAACAATTTCTGTATTGGCAATTTCAATTTTAACACTAATATAGAAGATCAGATTTTATTTCTTTTCCAGTTCTTTTTCCTTTCAAAAATCAATTCTGTAGAAATAAAGAACTGATACATGCTACAACGTGGATGAACCTTGAAAATATTATGCTAAGTGAAAGAAGCTTGTCACAAAGGAGCAAATATTGTATAATTCCCTTTATATAAAGGAATAGGCAAATAGGCAAATTTATAGAGAAAGAAAATAAATTTGTGATTGCCTATGGCTGGAGGGATGAGGAAGTTAGAGGATGATGGGTAAGGGGTAATAAGACTACTCTAAAATGGATGTGGTGATGTATGGACAACTCTGAATATACTAAAAGCCATTAAATTACAGATTTAAATTAATAACTGTATAGCATATGAATTATATCTCAGTAAAGTCATTAAAATCATGTAATTCTTACTCAGGTTGGCATATCTGGTAAATAAACATATCACCTATGAATGTTCTATTTAACATAATTCCTCTGAAATATAATAGTTTGAAAAAGAACACTCAAACATCTATCCTGAATGGACTACATGATATGGGATGTTAATTATTTCACATATTGTTTCCTTGAAAAAAAACCTTACAAAGATACAATTCTTCTTTTATTTCCTTCAAGAATGATCTGCTCATGCTATTTCCTACCGGTAATCTTTATAAGCCATTGTGAGGAGACAAAAAAAAAAAGCCTTACTCTAACCAGTTACCTTTTAAAACTTTTCAACTTTGTTGCTGTTTTCTAAAAGCTTACTGAAATGCTGTTTTTAAATCAACTAAGGTTTTATAAAAGTGCAGTAACTGCTGTGTGCTAAAAGACTCCTCTTCTTTCTGTGGCAGTTCTAACTTCCCAGCAAAGAAGTTACTACTCGTACTCCACTACCCCACTATCATTGTTTGTTATTTGAAAACCACTTAGTCTTAGTATGTAATTAAAGAATCTCCATACCTTATATTTTTCTTAGGCAATGTATTCATTTTTACTTTAAAAAAATTATAAACAATATGAAATTATAAAATGAACATTTTTCTTCTACTTGGTTGGCTGCCAGGAAGCTCAGAGATCAATTTCTAACCCACCTTTAATAACTGTTCAGACTTTTGCACACATTTTGAGGGAACTTTATATTGGCTTCATCTTACTATTTGAAAAATATTTTTCTTGCTAAGCTCTTTCTTTATATCTTTTTAAAAATAAATCCTCAAATGTATATTAGACCATTCTACAACCACATAGCATTAGATTTTTTTTTAAACCAGAAGGTTTTCTATTTTAGGTAAAAAATAAAGGCAAACCATAATTGTATTGAAAAAAACACAACATACTAAATAAAATTAGAAGCAGAATAGAATAACGGTTAAGAATATAAACCCAGAGTAAGATGGCCATCTGGCATTTAAAACTCAGCTCTGCCTCTTGGTAGCGGTATGACATGAGGCATGTTACCTAGCCTTGATGAACCTTAGCTTCCTTACCTATTCAATAAGCACAATAATAAGTTAACCTAAAGTTGTTGTGAAGATCAAATGAAAATGCACATAAATTATTTAGCATAGTGCTTTAGCACAGTAAACACTCAATGACTGTTAATTATTTCTATAATTTAACCGAGTCTTACAATTTAATAATATGAACATAACTGTGTCACTATCCCCTAGTACCCTTTGAAAGCTATCAAAATCAATGTCAGAAAAGAATGCTCTAAGGATATAATTTCTTAATTCTATTTTGAATTTATATGTGCTATTTATTATACTGCAATCATTTGTGGAAGGTTGAAGATTATTGAGGTAAAATATTAGTTTGAAACACAATAACTTGAATATGAAAATTTAGTTTTTAAATCTTTCCTTTTGGTCAATGTTTAAAGACTACACTAGCATATCTAGCCACCTAAATGAGAGAAATAATTTGTTTTTCCTCTTTTGGTCTATAAAAATAGTTGTACAACTTAAAAGTCAAAGAAAAAACCCAATATTAATAATAAGTAATTTAGGATGGATAAAACTTAAGTTCCCTACGTAGATAGCAGAATGCCAGAAGATACCATTGTGGTATTTTAGAGAAGAGGAAAATAAGATTAGTAATTAGATCAAAAGTTCTCAAAGTGTAGTCAGAATATCTGGAAGGTTTCAGAGATACTTTTTTAGGGGAAAGAAGGTAGTGCACAAAAGCCTATTTTTATAAAAATACTAAACTGTTATTTGTCTTTCTTACTCTCATTCTTTCATGAAAGCTCCGTAAGTTTTACAAAGATTATATGTGTTATATCACAACAGGTTGAGTACAGAAGTAGATATGAGAATATCGCTATCTTCTATTAAGCCAGAAATTAAAGAAATTTGCAAAGGTGTTGAACAAAAACAAAAAAGCAAGCTGCTCTTATTCATTTTTGTGTTACAAAAATTATTTTTCACAAAAATTTTACTTGTTAACAGGTAATGAAGTTTATTGTTATTTTTAATGAAGTAATAGATACAATTTTAAAACATTCCCATATAATAAATATCAATATATCCCACAAAGTAAAAGCTCTTTAAAAGTTCTCAATAAATTTGAAGAATATTAAGCTTTGAGGTTAAGAAGTTGAAGAACTGCACTAGATTTTTTAAAAAATGTTTTTATTGATTTTAATTTTTTTTATTTAGTTTAATCCCCACCTGACGATATTTTTCCATTGATTTTTTAGAGAGGTTGGAAGAGAGAGGGAAAGACAGAGAACTACAGATGTGAGAGAAGCACATCAACTGATTGCCTCCTACACATGCCCTGCCTAGGGCCCGGGTCCAGGAGGAGCCTGCAACCAAGGTACAAGCCCTTGATCGGAATCGAACCCAGAACCCTTAGGTTCCCAGGACAATGCTCTCTCTATCCACTGAGCCAAACGGCCAGGGCACAACTAGATTTTTGAATTAAAAAAAAAAAGAGAGAGAAAAAATATAACAAATCCATTCAAATATATCAGATTTCAAAATCATAAAAGATAAAATTGTCCTTCAAATGCTAGAAAAAAGTAAAATAATAATTTAAAGATTAGAAAAATTCAGTTTAGAATATTTTTCAGAAAAATAATCTTATGTATAAAGAAATATAAAGTAAGGTGCATAAAAACCTATGACTGAAAGGATTGAAAAAAAATAGTACAAAATTTTGAGAGATGACATGTCTTAATGGTGAGACAATAGAGGTTCTCCTCTTTTGTAATTTTCTGCATATTCCTAATTTATTATTTTGTATAAATAACAATGTTTTTAAACATTATATTGAGGTTATGAAATAAACTGCGTTTAAATAGCGAGGCTAGATCAAATCTTTTTGAACAATATATAGCTGAGAGCCAAACATCCCTTAGAAAACATTATTGATATGCTAGTAACAGTAAACACCCTCTGACTGTTACTCAGTAATATGGAACTCTAATGACCCTAAAAGGGGTTTTAAATTGTTTTTAACTTGGCAAATTCTGACCCAATATTAACATCATTGTATTAGCTTATACAGTCTTTGGTTGATGAATAATTGTCATAAATGGAATATTTCAATTCAGTATTTTTACATATTATGAGATGTCATGATAGCGAATGATCATGGAATCTACAAATTTATAGTTATAATTAAAATAGTAACAGTAACAAATAAAAGTTATTTTTTTTAATTCACACTTACCTACTATACTCTTTTCTGGAGCTGGCGGTACAATATAACCGACATGTAAATACTTGCTTGCTAACTTGCTATGCAAACCAAGAAAGTCACTAAATCTTCTTTTAACTGAAAATTCATTCTTACTGAACATGGAAAGAGAAGTCTACAAGTGAAAAAGAGGTATTTCAAATTCTAAATACTGAGCAATTATTCAGAAGTCAATGTCATATATACTTGTGAACATGCATGTGTATACATCCACTGGTCTACTTTATAAAAGAATCCAGAGTAGCTAACTTGGCATACAAATTGCTAACAAACGAAAAAAACCTAAATCATAGGTGTTTTTTATAGAATCTTAAGGGAACAGAAAATATTTGCTTTATTCATCTCATTGACTCTACTTATATTTATGCTAATAATTCTTAAATCTTTAACCTTACCTAGATCTCCTCTGAGCTTCAGTCCAACATATTGGAACGCTCAAGGAACACCTCCACTTAAATCTCACTGCCACCTCAAATTCACCATATTTTCCCCTCCTGGAACTTGTTTACTATTATACCTTAGTGTTTAGAAAATAGCCTGACCCTATGGTGTTTAATAAATATCTGTTCAATGAATTAACAGATCTCACCGCTGTCCACACAGTGTTCCTCCACTTGTGCTGTCTTTTCTCCAGGATCCCTCCCTCATGCCTTACATCCAAGCCCTATAGATTCTACCTCCTACACAACTCAAGAAGCCTTTTATTTCACTCACCCCCAGAACCAATTCCTTATGTAAAGTGTTACTTCTCATAGCTAGGATTCCTACAGACCATCTCTCTTCTTTTTAAGACTTAAAGACCTACAATCCTTTTAAAAATTGCAATGGCACCCTAGCTGGTTTGGCTCAGTGGATAGAGCATCAGCCTGCGCACTGAAGGGTCCCGGGTTCCATTCCAGTCAAGGGCACATGCCCTAGTTGTGGGCTGGATCCCCAGTAGGGGGTGTGCAGGAGGCAGCAATCAATGATTCTCTCTCATCACTGATGTTTCTATCTCTCTTCCTCTCTGAAGTCAATCAAAATATATTTTTTAAAAAATTGCAATGGTCTCTTAATTAGAAATCCTGACCTCTGCTTTCACACTCCCAATTCATACTGAGTCTCAGAGTTCTTTCTAAATCAAAAATCTAATTGTGCTATACTCTTATTTCAATCTCTTCAATGGCTCTCCATTATCCTCAGGATGAAGTTCAAATTCCTTAAGGTGGCTGTTTATAATATAGGGAGGCTTATTGCTACACAATTCAACCAGGTACCACTTCTTGCAGATCCTAGAAGATACAATGCTTTCTTGACTTCTGGCTTTTACACAAGCAAATTCCTTTGCCTGGAACATGCTATTCTCATTTCTTCCTCCTATCTTTGTCTAATTAGGTCCCTTCCTGCACATTTTCAAAGAATACTGTATCTACCAAACCACTCACAATTCAATGTAACAACCTATTTGCAATCTTTACTGGATGGTCACCTTGGTAAAAAAAAAAGGGGGGGCGGGATCACTTACACCTTAATCACCCTTGTACTATACTTAGAGGACTATTATTTTTTAAAGAAGCAAGACTCACCTTTGTTGTTACTCTATATGCCATGTAAGCATTCATGCCATCACCTATAAGAAAAGTCAAATAATACTATTAAAAAAACATGAACTTAAGCACACACACACAAATGTAACTAAATGTGTGAGATAATGTGATTAACTTGACGGTGCTAATTTCATAATGTATATATACATTAAATCATCATCATCCTAAATATATATTATTTTTATTTATTAATTAGACCTCAATGAAGCTAAGAAAAAAATAAATAAAAATAAGAAGCAAAAGTCCCCCAAAGCTTAAAAATGAAAGTACCATTTAACACTGTAACAATGTATCTATTAACCAAGCTAATTTTCAAAAAAGAAGCAAGTAAAAAATATAATAAATACTGACTCACCAACTTTCTCTGGATCTGATACACCAATTTCTATATCAAAAATATCTCCATTTGCTTCTTCTTCAATCTAGAAAAGATTTTTTTTGGTGTTAAAGATTCCAATTTATATTATTGCCATAAAACTAATCACTATAATTTTTATCATCTTTTACTAAGGTCACTGTCTCACCAATCAATTTAAAAAGCCATTCAGAGTTGGTTTGGCTTAGTGGATAGAGCGTCAGCCTGTGGCCTGAAGAGTCCCGGGTTTCATTCCGGTCAAGGGCACATACCCGGGTTGGGGGCTCAATCCCTGAGGGGGGCATGCAGGAGGCAGCCAGTCAATGATTCTCTCTCAGCATTGATGTTTCTATCTCCCTCTCCCTCTTCTTTCCTCTCTGAAATCAATTAAAAAATAAAATTTAAAAAATTAAAAAGCCATTCAGCACTCCATTTATAAAAAATAAAAGCTTTCGTATCTCCTGACTATGTAAAAACACATACACACAAAGAAATAGAAAAAAGATCATTTGGAAAAGTAAAACAAAATCTTGTGTTCTTGTAACTTCTTACATGAAGAAAAACCATTTTAGTCTTCTGTAGGGATACTGTGGATTTTTTTTCTATATATCAAATCTTCAGACTCAGGTTATTAAATTTAGCTTCTTCATTATTTTTAATAGTAGCATTTTTCAGTTGTACCTATTCTTTAATAAGCAGCAAGTAGCCATTACTTTTGCCAGTAGATTATTAGATACTTACAGAAATTATTATACTAATAAGCAACTTTAGCATCTGGTTTCTTTAATTACATAGTAAACACATGTTCTTAAAGCCAATGAAAGCACTATAAGCTCACTGAAGAAAACAGTAAGAAAAATGATAATACTATGAGACTACAGAAGTACTTTTTAATGGCATTTAAAATAAAAAATCCTAATAGCAACTCTGCAAGAAAGTTTTATTATTGTTAAATATTGCTAATTTTTAAAGCAATATTAAAGTCTAAGACAGGGGTGGGCAAACTTTTTGACTCGAGGGCCACAATGGGTTCTTAAACTGGACCGGAGGGCAGGAACAAAAGCATGGATGGAGTGTTTGTGTGAAATAATATAAATTCAAAGTAAACATCATTATATAAAAGGGTACGGTCTTTTTTTTCAATAGTTTTATTCATTTCAAATGGCCCGCGGGCCGTAGTTTGCCCATGGCTGGTCTAAGATCATTTAAAAGAAAAGTATTTTAACTATATTCTTTTTATTTCAAGGTTGTACTCATACATTTTTAAAAGCCGTATTTGAAATGTAGTATATATGAAGTATATAACTCCTAAGTGTACAGTTCAATAACTTTCACAAAGTAAACTTAGATCAACAAACAGTATCATTATACACCAATGGTCCTCTTATGCTTCCTCTTCAGTCAGAACCTATCCTCCAACCTGCCAACGTAACTAATATTAATTGCATGCTTTTATCAAATAAAATTGCTCAAAATATCACTTTGTTGTAATTAAGTTTCAAAGCACTTACATACATTATCTTATTTGATTAACACAGGAACCTTGAGAGGCACAGATCATCACACAATCCCAAATGACAAACTCCTTGCCTTAAGAAGGAAAGTGGTTTTGCCCAGGTCGGTTAGAACATTGTTCCATGCACCAAAAAGGGTGCAGGTTCAATTCCTGGTCAGGGCACAAACCCAGGTTTTGGGTTCGATCCCCAGTTGGTTGCATATGGAAGGCAACTGATGGATGTTTCTCACATTAATGTTTCTCTCTCTCTCTTCAAAAGATATCCTCAGGTGAGGATTAAAAAATAAAAAATAAAAAATAAGGAAAGTGATTTGCCCAAGTTACTGGATTAAAAAGCTAAGTCACTAGACTCTTTAGTCCAATGTTATTTACCCAAAATGTCTAGACAGCTTTGATTAGAAATGACTAACAGGAGAGTGATGTTGGGTAAAGAACAAAAAACTTAATAGTTACATATTAATTTAGAATACAAAATCTTTCCATACCTCTTCCCTAGATCTATCAAAGATCACAGGAGCAGACATACTCTTTGATTCAATTCTGGGAGCAATGAGTGCAGTAGGGGTCACAGGTGTGACTGCAGGAGAAGGTTCAGAGGAGATGATAGGTTCCCTTTCTGGACTGTCCAGAGAAACTTCTTCTGTGGCTTCTAGATAAAAATTAAACAAGTCAGTTAAGGACACTGGTAACAAAAGCCCAATAGTCTAGACAGCAGTTAATGAATTATGAAAAATCCTATATAATAAAAGGGTAATATGCAAATCGACTGAACGGTGGAACGACTATTCGTTATGATGTACACTGACCACCAGAGGGCAGATGCTCAATGCAGGAGCTGCCCCCTGGTGGTCAGTGCGCTCCACAGGGGGAGTACCACTCAGCCAGAAGCCGGGCTCATGGCTGGGGAGCGTAGCGGTGGCGGGAGCCTCTCCCACCTCTGTGGTAGTGCTAAGGACCCCTTGGAGTATGTCCGATGGCCTGCTTAGGCCCACTCCCTGGGCTGTCAGACATCCCCCGAGGGGGTCCCAAGAGGGCGCAGGCTGGGTAAGGGAACACCCCCCCCAAAGGGCACAAATGTTGTGCACCGGGCCTCTAGTATTTTATACTTCCCACAAATACCAAAATGTTATTTATAAATAATTGTTATAATTTCATGAATCCTTCTTTAGTTGTCTATCAAAACTCTAAAACCAACAGTGACTTTGTTGATTTTAGGAACAATTCCAGCAAAGTGAGCTTAAATATCTATACATAATCATCTAGTGGTAGGAATAAAGCTAGTAGGAAAGCAAATGATGTGGATAATTCCACCATCATTTGTGTTTAGATTTGTAATATATCTTATACTTGTGGTAACTTACCTTCCAAAATCTTTTATTCAGACTAACATTGATTATTTTATATATATATATATATGTATATATATATAATGTATTTATATACATACACACACATACACACACACACAAACTTTATGGCAGAAAGCTGCCCAGAAATATCCCAACTGGGATTAAAAATTTGTTACAGAAAATTCTTTACAGATAGTAATCTAAAGCAATTAACTGCTAAAGATTACTGGATATTAGAATACATAAATATGACACAAAGCAAAGAGGGGTTTATATTTTAATTTAAAATGTTCACTTAAAAAATCTGAAATTAAATGTATTTAAAGCCAAATCAACAAATTACCTATAAGTTATGTAACACTGTGCTTGATGCAATGTAGAAACACAAAGAAATGTAAAATATCATACCTGCCCTCAGGGAGTTTATAATCTAGTTGGGAAAATAAAACATAAGCATGTGGAATGTTAAATAATAATAAAAAGTAATAAAAGTGAACAATAAAAAAATGTTATAAGACATGTAATTGCTATATGAATTATAGAACAAAGACTAAAATCTGAGCTGAGATGGGAGACAATAGTTTAGGGTATGGAAAATCAGGAACAGTTTACAAAACTAATCAGAGAAGATTTGGATGGGTAGTGCTCCATGAAAATGAATAGCATAAGTAAAAAGCAAAGCCATAAAAATGAAAATTACAATTAGTGGCCAGGACTGCAAGGAAAATAAGATCAGACCACTTGTTTCTAATTGTAGGTTCTTAGATTCCTAGAGGTTTGAGAAGGTAATAATGGCAATCTGTGAGCCACTTTAATTTGAACACCTCAAAAAGCATACTAGAAATAAGGTAAATGTGTTAACATTTAAATGTAAACAACTTGCATTTTATCAATCTACTCTTACTGGTTATCTAATTTTGATGAGATCTTTATTTAGCATTGCTCTCTTTATTTTATATATTAAAAATAAAAATAATAATAATCAAAATCCTTCAAACTATGGTAACCAGAGGAAGAAAATAGACTACAGATGTTGAATACACTATAGATGACCCTAACATAACAAATTAAAATCTTACATGCAACTTCAGGCTGTTAAGATTGCTAATATTTTTTCTTTTTTTAAAAAATGAGTCACTAATCATCCGAGAGATGCAAATCAAAACAACAATGAGGTACCATCTCACACCTGTCAGACTGGCTATCATCAACAATTCAACAAACGACAAGTGCTGGAGAGGATGTGGAGAAAAAGGACCCCTTGTGCACTGCTGGTGGGAATGCAGACTGGTGCAGCCACTATGGAAGACAGTATGGAGTTTCCTCAAAAAGCTACAAATGGAACTCCCATTTGACCCTGTGATCCCACTCCTAGGAATATATCCCAAGAAACCAGAAACACCAATCAGAAAGGATATATGCACCCCTATGTTCATAGCAGCACAATTCACCATAGCTAAGATCTGGAAACAGCCTAAGTGCCCATCAGTAC
>NW_006291231.1:5227761-5238003 GCF_000327345.1 Myotis davidii
AGAGATCAACCAAAGGACTTGTATGCATGCATATAAGCATAACCAATGGACATAGACACTGGGGGATAGGGGAGGCTAGGGGACTGTCAAGGGTGGGGGGGAAATGGACACATATGTAATACCCTTTGTAACACTTTAAGCAATAAAAAAAATGAAACTAATAAGTAGTAAATATATGAAAGAAAGAAAGCAATATTAAAGATAAGGGATGTAAGCGCTTTAATAATGAAACAAGTAAAACAACAGGCAGCAAACAAAACAAAATAAAAAAATCAAAATTCTCTGAAGGAGGTACTGTTACCGGCAACAAACCCATAGACAAAAAACTGTGAAAGACATTGTAACTTTATTAAGATATCAGTGCAGGTAATTCAAAGTCATTTTAACTTTTCAATCATATTTTACTTCACTGATAAATCAGGTTTTTGTATTCTTTGTACAGACTCTGATAAGCTGTTTCATAAACAAAATAAAAACTAAATATGATCTAAGTAACTAATATGGAGGGGGAAAATAGAAATAAATAGATACAAACCTAGGTTTAGCATGCTAATACATAGTCTACCTTAAATCCTTCATGAGTTTTTTTTTAAATTACAAGTAAAGTAACATGTTCATGAAGCTTAATTTAATTTAAAACAGACCTAAAGGTTCCAGAAGATGCCCCATAGGTACTAAGAATAAAGCTTAACTTTTCTTTGGAAGAGATACTTTGAGGACAACCACAAATGTCAGCTAAGTAACAGTTTAAACATATGATTGACACCAGAGAATTTTTAAACAAAGGAATACTCATTAAACTTACAATTGCTATTATTTGATAAAAAAGAAAAGAAAAAAAAAGAAATAAGCTAAGTGTCCTGGCAGAAACAAGTTCTAAGTCTAAGACAATTCCAATATGCACACCCTCACTTACTCCTCTAGGACAGTTTCCTAAAGTATGCTCAGTGAAGTACAGTGCAGGATGTAACTAACAAATGGTGGAGAGGGGCTCTGAAGCCAACGTTATTTGGTGAGCACTCTCTAAGTTAACAATAGTAACATACACATTTGAACTTTTACTGATACCACTTCTGACATAACTAATATTTGAAATGCTACATAAAATGCATTAGCGTACATACCAATATAATCTAATCCCCTTATGGTTTAAAAATCAAAATGGCTAAATCACTACAGCAATATCTATATTCTCTCCTCTGATATAGGAGAAATAAATTAAGTACATGGTCTTATTACTGGACAATAGTTTTCACCATTCTGGTAACATTGCTACTCTCTATTATGGTTTCCTAGAACCAGACTCCTCTATAGAAGGGGGAATGAATGATATGTCTACTTAAAGTCTTCATAAATAAGATGCAAGTGTAGTATTAACTCATTCATATAAAAATGATCAGATTATGACATGCAGCTGAGTTTAAGAAAAAAGATAAATCATAAAAAGTGTGCAAATAACAAAGGAAACATAACTATGTTTAGTGTTTAGTCCCTATTCTCTTTTCTTTTAAAACAAACATGGGCATTGACCATATTTGTATCACAATATTTAGTACTAGAGGCCTGGTGCACAAAATTCATGCGGGGGGGGGGGGGTTTCCTCTCAGCCCAGCCTGCACTCTCTCCTATCAAGGACCCCTCGGGGGATGTTCGACTGCCTCTCGCAATCCGGGACCACTGGCTCCTAACCACTCACCTGCTTGCCTGCCCGATCACCCCTAACCACCTCTGCCTGCCTGCCTGATCGCCCCTAACGACCTCTGCCTCGCCCCGCACCCAGGACCCAGGATTCCCTCCCCTGGCTGGTTGCAGGAACCTGGGAAATGGGCTTCCCTCCCTCTGGCTTGCCGCAGGCACCCAGGACCTGGGCCAGCCACAGCCACAGGGGACTGTGGGCGGGTGGCTTTGCCTGAGCCACAGCTGCAGGTACAACCATTGGTGCCCAGGACCGTGGGGCGGACAGCTTGTCCCTCTCCCGGGCTGCAGGCACAGCCACTGGCATCTGGGACCAGAGAGCAGGCGGCTTGTCCCTCTCCCAGGCCGCAGCCTCACTGGTTCCCATTCCTCTCTTGTGAGCTCATTTGTGCCTGGCTGGTCCCCATTCCTCTCTCCCTAGTGTTTAGTATCTGAGCCGTTACGGTGTGATGATATGACAACCATTTGCATACTAGCTCTTTATTATATAGGATAGACTTGCTAGACAGACTAAAACATTAAAAAAAGATTTTTCTAATCAAGTTAAGTGGGTAAATAAATATCATTGCTTATTCCTCACGTGGCAAACTGCACACTCCAAAAAAAATCCAAAATTCTCATTCCTTGTGCTCATGTGTATGCATGTGTACACACGTACACACACACACACACACACACACACAGTTCTGTTGTTCTAGTTTCAGCATTTCTTAAAAATCTATTTAAAATTGATTTTTTACAGAGAAGGGAGAGAGACAGAGAGTCAGAAACATCGATGAGAGAGAAACACCCATCAGCTGCCTCCTGCACACCTCCTACTGGGGATGTGCCCGCAACCCAGGTACATGCCCTTGACCAGAATCGAACCTGGGACCCTTCAGTCTGCAGGCCGATGCTCTATCCGCTGAGCCAAACCGGTTTCAGCATTTTATGTGACTTTAAGGTAAAGGAGTCTTTAATAAAATGGGTAATACAAAACTTCTATACATGACCCTATATTAGAAAAGGAATACACTCAATTTTAGATTAATACTACCTATTTTAGTAGAGAAAGGAGTCAACTTTTAGAACAAAACAAATGATATGAAAAAGCTTTTAAGGACTCCCTGGGAAAAATCCATGAAAGGAAAGAAACAAAAGAACATTACAACTTTATTTAACTATGATTTTTCTCTAAGTTGTTAGGTAGCTATAAAAAAGGAGGGATATGATTGGTATCCTATATAATAAAAGGCTAAATATGCAAATCAACCGAACGGCAGAATGACCAGTCGCTATGATGTGCACTGACCACCAGGGGGCAGACGCTCAATGCAGGAGCTGCCCCTGGTGGTCTGTGTTCCCACAGGGGGAGCGCCACTCAGCCAGAAGCCAGGATCACTGCTGGTGAGCACAGCGGTGGTGGTGGGAGCCTCTCCTTACTCTGCAGCAGCACTAAGGATGTCTGACTGCCGGCTTATGTCTTCTCCCCATGGGGAGCAGGCCAAAGACATCAGTCAGACATCCCCCGAGGGTGCCTGGATTGTGAAAGGGTGCAGGCCATGCTAAGGAACCCCCACCCCCGAGTGCATGAATTTTGTGCACTGGACCTCTAGTTTGGTATAATATTTTAAATTTTCTGACATGCTAAAATACATAAATTCATTTACAGTGAAAACTTCTTTTTTTAATTTTTTTCACTATCTTGGATACTTCATATAAGTGGAATCATGCAGAATTTGCACTGCAACTGCCTTCTTTCTTCTTTCTTTTTTAAAAAAATGTATTTGTATTGATTACAGAGAAGGGAGGAGAGATGGAAACATCAGTGAGAGAGAATCATTGATCGGCTACCTCCTGCATGCCCCCCACTGGGGATCAAGCCCTCAACCTAGGCAAGTGCCCTTGACCAGCATCGAACCTGGGATCCATCAGTCCGTAGATCAACGCTCTATCCACTGAACCCAACCGGCTAGGGCTACAGAGAAAGCTTTTCACGTAGCTGACCAATCAAGAACTTATATAGATCTTTGTGATGGAGGACTCTATCTTCAACATAATTGTATAAAAAATTCAGAATGGCCCTAGCCGGTTTGGCTCAGTGGATAGAGCATCGGCCTGCGGACTTAGGGGTTCGATTCCGGTCAAGGGCATGTACTTGGTTGCGGGCACAACCCGGGTGGGGAGTGTGCAGGAGGCAGCTGATCAATGTTTCTCTCTCATTGATGTTTCTAACTCTCTATTCCTCTCCTTCCTCTCTGTAAAAAATCAATAAAATATATATTTTTTAAAAATTCAGAATGTTTTAAATATTCAAATACTATAAAAGTTAAGGACATAATATTAAATTTTAACTCAATGAAGGCCAGTTCAAGTAAATTAAACTGTTCAACACACATAGTTACTATTTTAAAATGTTGTGTCATTCTTTTAAGGATTTGACTTTTTAATATCCAAACATTAAATTGTACTTAAATTTTAATTTTTAAGCACAACATTGTTTTGAAGAGAGTCCAATTTTTTTAAAGGTAGAATGAACTACACCAAACCCTGACCTCTTATCAAAATTCAATTCCTCAAACATCAATTTACTCACCTAAAATTGAATCAAAATGCAAGAGGTGGTAAATACTGATGTATTAAAACAGATTTTAAGTATATATATATATATATATACTATAAATTAAGTAATTTTTAAATCCGGAGTTTAATGTTGGTTTGTGACAACATGTAATTAATAAAAAGTATAATCACCACTATTTCTCAAAATATGAATGACACAACCATTAGTTTTTACTCTGAACTTTAATCAAAACAATGAAATTACAATGTGATTTATTAAAACCAGAAAAATATCACATTTTTGCTTCTCAACAGTTTATATTTTTCACAAAGTTATCTAACTAGAAATTTCTTATCCATCTAGTAGTTAACAAGAAAAGCTACCGCTAACATTTTACACAAAATTTTAATTTTGCTTTATAGAATACATTCTAACAGGATACACACTACAATTGCCTATTATTAAAATAAACAAAGATAGTCACAATTACCTGCAAAAAGATCTTCTGTGTCATCCTCTAGCACAACTTCTGCAGGTTTTGGACCATTGGAGTTTGTACTAACATCTTCTGTAAGAAGACTAATTGGTTCTGGAGAAGATGGAATTGACTGTGAAAAAAAAAGAAAAAACAACAACCAGTAATACATAATGGATTGGCATGTTTATCTGTTATAATTATGTCTCTATACATTACAGAACTAGGACACTCCCTTGATAGAAAGGGGAGCAAGAACAAGCAGTTATTTATAGTTCCTCCTCTGAGGGTAAGAATGAACCCAAAACACACTCTTACTCATCTTCTCTCTTTTTCTAATAAAAAGTCACTTAAAATTGAAAAAAGAAAATCTTTTCTAGTTACCCCTTTTGAGATACAAATTTTTCATGTTGTGTTATAATTAACAAAAACAAAATTTAATGCTTTGGTCATATATAATAAAATTGATTAGTATATAATAGTCTAAACCAAATGTTGAAAACATGTTACAATTGTAAGAAGTTCAAAATGCTGCTTTATTATAAAAGGAAGATTTAATACTAGTTGAATTAAGATTACTATTAGTCTAAAATTATGTCCTCTCCCCAAACATTTAAATTTTAATTCAGCTAAGGTACTATTTCTGTACTTCTTAACCTTAAAGTATAATGACCAATATAATGGAATCTAGATTGTAAAGCTTTCAGCTTTATTATAGTTTTCTTATAACATTTAAAAGCAATACTCTTCAAAAATAACATAACATAACATGTCAAAAGTGCACAGCTAGCCCTGGCATGTATGGCTTGTTTGGAACATCATCACATACATCAAAAAGGTCATGGGTTCCATTCAGGGTTCCACATACCCAGGTTGTGGGTTCAATCCCTGTTTGGGGTGCATGTGAGAGGCAACCAATAGATGTTTCTCTCTCTTTCCCCCTCCCCCTCTAAAATCAGTAAAACCATGTCCTCGGGTGAGGGGTTAAAAAAAAAAGTGCACAGCTAGGTATTTTCACAAGCCCAACGTCCCTGTGTAACCAGCACCTAGATCAAGAAAGAGAACATCCTGGTGATCATAATAGAATCAGGGACATAGAAAGGGATTGGACTGACTATTCTTGGGGGGTAAAGGGGTGTGGGAGATGCGGGAAGAGACTGGACAAAAATCGTGCACCTATGGATGAGGACAGAGGGTGGGGAGTGAGGGCGGAGGGTGGGGCAGGAACTAGGGGAGTTATGGGGGGAAAAAAGAGGAACAAATGTAATAATCTGAACAATAAAGATTTAATTAAAAAATTTAAAAAAAAGAAAAAAGAAAGAAAGAGAACATCATCAAAACCCAGAAGCTCTGCTCATGCTCCCTTCCACTCTTCACCCTTCCCCTACATAGGTTTCTACCAGCATGGATTAGTTTTTCCTGTTTTTGCTCTTCATAAAATGTAACCATACAGAATATATTCTTTTGTGTTTGGTTTTGTTCTTAATGTTATGTATGAGATTCTTCTACATTGTTGTATGTAGTAATAGATTACTCATTCTTGTTGCTGTAAAATATTCAATGGTATGAATATACAATTAATCCATTCTACTGTTGATGGGCCTTTGAATGGCTATCAGTTTTTATAACTATGAATAATGTATGAACTTTCTAATACATACACCCACCCACCCACACACACACACATCTATCTTTTAGCAAACATGATAACAAATTTGTTTAGTATGTACCTAGGAGTTACAGAATAGCTGAATCATTAAACAATCTTCTAACATGGTTATATAATTTACATTCCAACAAGCAAAATATGGAAATTTCAGTTACTCCTTGTCAATTCTTTGACATAGTCCATCTTTTTCATTTTAGCTATTATGGCAGGTGCAGAGTGTATTTTACTGTAGTTTGAATTTTCATTTCCTCGATGAATAATGATGCTCAGCAATTTTTCATATGTTTAATGGTCATCTGAATATCCTCTTTTTGAAGGGTCTCTTCAAGTATTTTGCCCACTGTTCTTACTGATTTGTAGGCATTCTTTATATGTTCTTGATAAAAGTTCTTAGTCATGTCAGACATATACTGCAAATATTTTTCCCCAGTATATGTCACTTTCTTAATGGTAGATTTTAAGGAATAGAAGATCTTAATTTTAGTAAGGGTAAATTATCTATTTTTTTTCTTTATAATTAGTAAACCTTTTATACAATGAATAATCTTTTGAGCCCACCACTCCTAAGTCATATGATTTTATCGTCAGCTTCTTAAGTAAACTGTCCTCTATGACATGAGAGCATTTCTTCAGAGCTTTAAAAATTTCAATTCTTTATTGGAAAATTGAAAGGAGAGGCTTTCTTTGCTTTCAGGAGCTTATTCTCACACACTCAAACTCTCACAAAGGTGGGCCTCCTTTACCTAACCATTTTCACTTGAAGGAATTTAAAAACAAATAAACTAAAACATTACTTCTGAAAGATGTTCAGACAACCTCAATTCTAGCTATGTCTGGGAAGATGAATGGCCTATATGCTCCCACAGAATATCTACTTGTCTTATCACATCCTATATAATAAAAGCCTAATATGCTAAGTGTTGTGTTTGACCGTTCAACTAGTTGCTATGACACACACTGACCATCAGGGGGCAGACGCTCCAACTGGTAGGTTGGCTTGCTGCTGGGGTCTGGCTGATCAAGACTGGGCAAGACGGGCTGGACACACCCTGGAGCCCTCACACAGCCCCTCCCTTGCCGGCCCACCTCCTGCCGTCCCTCCCTGGAAGGCCCCAATCGGTACTGGGCAAGATGGGCCAGAGACGACCTGGAGCCCTCCCCCAGTCTCTCCCTGGCTCCGATCAGCCCTGATCGGGACTGGGTGAGATGGGCTAGATACACTCTGGAGCCCTCCTGTGGTCCCTCCCCGGCCCCAATTGTGCACCGGTGGGGGTCCCTCAGCCTGGCCTGCACCCTCTCGCTATCCAGGATCCCTCGGGGGATGTCAGAAAGCCAGTTTTGGCCCAATCACCCCAGAAGACCTATCTAAGATTACAAAAGAGGAAAAAATAAATGACGCACTGTTACCACCCTGTAGCGCTGGGACAAGAGATACTAAACTTTAGTTCCTCTTTATCAAGAGTCTCTAATGCCCGGGCTTGTGTGGCTCAGCTGGTTGAAGCATTGTCCCATCCCCTACACCAAAAAGTTTGCGGGTTCAATACCGGTCAGGGCACATACCCTAGGTTGTGGGTTCCATTCCTGGTTGGGGCATGTACAGAGGCAACTGATCAATGTTTCTCTCTCCCTTCCCCTCTCTCTAAAAAAATCAATAAGCATATCCTTGGGGGAGGATTAAAAAAAAAGTCTCTACTTACTCTTAATGTCACCCACTTTCTGGGTTCCAAAGATAATTTCTATGCAGTTAAGTCACTCCAGTCTTCTACAGTATCTGCATACTGTATGCATGTTTCATTTACACATATATCACCCGGTACTGCAGGTTTTTGGTCACACAGCTATGTTTATTAATATTTACTCCTGTTGGTTCAAACACTCCATGAGGGCAGGGACTATATTTCAACAGAGTCTGGGTTAGTGTTCTCATTCAATAAGTTTATGAGACTCCCAAATCTACATCTCTAGCCCATAAACCATTTCTGGCTATCTAATGTTATCTTCATTGGTGTATCTTATCACCAGGTGAAATAAACTCATAATTTCTTCTAAAAGTCACCTGATGAGGATTACAATCCTAAAATGTCTACCTTTTAATCTGCTGTTGCATCAATTTCTTTCTCTCCTTTTTTTATTTGCAAAAAACTAGAGCGCTGAAAGTCCCCCAAAGGAAACAAACACAGCTTACAATTCTTTACTCAAGTCTAAAGATGTCAATTAAACAGAATGAATAGTGCTCACAGTAATCTAGTTGACTGCAGTGAACTTTCTCCTGACCCTTTCTAGTGGATCCTTTGTTGCCCTCAAAGGAAAGACAGGATCCTCCGGCCGAGACATTAACATACATATAAGGTAGCTAGCTGTACAGTTATGCATAAAGGTCTAAAAGGATACTAACCGCAAAAGGTTGTTTGGCAAGGTCATTTTTTACTAATTCTTCGGAGATGCCGATTTTGACAATCCTGCAAACATTTACTAAATACAGATGTTCAAGATGTTGTGAGGAACACTTAGATGATCAAGGCACTCACTGTCTTTGGCCCCAAGAAGCATATAATCTGAGGGGAGGTAAGTTTTGGCTGGTCCCTACAAATACAATGAGCAGAGCGTGGTCAATGCTGAAACTGCTCCCGGAAGTTCCCGGTGAACTGAATTTCAGGTAACAGACTATTTGACAGTAATTTCCAATTGCTTTGGTGCAGAGCTGAACAAGACAAGAAAGCTTACTAAAAAAAAAAAAAACTAACTAAAAACAAACAAACCCCAGTTTATCAGAAAGTACAGCCTGAGGTAACAATGCTCTGGAAATGTGCTTACATTTGAATACACATATGCACACTTAACTCTGGGTTCGGAGGTGTGTGTGCTCTCATCAAATGCAAAGCAAATTCAAACGTGAACTTAACAAAAGGGACCCAATACAGTTCAGTTCATAGAGGGTGTTTCCTCTGACAGAAAACAGGAACACTTGGTTTCACAGATCGCTGACCATGCGAGAAAAGAGGAAAAGGGAGTGAGGATCTGTTTTTATTTCTTCCCCGGCAACTTAAAACACACACACAAAGTTTCCTGGACTACTCCCTCCCTTCAACTTTATATTTCACAAACACTACGATCCTTAAAAAAATACTGGAACTAGAGAAGACAAAACCGGTCAAATGCATTTAACCTACCAGGTAGTTTGAAAAAAATAAAATAAAAGAGGCACCACCTTCAGGGCTCCTGTCGGGCCGTGACCGGGGAAAGTGCACCCACCCACTCGCTCCCCGGGGCGGCTGGGTGGCTCGGCGCTCCCCTCACTGCTCTCCCCTTTCGGGGGCGCCCCGTCCCCAGGGAGGGGAAAGCAAGCACCTCCCCGAAGGGGCTGCGGAGGTAGCCCCGGAGAGGAGAGCGGCGTCGTGCACTGGGACCCAGGGGAAGACCTTCTCCGCTCCGGAGGACGAGGTGCAAGGAACACCTGGGAAGACCAGCTGAACAGGAAAAGGGCGCCGTGATGCTCCGCGCAGTCCCTGCCCCTCCGGGGATCATCAGGTCGGACCCCGAGCCGGTCGGCGGGTCCGAGAGGCCTAACCGCCCCCGCCAACTCCAGCGCACTGACAGGTGCCTGAAGTGGGGCCCCCGGCACAGGCGTCCTCCCGACCAAGTCCTGGCAAGCTCGGGAGGAGGGTGGGGGGCCGGGGGTGGGCAGGGACAAGTTCATGCAGGGAAAAGGCTCCTGAAGGTGAGATGAGCGACGGGGCGCAGCGCCGCCGGTGACGCGGTCTCACCTCGAGGGTGGTGACAGTGCTGGTGAAAAGGTCCTCTCCATCCTCCTGCTCCTCAAAGTCGGCGGGCTTCCCGTCCCCCAGCGGAGGAGGCTCCCTC
>NW_006291231.1:5238061-5254872 GCF_000327345.1 Myotis davidii
TTTGGCTCGGTTTCGCTGCCCTTCGCCGCCCACTGGCTGTACTGACTTTTGTGGAAGAAGCTGGGACTTGGGTTACCCCATCTCCTTCTTAGCAGGAGGAGGCCCAAGGACTGCTGTTGGCGTCCCCAATTTCAAAGTCTCCTTTAGGAAGTGGCAGTGCTTGGGTGCCGCTGGGATTAGACCCAGACGGAGGGCAAGATTGGGGACTGATGGAAGGGAGACATCCTCGCAAATCTCCAAGGACAGTGGTCGGCAAACTCATTAGTCAACAGAGCCAAATTGCAACAGTACAAAGATTGAAATTTCTTTCGAAAGCCACATTTTTTAAACTTAAACTATATAGGTAGGTACATTGTTATTAACTTAATTAGGATACTCTTAAGCAGGCCTTTGCTAAAAACGTCCTCAATCTGATTGAGGTACGTTGGCTGAGGTCGACCACTTCCAACTCTCCCATCCACACTCGTCTTGTATACTTGTTTCATCTCTCTCCTTTTGTTCATCCTCTCTATATGTTCAAACCATCTCAACATACCTTTCTCAATCCTCGACACTACATCTTTCACTCCACAACGTTCCCTGTACGTGCACGCCTGCACGTGGTATTTTGTGGACGTGCCACATTCAAGGGGCCAAAGAGCCGCATGTGGCTCACTGTCCCAGGATATCCGAGCGAACTGTCTGATGCAAAGGAAACGCTCCGTATCAGCACAGTCCAACTGAATTGCCACTGATCACTTGAAATGTGACTAGTGTGATCGAGGGGCTGAGTATGTGATCTTATTGAATTTTAATTAATCTATATATATAAAAGCCTAAGTGACCATTTGACGGGTAACTATAACATGCACTGACCACCAGGGGGTAGACACTCTGATCGGTAGGTTAGCTTGCTGCTGGGGTCCAGCCAATCGGGACTGGGCTAGATGGGCCCTCCCTGGCCCGGATTGTGCACTGGTGGAGTCCCTTGACCTGGCCTGCACCCTGTCACAACTAGGATCCCTTGGAGGGGTCCCACCAGTGGACAAATCCATGCATTGGGCCTCTAGTTTAAATATAAATAGCCACAGGTGGTTAGAGGCTGCCTACTGGACATTGCAGTTCAAGGTAACAAAAAGACCCTAAATGGGTTGCTGGTCTGATTCCTGGTTGCAGGGCTTGAGCCTGCATGGGAGGCATGCAGGAGGCAGCCGAGGGACGTTTCTCTCTCTCTTAAAAAGTCCATAAAAACATAAAATAAAATAAAAAGATCCCGAATAATTTGTCGTCAGAAGATTATGCCAATTTCCTCATGAGCCACACATTACCAGGGTTGGCAAAAGTGGGTTAACAGTTGTTCATGTGGAAAACAGTACAATAATCCTATCTAATAAAAGAGAAACATGCAAATTTACCATAACCCCAACACCCTTCCCATAGGCTAATCAGCAGGATATGCAAATTAACTGCCAACCAAGATGGCGGCCAGCAGCCATGCAGCTAAAGCGAACAGGAGGCTTGCTTGCTCCAGTGACGGAGGAAGCCAACGTTCCTGGCCTGCCGCTGCCAGCCTCTGAGCTGCCCTCTAAGCAACTATGTTGCAATTATAGAAGCTAAACAAGCTCCAGAGACCTGCTTTCAGCCAGCTTCGGCCTCAGAGCTTAGAGCTGCTGTGATGGCAACAGAGTTTCAATTATAGAAGTCAAACAGACCCAAAAACCTGCTTTCAGCCCTCAGAGCTGGAGCTGGCTCTCAGCTCCAGTGACAGCTATAGAAGGTAAATAAATCCCAGAATAAAAAAATGAAAAAAAGGAGAGGCTGGGAGCTTAAGTTGCCTTCCAGCCTGAAAACGGTTCTCAGACCCTCACCCAGACTGGCCAGGCACCCCAGTGGGGACCCCTACCCTGAAGGGGGTGTGACCAGCTGCAAGCAGCCATCAGCCCGTCATCCAGGCTGGCCAGGCACCCAAGCAGGACTCCCACCCTGATCCGGGACACTTTCAGGGCAAACCAGCCGGCCCCCACCCATGCACCAGGCCTCTATCCTATACTACAGGCAGGGCGGGACAGCGCGAGCTGTCATCTGGGCCCCGTGTGCAGGCCTGGGCAGCGGGGCATAAGACCCGCCCCAAGCTGGGACACCTGTGTGCCACCTGAGCCCCCAGCCGGGACCCCCCGTGCTACCTAAGCCCCGCACTGCTAAGCCCTGCCCCCAGCCTGGACCCTATGACTATTGGAAAGCAGGAAAGTGCCGCTGGGCCCTAGGTCGCTGTGGTGATCCAGCCATCGGTAAGTAGAAAAGTGTGGCCTGTAGGCAGACCCCAGCTGCGCCTGATCCGGGAGCAGGAAAGCAAGCCTGGCCTGTGGGCAGCCCCCCAGCTGCACCTTCTCCCTGGTCCCCAGTGGGGACACACACACACACACACACACACACACACACGGGATGCCTGCTCCAAGCCTCTGCTGCCAGACTGTGGCCATCCACTGAGGGCTCCCGGACTGTGAGAGGGGCAGGCTGGGCTGAGGGAACCCCACCCCCCAGTGCACGAATTTCGTGCACTGGGCCTCTAGTTAATAAATAATAATACAAGAATTAAGGTAGTGCTTTTTGTACTCATGACTGTACACCTACTTTTGCCAACGCTGTATTTTCCCTCAATAAATAGAAAGCTGGAAAAAAAATGACAATTAGGGAAATAAGTGGATGATTGGCAAAGAGCTTCATACTCAATTCCCTCAATCAATTACTAACTGTTCGTCATCGTGGGAAAGTTACTTGAAGACTTCAGTTTCCTTATCAGTAAATGGGAATGTTACTTAAGCCTCCATTCACCACATTGCACAAGATTATTGTCAGGATGGAATGAGAAAATAAGTGAAAATATTCTGGAAGCTAGAATGCTATGCCAATGCAAGGTACGTTTGTGGAAAAATAAAAGGGAACATAGCAAATAGCAACTTGAGGTTATAATTTTGCTAGAGGGAAAAAAAAGCAATTCTTTACAAATGAAGTACAAACCCCGAGCCCTCACTGGGCTGGGACCCCTGGGTTCCACTGGCTATGTGCAAAACTTAGCATCTCTGGAACTTTTATTTTTGTGGGTGCATTGGAGCAGAAGGTTTTGCTAATCATTAAGATTTCTTCTACCCCTAAAATTTAAAATTTCTATGATTCTTTTCAAGAACCACGAACCCATACCATGACTAATTTAAGAAAGTACACCAAGGTCCCAATGTTCCTTGGATGTGTTTGATGCATGGGCCAATTGTCACTGCCATGCTGCCATCACCAGTGCTTTCTAGTGTCACTGCTGGAAGAATGAACTGTGGAGGCACATTGCCTGACTCAAACTCCACCACCTGTGGACTGTCTATAGTCTATTACTGAGCAGAAACTTCAACCTCTTTAGAAAGCTTACAGCCTGGCTTGAGGTGATTCTTTGTATCCTCAATTTTTATGCATACCTTTATTTATCACTTGCTACTATTCTTAGCTTATCTTTTTTTTTACTGGATATATGAATTAATTGAAATATAGGTCCAGCTGCTTAAAACAGAGAACCACATTAAAAGTGGCTTAAAGATATAGTTTAATTATCCCTCATGTAGTATCATAAAGGCTCTATGAGATCATTTAGGAATTACACCTTCCTTCTGCTGTTCTGCCACCCGTAGGATGTAATCTCTTCCTCATGGCCTAAGTTGACTCACAACCACAACTACATTCCAGCTGTCAGAAAAGGAGTAAAAGGAAAATGGAATATCTCCTTCACTTGAAGGGCACAGACCAGAAGTTGCACACACTTCTGTCCACATCTCTTTGATCAGGTTAGCTATGGGAGAGTAGGAAATGCAGCTATTATTCCACCCCTTAAAAATCAGGGGTTCCTTACTCTGGAAGGAATGGAGACTATTGTAAGGAATCAGCAGCCTCTGTTTTAAAATATCCATTCACATCATGATAGCATACCTGGATTTCCTTCTGGGTAACCATTTCTTTCTCACCCTTGATTAGAAGTCTCTTCCAACTCAGGAATGGAGTGCATGACCTAGACTTAAACCAAACATAGCACTGACTCAGTTACCCTAGTGATTGGAGGGAGGTCAGAAACAACTGCATTTTCCCCAAACTCTCGCAACTTTGTTTTTTTTTCCTATTTAACCTAAATTCCATAAACCAGAATTGTAAGAATTATCTTGTTATTTTTCTCAGCCTTTCTTCCCTTCCTTGGTCCTTTGCTTTATTTTATCTTCTCTGACTCCAAAATTCAACCATCAACTTTTCTATTACATCCATATTGCTAAGAGCATTTGAAAAATCAGTGTCAACTATAGCTGAAGATCCTGTAAGTCCATTATCTCCAAACCCAAATCTGCACTGCGTAGGTACCATTTTTTTTGTTTCTTTTCCAAATCCTTCAACTATTCTTTCCAGTCGAGGTTCTAAAAATTCATTTGCCCCTCAAGGATTCCATCATCTTTTCTTCTCATTTTCAATGACAAAATAAAATCTGCTCAGTGAATCCTTCATCCTTCAAGCATGACTGTGCTTCCTTCCCTTGCTATGTATGTTTCTGTAACATCTGTCATATTGCACTGCAATCATGGCTACTTTTCTATCACCCATAATAATCTGGAGGATTATGGAGTTCAGGGACTAGTTCTTATTTGGCTTTGGATCCTGGGTAACCCTATATTAGTTATCTATTACTGTAAAACAAATTACCCCAAATTTAGCAGCTTAAAAACACAAATATAGATTTTCTCATGATTTCTGTCTGTCAGAAATCCAGGTGCAAGTTAATGGAATGCATCTCACGCAGGGTCTTTACAAGGCTGCAATCAAAGTATCTAGCAGAGCTACAGTCCATTCAAAACTCTACTGGGAGATCTGCTTCTAGGCTCACTCCTGTGACTGTGGCAAGCCTCAGGTCCTTGCTGACTGTTGATTTGAGACTGAGTTCCTTGCCACATGAGCCTCCCCTAAGGCATTGCCCATAACATGACAGTGAGTCCAAGAAAGACAGAATGAGACAGCACCAAGAAAGGACAACAGAGGGAAGCTGGTGCTGGCAGCTGGGTAAGGAAGGCCTACTCTTGCATGAATTTCGTGCATTGGGCCTCTAGTATCTATCTATCTTTCTTTCTTTCTATCTATCTATCTATCTATCTATCTATCTATCTATCTATGTGTGTGTGTGAAAAGAGGTAATATGCAAATTAGGCCAGGAAGCCATAACAGCAAGGGGAGAATGGGCCTTTAAAAAGAAAAGGTATACTTTTTCCTCTGAGAATAGAGAGAGGGAGGTTAAAGTTTGCATTACTACTTTTCATAACAAACCATCCAAAAACTTCATTGTTGAAAACAACAATCATTTATTATTTCTCATGAGTCTGCAGGTCAGCAAGGCAGTTCTACTGGATGAGAGTTGGCAAATCCTGTCTTAGGGCTTGTCTGTGGTCAGCTGAGGAATTGCCTGGGGGCTGGCTGGACAAGGCTGGTCTTGTCTAGGACAATGCAGCTTGCTCCACGCGCCCTCATCCTGCTAGACTGGGCTTCTTTTCAAGGCTATAAAAGGGTTCCAAAAAAAAAAGGTGGAGACACACAAGTGCTTTTTCAAGCCTTCACAAAAGAAAGTCTTATAGCAAAGCCCTGGATCGGAATGGGAAGGCATTAAAAAATTGCAGGGCAAACAGTATGGAAAAGGGAGGCCATTAATGTGGGCCTTTAATGTAATCAGTTTACCAAAGGGTGGATGCATTTATAGACTTATTTGTAAATATGGGGCAGGAAATGGAAAAAGTCCACTCCTAATAGCAGTACATATTTTTTCCTATGGGGTAAGAAAGGTTAATTTCTAAAAACAAAAGTAGGTCATAGCAGCAGAGGAGGCATGAGGAAATTGAAGAGTACAGTATTTTCAGTAGATCTTGTGAAGATTTAGAGAGAACATTCACCAGGGACATATAAGGAGCTGGCAAATAGTTCTGGGAGCCTAAATGAGGTGGAGACCATATGTTTCTGGTGGCAATAACTGGAACATTTGTGTGATTTTCTCCGATAGTGTAGCCTTGGAGGTGTAGGAGAGGAGGTGGATGGTTAGACTGATTCAAGCTTAGACATTTTGAGGATAAGCTTGGTGGAGGAACAAGGGAGCTGAGGATTTTGATCAACAGGGAGGAGTGACCAGAAATAGGTGGTTTTCAATAACAAGCAGGGATAACAGGTGGCATGTATCTCAAAGAAGGAGACATTTTTCCCAAGGGTATTAAAAGGTGATAGTATGAAAGTAATATTTAGAACCCAATATGAGCCAAATTTTTGGTGAAAAGTGACGTACTACTCAAGGCAAGGAGGTCAAAGGAACTTTCTGGGAGAAAATGTATGCTATAGAAACATTTGTTTGCATGGGCATTGGGGCTCTAGGAGGCCTAGTGGGAAAAAAAAAGTGAAGAGGAAAGTCAGCTATGGGTTAAAGGGCATGTAAGAGATGAAGGGAACAGGTCAAGAAGACCCTGAAGAGACAGACCTTTTCCTGAATGTAGCTTCTGCTGAATGAAGTGACATACAAGGTAGGAGCTATGAACAAACAACATTCATTATGATCTTCTTTGCAATTATATTGGAAAATACATATTTGGTTGCTTAACCAAATAATCATTTGTTTGCTTAATTTTAACAATAGTTAAGTAAAAAAATATTTAAGCTTGTTACTGAAAGATAGGGAAGGACTTCACATTTGTTACAGGAAGGAAGGAAGTCAGTCAAGAATGGGGTCCTCTTTCTCACAGGTCATAAATGCAAACAAACCACCATTCCTCCAAAAGTGTCAGTCAAGTCAGTGACGTGACGTAAAGCTGTGAAATGGTTTACAGTTGTGACCCCCAGGTTTCAGCCCCTCAGTGGCAGCCAGGTCCCACAGACTGAACATCCTTTCAAGATCACTGTTTCTTCACTTGTATTTCTAGAACACCATAAGGGGAGACATGCAGATCATGGTGAGACTTAAACAAATAAACAAAAACCTTTATTCTTCCCCATCCTATTTTTCTTCCCCTCTCATACTGCAAACTGTCCCTGTGCCTGTCTCGCTTCAAAATGCCCCTGCAAATCCCTCAGCCCATGTCTCTGGACCATGTTTTCCTGCTGCCCACTTCCCTGGTCACAGTGTCTGTGGGTCCATTACTACAGCCAGCGTCATGGCCATGAGACCCTGCGGCAACGGAAGCACCTGTTCTTAATTTAATGCTCTGCTGTCATTGTCTTCAAATTCTTAACAATTTTGAGTAAGGGCCCTGCAAACTCTGTAGCTGGTCCTGCCTCCCGTCTGCCAGTTAGGACGGTTCCAGAGGGCAGTGGGAAGTTGTGTGTAGGACCAGCCTGTGCTCCACTCTCACGGCTTCTCCCGTGAGCGTGGACTGAGTGGTGCTGGTGGCTTCACCTTGACTCCCAGCTCTCTACTTCTGAGAGGAGCAGGCATGAATGTTGTCAACACTTACATATTAATAACTTTTGTCCTGTCACCTGCTTTTTGAGGACAAAAGGTCAAGTTCAGACATAAACTATAATGTGTATGTGTGTATGATTAACTTTATAAGAATTAGCACATGCAAAGAAAGGCTTAAAGGCATTTATTTTAGTAAAATAGAGCATTGGCAACCAAATAAGTAAGAGAATATTTGATATTTCCAAAAGATAACTTTATGAAATAGAATTCTAGGAACAGAGTTGTTCACTTGAGTGAGCTAAAAGAGGAGTGGAAACTATTAAACATTGAGGAAAGACCTAGGGAAATAAGATAGAGTGTTGGGGGTCAGGTAAAGACACTGGACCCAAATGGACACAAAAATTAAAAAAAAAATAACCTAAAAAAGTTACAGCAACCCAGCAACCTTTTCATTTTTTCCAATTCTAGTCATGATCCCTGTGTCTTACATCAGAGACTTTCTTGTTCCAATGAAATTATATCTTTTTGTCCTTCATTGCCCTTTACATGATAGCTTACACCTTGTACTACTCAATCGATATTTGTTGTTTGATGGAAAATAAATCTAAAAAAGAAAATGTTGTAGATCAAAGGAAGCAAGCTATCAGCCTGCAGATTGACACAGATGGGTTTTATTTGACCCACACTGTTTTTGTTTTGTTTTTTTAATATTCTGATTAACTGGAAATATTTAAAAATCAGTAAATGCCACACAAAAATCCAGATTTCTGGCTCCTTTTTAAAAAAATTAAAAGACCTGGCTACATAGGGGCATATGCTCTCCAGCTCTCCGTAGTCCCCAGTTTACAGTACTGTCCTCCCAACACAAATGCATTACCATCCCCTGTGAACTAGTTCTCCAAATCCACCCCTGTTCTATTCTTCCTTAACAGTAAGTATCAGGCTTCAGCAGACATCTTGGCAACCAGAATAAAGAGAGCTTTCCTCCTCCCTTATAGCCAGTGGTGACTCTCAGTCTGGTGCTGGCTAGCCTATTAAATGTAAACCAAGTTTTATGGACAACTTCTGGGGAATGCCTTTAAAAGGAGAAGACATGCCCTCTCTCCGCTTTCTCCTTCCGCAGGCTGGAGTTCAGAAGTAATTGCAGGTGCTTCAACAGCCTTTTTGGACCATGAGGTAAACTTAGGGCTGGTACAGCAAGCAAGTAGAGAGGGCCTGAGTCTCTGGCTCTGAGAATCTGCCACATCAGCCCATGGATGCCTACCTCCAGGCTTAAACAGTTTCTATCTTGTTTAAGCCACCATCGTTTTTGGAATTTCTGTCACATATAGCCAAACCTAATCCTAAAAAATACAACTACAAATCATCTCTGATAAGCAAGATTTCTCTTCTTTAACATGACTATTATTGTTAAATGGTAAATACTATGAGAAATCCTGGTCTTTGGGAAGTAGGATATATGCAGGAGATGCCATAGTTTGGGAGTACTGGCTGTGCACTCCATGAATACAAATTGGTTGAGCCTCCTCTATCGTTGGTTATATTGTGCGGTGGTAAAGCATGCAGGCTTTGGAGTTTCTGGATATCCCTATGCTTCAATTTCCTCATCTGTAAGATGAGATGAGAAAAATAGTAACATCCTAATGGCTTCTTAGAAAGTTTGTGGTAGGCAGTTCAATAGACATGAACAGAGCAAGGATAATGGGTCAGGTACAGTAAGGTCACCAGGGTGGAAAGTCCTGGTGCCTAGCAAAGGACAAATGTAGGGTGGGGCCTGGCCCTCAGGGTAATCTTTCCCCACCTAGCGTATTACTGGTCATGTGGTTTGGACCTCCAACCTTTCCTCACCAGAGATAACATTTAGGCCTCAGTTGTACTTCATCTCCAGGCCCAGAAAAGCAGCAAAACTAGAGCAGCCTGAAAGCTGCTCAACATTCTATTGAGATCTCCCCCTGGGACTTCCCCTAAAACCTCTCCACCCTTAAAAACCTTAGGAAGAGGACCTAGCAGTGCTCTCTTCCCCTTCCCCCTTCTCCAGATGCTTCCTCACTCTAAGCTCTTAGGATACTTCCTTTGCCTCTATATATTGTTTCCTCTGCCCATCTCTTTTATGAATTACTTCTCCCACCTCTGTGATTTTATAAATAAACTAGAGGCCCGATGCACGAAATTTTTGCATGGATAGGGTCCCTAGGCCTGGCTAGCTATCAGGGCCAATCAGGGCCTTCCAACTGCTGGCTGGGGCCTCCCTTTGTTCTGCACCATAGCAAGCGACCGAACTCCGTCTCCCAGTCAAACTCCGGAGGGGACTCTTTGCATAATATATATATATATATATAGACTAGAGGCCTGGTGCATGGATTCGTGCACAGTGGGTCCCTCAGCCTGGCCTATGGGGATTTGGCCAAAACCAGTTTTCTGACATCCCCTGAGGGGTAGATTGCAAGAGGGTGGTTCTTGAGTGACACACCCCAGAATCGGGCTCCCTCCTCTCTGGTTCCGGGTGGGTCACCCAAGAACCACAGCTGCCAAGTCACTGCAGCTCAGCAGCTCCTGTGTTGAGCATCTGCCCCCTGGTGGTCGATGCGTGTCATAGCCACCAGTCGAACGGTTGAATGGTTAGCAGGTCGGCTGGTCGCTTAGGCTTTTATATATATAGATATTCTCATAGTTTGAATCTTGGCCCTGAATTCTTTCCTTATCAGAACTCAGGTACTGAGGTTGCTGAATCCAGGTCCGGTCCAACCCCATCAGTCTAACACCTGGTGCTATTCCCACTGCCCACAATAAGTTTAGATTAGATAATGCACAATGCACATAGCCAAACAGAAAAGTCTCATTCCTTAAATTCTAGGCAGATGAGACAGAATGGTGCCCTGGAGGTGGGAAGGCATGTTGAATTAAAGAGAGGCACATTTCATTTTGTGCTTACTCTGCTCTTCCCACATTAAGAAGTATTAAAAAGTGTGGGAGTAATAGTGAAAAAGTTTGCACCAGAGATGAAAGAGCCCAGTATGTTATTACTTCAAGCCATCATATTTGCAGTTAAGACTAATGAGGGAATCTCAAATCTTAATGTTTTTCTATCTCTTAATAAATCATCTCTTAAAAGCAGTGAATCTGATGACAGTTGAATGAGAATTACATTTTCTTTCAAAGTACCATTATTACACTAGCAGATTCTCAAAAGAGCCCTGAGTTTATTAAGAAACTTAAGTCTTGCTATTGGAGTGAATCAGAATAGTTTCCATAAAATAAGAACAATGCAAAACATAGACATTTCTCCTTCTGTAAAAAGAACAATTTCCATGTTTGCTTTTGGGGGGGAAACCAATTGTGCCAGCAAATTAGAATCAGAAGAAATTTCACCTATTTGGTCATTTTCATAAAATTAAAAAGGTTTTCCGTAAGCCACTATCTAACCCTTTCCTAAAATTATCTCCAGAGAATCCTAAAACTTTAAAAATATCGTTGGCTGGAAGTAAATGTGGGGCTTAGAAGAAATAAAGAAGATGGCATCATTTTAAGGAAGTTGTTTAAAAATGTTTTTTTTACTAGGCAAATAGAACATAAGTGGAAAATATTGGCATAGATGGAAAAAGGATATCTATAATAATAAAAGCGTAATATGCTAATTAGACTGGACTTCCTTCCGGACAACCTTCCAGAGGAAGCCGGGGCTGCGAGGGCCGAGCCCCTTGCATGAATTTCGTGTATCGGGCCTGTAGTTATAAACTCAATATGTTATTTACATAGAATTTGATTGTGACATTTTTGTTCATACTCAGTGTCTGTACTGAGAACATCTTATTCTTCAGTGTGTTTTTATGTGTTAGTCATTTATGAATGAAGAAGCAGCCTTTCACTTGTATGACTTACACGTGTCCAGATTTACAGGAATATTTTAATTAAATAAAAAAATTTAAGTCTTCCTTATATTTAATTATGACATGATGCTTCAGGAATAAATTATACAAAATGGCCCTAACAATGATCTGAGAATCCATATTGTAATTGATAGAGATTATGCTAGTAATATTTTTCCAACAAATTTTTAAACTCTATGAAGATGTGATTGTGGGGACACTTTAAAATTATAGTCTTCAGTTTGTTTTTGTGAGAATTCTCTAGGATAATCACTTTGTATAGGGCCAACGTCCTCCAGGTAAATATCAATTACAAACAGGCTTTCTATCTTTGATGCCAAATTTGCAAAGTATTTGAGACCTCTCAATATGAAACAGGCTGACGGAACTTGATTAAATATAGCAGTTTAAGTGTGGGTACCAGTGTTCCATTTGAAATGTTAGAGTGTGATTGACTTTTGGATATACGTTTTAAAAGACTTAGAGAGTTTCTTTTGCCTTTCAGCTACTTCCCTGAGTGTCTGGCTTCCCTTGATATAACTGGGCAGCCCTGCCCTTGTTAATAAGAGCACTAAATCCAGCCAGCCCGAGGGGAGGGAGGGCCCCAGGGCCATCTCTCTGGACAGTAGCATGCATAAAGCACACACCCAGTTCATGCTGCCAATGTCACAGCCTTGAAGCAAAGTCAGACTCAATTTCCCTGAAGACTTGTTGACTATATGTATGCCTCCACCCACCCATCTCTTTCACTTGCCTGCAATAGCTAGAGAAACTAACCCTTAGCTACATCTTGGCTAAAGTTCCTTCCTCTTTCCCCCATTTGGTCATGAGAGCAGCGGGGTGATGACAATCAATTTGTTTATGCTTTCCCCGCATTCTGTGGGACTGTGTCTTTGTGTAAAAGTCGACTTATGGGAAACAGTGATTCTCAAACTTTAGCATGCACCAGAATCCCCTGGAAGCCTTAACCAATCACAGATTTCTGCGCTCTGCCCCCAGAACTTCTGATTTAAAGGGTCTGAGGTAGGGTTAATAATTTGCTTTTCCAAAACGTTCGTAAAGTTGATGCTATTGGTTGGAGTATTACACTTTGAGAACCACTGATCCAGAGGAAAAAAAGAGCCCATTATTTGACTCTGTCTCTGGAACTGGAAAGTTCTTTAATCAGCTGATGTGTAATCTTCCAGATTTGGGGGTGTTTAAATATCATATTGTTTGTTGTCAAAAGACACATCAAATGGATTTCTTTGTGTTCTTCAAACAAGTGTTCTTTGATCAAGTTCAAAACCTGCAGCTAGTTTTCGGGTGGTGGGAGCTAACCCCATCCTCATTCATGACTTACCTTCTGTCTTCACTGGCTTCTCCTTTGGTTGCCTGACCAGCAATGTGACCTGAAATTTCTGCAGCCACTTTCTAGTTTAAATAACAGAGCCAGGAGCATTGTCTTCTGAAGCATAAGTTTAAAAAGAAAGGAAGAAAGAAAAGGAATGAAGAAAGGAAAGAAGGATGAAAGGAGAGAAGGAAGGAAGGGAGAAAGGAGGGAGGAAAGGAAGAAAGCTTTAATGACTTCTAAAAAGATGTGTTTTAAATATGCATTTAGAGACTGCCTGGAAGGAATTGTATTGACTTAATTGTAATTAAAATGCTAATAGCAACTAATTTTTATTTACTGCTTACTTATACCAAGTAACTGCTAAATGTCTTATATGCTAATACCATTTAATCTTTACAAAATTCCTGTGAAGTACTTACTACTATTATCCCTATTGAAAATGTTTTTAGTGATAATGAGCCATAATTAGAACCAGATCTTATTGAAATTTTAATGTAAAAATTTCAATATATTATACCAGAGGGTAAGCAGTGTTTACATTTCATATAAACTGGTATCCTGTTTTTTCTGTTCCCTGATCTTGCTTTTCTATTGCTGTGGTTTTGTTTCTGCTTTTCTGTTCCTTTCTTGCATGGCTGAAATTCTGGTCTTTCCTCTGGTCAAACTCAGTAACACCTCCTCCATATTTTCTGTTCTTACCTCATTGTCTTTTGAACAGTCACAAAAATGAAGAGATGAATGTGTTTGGATAGGGTATCATTCTCATTTTTGCCACACACAAGCCAACTTTGAGCAAATTAATGCCTCTGTTTCTCTACTTGAAAAATGGGATTAATAATACACAAGTACATTGAGTTGTTTTTACCTTATGGAACTTATGACTCAGTAATTAATTGAGTTTCCTCTGTGCTGGTTTGTAGAAAGCTCAGAGGTTAATTGGTAGCCCTCTTTACAAAATGTACTGGATCTTATGGCATATCTTCTCTGTACTACTCAATTTTTCTTTGCACCATTTTTCCATAGACTTAACTGAAAATAATAACTTAAAAATTAATTTACAAATATAATTCAATGCTGTGCATACAAATTAGAAAATACATATTGCCCTCACTCATCCACTGAAGAGTAATCACTATGATATACCCTTGACCTTGAGCAACACAGGGATTAGGGGTGCCGAACTCTCCACCCCCCTCTCCCTCTGTGCAGTTGAACATCTGCATGAAACTTTTGACTTCCCCAAAACATAAATACTAATAACCTATTGTTGACCAGAAGATTTACCTACAACAAAAACAGTCAATTAACACATATTTTGTATCTTATACGTATTATATACTGTATCCTTACAACAAAGTAAGCTAGGGAAAAAAATGTTATTAAGAAAATCATAAGGAAGATAAAATACATTTACTAAGGTGTTAAATGAAAGAACTGAACTCCCAGGCAAGATGACTGTGTAGGTAAATGTGGTACTCACATCCTCCCACAACCACATTAAAATGACAACTAAACTACAGAACAGCCATCATTCAGAACCACTTGAAATCTGGCTGAATGGAACTCCTACAACTAGGGAATTAAAGATGAAGCCACATTAAGACCAGTAGGATAAGTGGAACAAGCTGGTCCCACACCCATGGGTGGTGGATAAAAATTGGGAGGGATATCTTGACTGCAGAGGTCCCTCATGAGAAGCAAGAGGTCCCTAGACCAGGCCTCCCATCCCAGGGTTCCAGTGCCAAGAAGAGAAGTCTCCATAACTGGATGTAAAAACCAGCTAGGATTGAGGCTGAGGGTGACAGAGGGCTGCTGGAGTCCCTAGCAGTTCCTCTTAAAGTGCCCATGCAAAGACTTACTCAGACTCACTCCCTGTGTTCCAGAGGTAGGGCAGCAGGTCAAAAGGCACCAGGAACACACAGGGAGGAACTGAAGTGTCTGGCATCAGGGTGAGAGCTGGAGGGACAGCTTTCTTTCAGACAGAAGTGAATGGCAGAGGCCTCTGTTCCTTTTCTGAGCTTTTCCCACAGAGCCAGAAGGCAGAAGTCATATCTGAGTTCCCATCAACTTGGCTATCACTGTTCACCCCACCCTGGTGATTCCCTGAGGTCCCATCCCATCCAACTTTCAGGCCAACCAAAGTTGCTTCTAGTGGCTTTTCCGTATGAATGGCCTGCCTTGGCTCATGCTTCAGATTTTTCTGAAGTCTCTCAAATAGTCAGCATCTGGCTTCATCAAGCCCTGTACCTCTTGCTAAGTGGCCTCAGCCCTGACACTAGCAGCAACAGGCCTTGGTTCACAGCTTGGTCTTGCCTGGGTACTTCCAAGCCCAGCACAACTAGCATCATCTGCAGATCACTTATAGTTCATGCTGGGTGGCCCCAGGCAGAACACAGATGGCAGCTGACCTTGGCCTGAATCTCCTGGGAGGCCCCAGAGCCAGCACATCCAGTGGAATGATTCAAACCACATCAAAGCACCACCACCCTAACATCTCCACATGCAACAAACTCAAGGGTTGGAGTCAGCAGGCACCAGGACATTGCTGAAGTAAGTACTGCTCTGGAGGGTGGGCCCCTGCACAGCTGATCCTCCATAGTGATCAAAGGAGGTCACTAGTTGGTGGTGGCAGCCAGTCCTTGCAGCTGATTGGCCTGGAGGTAAATGCTTCCCACTGACATGTCAATAGCAATCTAGGCTCAATTACAAGAGGAGGGTATACCCAGCCCACACCCACATGGAGGTGGGGTTCAGGGAGTGGAGGAGTGCACCTCAACTGCCCAGTTTGGGTAATTGGAGAGGCTGTGCCACTGGACTCAACAGAACACCTACAGCATTAGGCCACTCTACCAAGCCTGGGAGATGTAGCAGCTCTACCTAATTGTAGAAAGAAACACAGGGAGGCTACTACCAAAATGAGGAGATGAAGAAACATGTCCCACATGAAGGAACAGAACAAAACTTCAGAAAAAGAACTAAACAAAATGGAGACAAGCAATCTACTAGATGCAGAGTTCAAAATACTGGATAGAAGGATGCTCAATGAACTTAGTGAGAACTTCAACAGCATAAAAAAAATCAGGGAATCAACAGAGTAGATTAAGCTGAGTATCACATCAGTGATTTGGAATATAAGGAAACAAAAAACACCCAATTAGAACAGGAAAAAGAAAAAAGAATCCAAAAAATTGAGGATAGTGTAAGAAGCCTCTGGGACAACTTCAAGTGTACCAACATTTGTATCATGGGATGCCAGGAGAAGAAAGAGAGCAAGACATTGAAAACCTATTTGAAAAAAATAATGACAGAAAACTTCCCCAACCTGCTGAAAAAATAGACACAAATTCAGGAAGTACGGAGTCCCAAAGAGGCCCACACACCAAGACACATCATAATTAAAATGCAAAAGATTCAAGACAAATAGAGAATCTTAAAAGCAGCAAGAGAGAGGCAGTTAGTTACTTACAAGGGAGCTCCCAAAAAACTGTCCGCTGATTTCTCAGCAAAGACTTTGTAAGACAGAAGAGATTAGCACAAAACATTCAAAGTGGTGAAAGGCAAGGGGCTACAACCAAGATTATTCTACCCTGCAAAGCTATCATTTAGAATTGAAGGACCAATAAAGAGCTTCCCACGCAAGAAAAAGCTACAGGAGTCCTCACCACCAAACCAGTATTATATGAAATGTTAGAGGATCTTCTTTAAGAAGAAGAAGAAAAAAGATAAAAAATAAGAACAATAAAATGACAATAAATACATATCTATCAATAATTGAATATTAAAAAAAACAAAATAAATGAACAACCAGAACAGAAACAGACTCATAGATACATAACCAGAACAGAAAGACGCATAGATACAGAGAACATTTTGGTGGTTGCTAACTGCCTTTCTCTTGCTGCTTTTAAGGTGAGAAAGGGTTTGAAGAATGAGTGAAAAAGGTGAAGGAATTAAGAAGTAAAAATTGGTTGTTATATAATAGTTATGTGGATGCAAAATACAGCATAGAGAATATAGTCAATAATATTGTAATAACTATGTATGGTACCGGGAGGGTACTAGACTTATCAGGGGATCCCTTCATAAATTATATAAAGTCATAACTACTATGCTGCACACCTGGAACTGATATAAAATAATATTGAGCCAGAACCGGTTTGGCTCAGTGGATAGAGCGTCGGCCTGC
>NW_006291231.1:5255970-5266258 GCF_000327345.1 Myotis davidii
TGGTTTAAAAAAGCAGAAAGTAGTCAAATCTCCTTTGAGGTTAAGTTCAAAGGAAAAATGGCAACAGCTTGAATGGAATTTAGTGAATAAACCTAATCAAGAGTTTGGGAGTCATCTATTTTTTTTTAAAAAGTGTGTCCTACTGAAACCTGGAAATTAAACTGGATTTAAAGAAAGCACTTACTTAGGTTGGTTATAGTGAGTGAAGCATCTAATGGTATCTAGGAATTTCATCATGTATAGCATTTTAATAAATTCCTACTTAAAAATAATGTTTTCTAATTTTAATGAATTTGTGTTAAAATCTTACTGAGTGGGAGCCCTGACCAGGTAGCTCACTTGGTGAGAGCATCATCCCCAGACACCAAGGTTGCAGGTTCAATCCCTGGTCAGGGTATATATAGGAGTCAACCAATCCTATATAATGAAAAGCTAATATGCAAATCGACCGCACAGCGGAACGACTGGTTGCTATGACGCTCACTGACCACCAGGGGGCAGATGCAGCAGCGGTGGTGGGAGCTGCCCCTGGTGGTCAGTCTGCTCTCACAGGGCACTGACCACCAGAAGCTGGGCTCATGGCTAGTGAGTGCAGTGTCAGTGGCAGGAACCTCTCCCGCCACCTCTGTGGCAGCGTTATGGACCCCTTGGGGGATGTTTGCCTGCTGGCTTAGGCGAACATCCCCGAAGGGTCCCAGACTGTGAGAAGGCACAGGCCAGGCTGAGGGATCCCTTCCCTCCCCAGTGCACGAATGTCACGCACCAGGCCTCTACTGAATGCATTCGTGAGCGGAACAACAAATTTATGTTTCTCCTTTTCTCTCTCCCCTTTCTCTCTCTCTTCCTCTCTAAAATAAATGAATTAAAAGATTTAAAAAGAAGTCTTACTGAGTAGGAAAGCATGCTATACATTTATACCCAGATAAGCACTTGTATGAGAAATACCAGTTCTCTTTCCTGCTTCTTACTCCATCCTAGCTCTGTGCTCTCAGTACACTGTCATTTGTGGATTGCTTTGCCCATTGCTAGTAAATGTTGGTGATTAGGCAGTAGAACCTTCCCTGTTAATAAGGAATTTGAAAAGTTGCTCCAGTTGCTACTTAATGGGGTTTTGAAACCCTGAACACTTCGGCTGTGCTGTTCCTGGCTGTCAGCCATGCTGTCAGGCCCCTTAATGACTTCTGGGAAGTTGGTAGGAAGATTGCTTGGCCTCCTTTTGCCCAGGACTATAGGGCTCATGTTTCCCCTTCCCCCTTCCCCAGAGGGGAAACTCGCCTGAACACCCGCCAGCCAGCTTTCGGTGTCATTCTTGCAAGCAGCCATTTCCTGGGATTGACCCTTATCTATCTCTTCCACTTAGTAAACTTTTCCACCAACTTTTCTATTCTGTCTGACCTTCCAGCACCTCCACTGCAAACCCCTGAAGGTGCTCCTCTTATCTGATACTAGATCAGACACTCTGCTCCCTACCCCTCCATTAGCTGCCCCATTACCACCCTGCCTTCAGATCTCTTCTGCCACTCCCCAAACGCTCCAGGACATTTTGCTAAATGCATCATGAGACTGTGCCTAAACTGCTGACAAATACCCATTAGAAAACATCCCCTAATGGGATTATTTAGAAACAAAAGTACAAAGAAGAGCAAAAACAGGAGACATATCAGATCAGTGAAGCGTCACCCAACAAGTGGAAGCCACGGGGTTACTATGTCATTACCTTCAGTTTTTAACCAGGGACCCTATTCAGAATTACTGGGAACAGTGCAGTGACCTGTGGAACACAACACATGTTCCTGAGTTGCATCAGAGGGGAAGATTAACATGTTTACGTTTATGTAAAATTCAGTCCTATTCAAGTTAATGTTTAAATGACAAAGAAAAATTTCCAGCTGAGTGAGGAAAATCTACAACTATAATATGTACTCACCTTCAGTTTCTATAACAGCCTGTATTCTAGGTGGAGGCTTTCTATAGATAATATCAGCATTACTTGTTTATTTAACTTTAAAGCAGAGATTAGTTCTCAAGTGTAAACATGGGATAAGCATTCACGTGGTTAAAGATCTGAACAATATAATCCCCTAATGCCATTAGGTTTGTCAAATGTTATAATAAAAAATCAAAATCAACCAACAGATATTGACACAAAAGATAGAACCGGTTTATATATACATGCTAGTCTCTCTATATATGTTAGTCCTTAACTAAATGAACCTGTGTATTACCTAACAAAAGGTTTATTTTTGACATGCAGAACTGTAGAAAGTAACATGATAAATCATTATATTTACATATAATTAATGAAAAATGATATAGATGCAAGTAACTAAATATAAGAGGCTACAGTATATAGTAGGTACTTGGGATAAATCAATAAGTAAAATATATGGTTCTTGCCCTCAAGGAATTTACAATGAGAAATTTACAGTATAAGAAGACTTAAACTGAAGAACAAAAATGTTGGAAATGCTGGGAAGTCAACTTACCAAAATGAGGGCTCATCCAGGGCAGTTAGGAAAGAAGAAATGATGGTGGGGCGTGGGAGGGAGTAGTCAGCAAAAGCCTTTAGGTTGACAGAGAGGTGAGTGATGGACATAATCCCATGTGAGCAGTAAATGATGGTACATAAGCAGGCAAAGGCAGATTAGTATGTATTCATCTAAGAGTCACAAGACCCAGGGGTTTCTATCGAGGCAAGAATAGGAATTTTGAAAAAACCCAAAGATCAAGTTGCAAGACCCGAAGAAAGGGCCCAGCCTTTCGGTGGCATTCTCTACTATCCAGAAAAAGGTTACATTTCTAATAATGTCACCACTTCATTAAGTTCTGTAACCAACGAGGTGTTAGAAGTCAACTATGTCTGATAAGAAATATTCAATCAGAATGTTACAATGATTATATTGATGCTGTCATTTTGGAGTAAAAAAACAAGTGCAAATTTTACTTAGCTGCTGTCCGTACCATCTTTAGTGGGAATAAGAAATGAACAACAACAAAAAAGGCAAAGGCACATGTTAGCCATCAGTAATTGTGCTGTGTGCTTCTGAGTGGATCTCTTGTGGGGAATGAATATGGGAAGGGTAGCAAAATCTGCTTAGATGTTCTTGGGTGAGGAATAATTGCTACCTCCCACTCCTTGCTGACTGTGTGCACATTCCCAGATGGAGCTGGGAATTTGACCTTAACTCATTTTTTTCCTGTTCCTCAAGATTGAGGAGAGGAGGTTAAAACTGTGCACCCTGATTCTATTTTAATACAAGGCAACTTTCTTCCTGTCTCTTTTCTCTTTCTTTTAGTGTCAGCGCTAGGGAGGAGTAGCCCGTGTGTGTATACCTTGTCATTTTCTTCACACTCCTTGTGCTTATCAGATTAAATCTGACCTCTTACATTGGCAAGATGAGTATATATCTCCAAGGTTCTGGGAGGGGATGAGAACAAAAGGAAGGCCATTTAGATAGTTGCCAATCTCAGCACAGCAATGGCATTCCTCAACTCCACTGATCACATTCAATCGGTCGGAACTGGTTACACAACCCCACCTGTGTGCAAGGAGGCTTGGGAATGAAGTCCTTGGGAATGAAGTCCTTCTCTCATGTTTTGTGATTGTCCTGTGTAATCTCTCAAAATGCCAGTAGACTGGGGGCTGAATTTGTCCTCACACAGATTTCATGTAGTACTGGTCAGGACAATACTTAAATCTTTCTCAGTTATCAATATTTAAAAGTTGGGAGATTTTTACCTTTAAAAAGTCTGATGGTCTGTTAATGCTAGGCCTATCTATCTGATGGTAAGAGCTGGCAGGAGTTGGATTCTGCCTGCTTTCCAGTTCACCTCGCCCCCCTTTAACAATCCCAATTAGTCCGTCAGCCAGGCTCACTGCTTTGGAATACCTGCGTGGGCTCCGTGGGCATTTGAGTTTGTGACTCTGGAGCAGAAACCCAAATTATGGCCTGTCTTGGCTGGGGTGAAGGAAAGCTTATGTTTTGCCACATGTATTGTTACTCTGTAACGAAGTACCACAAACTAGGTAAGTTAGAAGAGCTAGAAGTCTCAAATTCGGGTATTGGCAGGGGGCTGGTCCCTCCTGAGGGTAGATAGCCATCTTCATGTCCCATGGCATCCTCCGTGTGTGTGTCTCTGTGCCCAAACTGTCCCCTTTTATAAGGACATCAGTCATGGAGTTAGGGCCTCCCTTGAGAAGCTGACTTTAACTTGATTACCTCTGTAAAGACCTGATGTCCAAATAAAATCAGATTCAGAGAAATTGGATTTCAACATATGAATTTTGAGGGCACACAAGATTTAACTCATATTTACTTGGTTTCACATGCATTTCACAATTAAATAAAGATAGGAAAACAATCCAATGTTGTTCAAGTGGAAAACTTACCATTGTTTTGGAAAAAAACCTGGGCATAGCTTACAGGAGAGTTGAGATGCAATATCCAAATGAATTTGCTTTCTTTGCAAAGATTAACATGTTCTTGGTTTTCACTGTGCAGTTGACATGGTCTGTACTGAGGCACAGAGGGAGTTCTCCATCCTGTGGGGAATGGCTTTTTCATATGAGAAGGGGCAATGCAGAGGATGCTGGGTTCCTTGACAAAAGAAAGGAGCACTTAGCACTATAGTTCTTGCTCAATCTTGCATGAACCTTTCTTCTCTCGCAGGCAGAACAATACGCTTCCTTTCATGGACTCGTCCACCCACATTCTCTGTCCCCAAAGCAGTTGTGAAGCTACGCACATATTCATGGTGAAGTATGGTAGCAATCATCTCAGGTAGAAACTATAGTTTACCTTTAATCCTGCTGTTTGGCTTATGTACCTATTTGCTTTGTTTAACAATAGGCAGGTTATTTTGATTTTCTGAATTATATAAATCATCCCATTCGATTAAATACCCTATTGATTATGTGAATATCCCATGGGTCGTGGTTATACTAGTCTTAGAAAGCACATTTTCCCTTACCTGGGAAGGACAGCACAGTTATCCCAAGGTCAGAGGGCTCCAGTTAAGTGTCCCTGTTGACTCAGTGTCCCGGAGACCCAAAACAAAAACTGTAATTTAGATAACATGCTTAAGTCTGACCAGGTTCCTCATTCCAAACCTTGAGATGTAATCAATACCTTTGTGATCTTTGCCTATATAAGTCTGGTTTTGCCACCATCTTATCACTATGAGATTTGGGAAAGCAAAATGGCCCCCCATAGTCCCGGATTGCAATAAATGTGACTTTTTAATTCGACTTCTTGAGGCATCCTTTTGTGATTCGCGGGGCACATTACAATAATGGAGCCACCCAGTCTGCCAGAAACGGGTATCCCCCCAGAGCAAGCTAGAACACGTCTAAGTTCACGTTGTGCTAAATTTAACTCTTTACTGAGGTTTAAATGGAAGCGTTCTAGCTGTCATTCACATTTTTCTTTTCAACTTCTCTCACCAAAGACTTTGCTGACATCTCTGAGGGGTCGTGGGGACCTTTCTGGTGGGGACACTGGCCAAGGACAGCCAGGACAGGCCCTGGTGTTTTGCATGAAAGAACTCCCAGCAGCCAGGGAACAAGGGCATGAAGCAAGACACACCCTTTCTCTCTTGCACCCCTTTACTAATTATATTCCTGGGCAAGGGGAAAAGGCAGTTCAGAAACACCAATTCTCAAGACTCTGTGTATGTACACTTGGGGGCTCAAAGCACCAAAACCAGATGGCCTGATTTAGACACAAAGGGCTAACGACTTCTTACTAAACGTGGGAAATAAGCGCCCGTTTTTGAGCCTTCATGATGGCAGTAGCCAGTTTGCTTCCTTTTTTTCTGTATGCTGGTGATTTGACTAACTTCACCAACCCGATCAGTTGTTTAGAGACACATAAGCACAGACCCACATAAAACACTATTTTTAAATTTTTACATAAAGTCAAATCAGAGGGTTATGAAGATAAACAACCCTGATGAAAAAATTGGCAAAACATTCTGCTTGCTTAGAAAGACCAAAATTGAAAATGTTTGGAGTTATTGAGACAATTCAACAGCACTCACTGCCAGGGCAGGGAAATGACTCATTTCCTCCCTGATGGCGCAAGGAGCTGACACCTTCTTTCGTGAGCACTGGTTAAGAAAGAGTCTGGACGCCTTCGCTGGCTGCTGAGGTGCTGAGCAGCTGAATATAACTGTAGAACTCTGCAAATCAGCACAGATGAGATACTTCATGACTTTGTCTTCTTAGGAACAATGACAGGAAATAATCCATCATCTCTTTTCCTGAGTGGGGTTTTCCTTGAAAAGCATGTGGCTACATCCTCCTTTAACGAAGCCCCGGCTGCCTGGGGCTTCCCGGTCTTTCTGTCCTTCTGGGATCACCTTTTCCTTTAAGATCCAAGCACCGGGGCCCAAACCCATCACACTTGGCGCAGTCCAGAGCCCCCCTAGTGAACCCTCCTGGCTGCTTCTGCTTCTCCCCGCCACTATTCTCTGCTTCTATAGTGCCTCCTGGTTGTCCCCTACATCACTCTTGGCTTTCCCAGTTGCCCTACTTCAATATTTCAAATATAAGACTATCAGACTTCTGCTGAATAATTACAGCTCAGGATAGTAAACATTCCTGTCCTAAAATTCCCCAGCTACCTTCACTGCATAAAATCTCTTCTTTAGCCATAACCGGTTTGGCTCAGTGGATAGAGTGTCGGTCTGCAGACTGAAAGGTCCCAGGTTCGATTCCGGTCAAGGGCATGTATCTTGGTTGCGGGCACTTCCCCAGTAGGAGGTGTGCAGGAGGCAGCTGATTGATGTTCCTCTCTCATCGATGTTTCTTACTCTCTATCCCTCCCCCTTCCTCTCTGTAAAAAAACCAATAAAATACATTTAAAAAAAAATCTCTTCTTTAAAGACAAAACAAAACGCTTTCTAGAGATTTTTAGAGAAAGAAAAAGGGAGGGGGACAGAGAGAGAAGCATTGATGAGAAAGAACCATTGTACCCTGACTGGAAATTGAACTGCTCAACCAACTGAACCACACCAGCCTGGACTAACCTCTCTTCTTGTACCAGTTTATCTCCAGCCTCTGCCTGCCACCGTATTGCCCAGGCCCTTCTCTCTCCTAGGCTACCCTGCACTCCCCTCCTTCAGCTGCCACTAAGGTGCCAACAGTCAATCCTTTTGATATCCTATATAATAAAAGGGTAATATGTAAATTGACCCTAACGGTGGAATGACCAGAACAACCACTCAACCAGTTACTATGAGGTGCACTGACCACCTGTTGGTCCCTTTTCCCAGCCAGCAGGCTTCAACCGCTTGATGGTGAAAAGGGAACCAGGGGTGGATGGCGGCGGCAGGCAGGGCTGGCTCTGGGCAGCCGGGGAAGATAGTCCTGATCGCAGGCCAGACCTAGGGACGGTACCCATGCATGAATTTTGTGCGCCAGGCCTCTAGTAGTGTCTATAAAAGTAGTCTTAGCTTGTCACTCATGGTTATGGGAAAAGTGGTTTGGGAGTCTCTGATTCTAGATCTCAATCCTCACTCTAATCTCTTGATATGCAACTTCATCTAGCTGAAAAAGTATTTTCCCAAGCTTGTTCTAGAAAGCAAACACCAAATTATGTTTGTATGACAATTTTTCTTTAGCTCTGGGAGGATTTGTAATTGAATATAGAAATAATGAAGTAAACAGTAGATGTTACTAATACACCTTTATTAATGAACAATCTAGATTTAGATATGTAATGTTCAGATATTTTTTTTCTTTTTAAAATATATTTTTATTTTAGAGGGGAAGGGAGAAGGAGAGAGAGATAGAAACATCAATGATGAGAATCATTGATCATTTGCCTCTTGCAAGCCCCCCACTGGGGATTGAGCCCCCAACCCAGGCATGTGCCCTGACTGGGAATCAAACTATGACCTCCTGGTTTATAGGTTGATGCTCAACCATTGAGCCACATCGGCCAGTCTGTTTAGATAATTTGACCTGTTAGAAGGACCTCCTGATTCCAATTTAAAGTGAATAATTGGATAACTGTCTTATATTTGTTATTTTAGTTAAAATCTTGCTAAGTTAATAAACAGTACAATTAGAAAAAAAGATAAAAAACAAACAAAAACAGTACAATTAGAACAATTAAAAAACAAAATTGATCTTATCTATACAATTTAACTTACTTGATTTATAAGAATTTTTAAGGGTGACACAAATGTTCTAAAATTGATTGTGATGACAGCTGCACAGCTCTGTGATATACTAAAGCCACTGAATTACAGATGTTTCTCAACTTACAGTGGGATTACATCCCCACAAACCCTTTGTAAGTTGAAAATTATCGTAAGTCAAAAAGACATCTAATACTCATGACTTACCAGACATCATAGCATAGCCTAGCCTACCTTACATGTGCTCAGAACACTTACATGAGCCTTCAGTTGGGCAAAAATGATCTCGATGCCACTGCCCAGCACCACAAGAGAGTACTGTACCACATTTCTTTCGCTAGCCCCGGAAAAGATCAAGATTCAAAATTCGATGTACAGTTTCTACTGAATGCATATTGCTTTTGCACCATCATAAAATAAAAATAAAAAATCCTAAGTCAGGAACCATCTGTACACACTTTAAATTGTTTGCTTTAAATGGGTGAGTTAATGGCATATGAATCATATTTCAATAAAACTGCTAAAATGTCATTCAAGTTCTTGAGAAGGTTTGTTTGTGAGTCCACTGTAATATTGAAAAATTAAATATAGTACACATAAGTCCAGTGTAAGAATATTTAAAGGCATTAGAGTAACTGAATTGTAAAATTTTCCTTAAAAGTGATTATTAAAATTTGCTAAGTAGAATAATAGCATTTGTAAATTATAATTGAAGCTTAAAGTAAAAGTAGGTTTTTAAAACTTAATCTTAATAAACTGAATTGCTGGGGTCCAACCCCAGCAGGTCCAGGGGTCCCAAAGGTGTGGACAGAGTCGGCGAAGAAGGAATGACACGGAGACAGCGTTCAGTTGATCAGCAGCCTTGCCAGGATCTCTAGCCACAATCTCCAGCCAGGTTCTGTGTCCATGTTCTCTTGCTAGGTTCTCCAGCTAGGTTCTTCAGGTTCTACAGCCAGGTTCTGTAGCAAAACACATAGTGCTAAGGGGAGCAAACATATTAAGAACAGTATGCTATATACGCCAGGTCCCTTGAAACATATGCTGTGCAGATGTTTCTTTCCTGCAGCGACTGTGTCAAGCAGCAAGGATGGACCGGCTTCCGGCACTGAATAATAAAAAAATAGACCTCGTGCATGTATAGAATGAAGAGGGTGAGATTTATATGACATAGCCATTAAAATAAAAATTAGCAGCACTGAGATCACTGTACAATGGATCAATAAAAGGTCCAGGATTATTGGTGTTGAAAATCTAGTAGTTCTGAAGCTAGAGTTGACTTCTTTAATCAACTCCAGCTCGGGCCAGTTACATTTTACAGGATGAAAGATGGCAAAATGTCAACTTTATCTGTTTTCTTCAATGTAAAATAAAGAAAAGTGTCTTCCTCCTAGGACTGCAGTGAGGTTTAAAAAAGGTAGTACATGTAAATGGCTGAGTTATTGACACAGAGAAAGTGCTGAATAAATGTTATCTATTATTACTGGCTGGTCAATGATAGAACATCTTGGGTAAATGCATGGAGTGGACATCTGATGTCCTTGTTGTTATTTTTGGTCACTTAATGTCCATGCTCCCTTCCCAATCATCGATTTCCTTCTCAAGAAGCTACCTACTTCCCAATGTGCAGTAGTTGCGCTGGTGGAACTAGGTGCTTGTCCAAGCCAAACTGACAGGATCCCTGACCTCTACCTCTGGGGAATGTGATTCTTGAGTGAGCAGAAGCAAGAAGGAAAAATGTTTTCTCACTCAAAATATGGGTAGTGTCAGTCCATAGCCAACATCATGCGGTGATCCCGGCACCACAGCTGGTCAACAGTCAGAATGATCGTTGGACTCAGCAGGGAGAACAGTGAGGGCGAGCTGAGACTGGCCCAGCTCCTCTGCCTCCGTCTCTTCCTGTATCTGGCCAGCTCCCAATGCAGTGCACTAGGCTTAAAGCAAACTTAAAGTAGCAGCGGGAAAATTTTAGACTTAGCAGAGGTTGGGGTGACCTGTTCCGAGTTCTGAGAATTGACAAGACCCAGGATATGGCTAAGGATGGGTGGCCATGCATGGCCCTGGAAGTTCCTGGTCAGCACACCCGTGCGTGAGAACCCTGAATAGAGTATTGTAAAAGGATGTTTGTGGCTTTTTCAGTGTTGTG
>NW_006291231.1:5266581-5276821 GCF_000327345.1 Myotis davidii
GGCTGCTGCTGCTGTTTGGGCTTGCTCCCTATGTGGAGAAATCCGAGGCAGTCACTGCCCAGTCTCAATAAATCCTCGCTTGCTGTTTTAGACCTAATTTGAGTTGGTGGTCTTACTCTCGCGAGCGTTGGTCCACAACACCAAGAGGTTCTTCTTTGCTCAACTCTAAGGTGGACCAACAGCGAGAAGGCAATTCTGAGGAAGGGAACTCTCAATCAAATAAGTCAAGTTGACAATCACACATTCCAGCACAGTTTTTTTAAAAAATATATTTTTATTAATTTTTTAGAGGAAGGGAGAGGGAGAGAGAAACAGAAACATCAATGATGAGAATCATTGGTTGGCTGCCTCCTGCACGCCCCCTACTGAATTGTTAAATATAAAAAGCAACAAATAAAGCTGTGTATGCCTTAGATGTATTGTCACCAGTCTTGTAATTGAATCTTGAGTTTGAAAAATAAGTAGAATATTATCTTTTTCTCATTTTCCTATCAAACTTTTGATTTGTATTTGTTAGCTCAAGACCTTTTTCTTGATATGTTTTCTTCAACCTAATTTTTTTTTTCACATTTCTGTCATAGACCTCCTTATTCATTGAACTGTGCCATTTTACTACCTGTGTTCTTTTTGCCTCTACTGTTCTTACACGAGGCAGCTTCTTAGCTCTTAGATAAGAATCTCACACATTTCTGTCATAGACCTCATTATTCATTGAACTATGCCATTTTACTACCTGTATTCTTTTTGCCTCTACTGTTCTTACACAAGAGGCAGCTTCTTAGCTCTTAGATAAGAATCTCAGTAAATGTAATTATGTCGGAAGGGTTCTGGCAGAAAACAGAAGGCAAGCTCAGCTAGGAGTTTGAAGAGAATTGAAAGGAGGAGAAATACACAGAGGTGTAGGCAGGGCTAAGGGAACCAACAAAGAACATGGAGGCACCAGGGACCAGCCACAGTTGAAAACTATTACTTCCCATCGGTGTCCAGGGCCCTACACTTGAGCATTTGGTATTCTGGCCAGAGGAGGAAATGGCCTGGTAGGTTTTGGAGTCAAGGAAGAAGGGTTGCTGCATAGGAGCTGTAGCTGTAAAGGGACAGAGCCTTCCCCAGGACCTTCCACTGAAGCCAGGCAGGAGTTAAGGAAGAACTGTCCACTTTTCTTTTGCTCCTTCCCACTGATCTCCTGCCAATGCTGCCGTTGGCCAAACCCATTTTTCTGAGTAGTGCACTTTGGCATGTATTTCTGGAGGGACATATGTTGAATTTTACACTGTCTGCTCTCTTTCTTATGAAGAATTCTAAATATTTTACTGCTAGCAATTAATCTTGTCTTCCAGTTTTCTTAAAGATATATTATTTCCTGTGTACATAATTTTGTCCTTTTTCAGGGTATTCTTTTAGAGAAGGAGATAGTTTCTTGCTCTTGGGTAAGTAGTCAATGCTGTGTGCTACTCAAGTAAAAACACAGCTTTCCTAAATTTTGAATTATAATCAACAGGTTACTTACAGGAATTTGTAGCAATATTCTTAAAAAAAATTTTTTTTAATTAACTTTAGTGTTGAAAGTATTACAGATGTCCCTTTCCCCCACCCCCACTGATCCCATCCTCCTGGCTCCCACCCCTTCCCCAGGCCTTGACTGCACTATTGTCTGTGTCCATTGGTTATGCATATATGCATATAAATTCTTTGGTCAATCCCTTTTTGCCTCTTCCTCCCCTTCCCTTTGAGATTCTTCAGTCAACCCCTTTTTGCCTCCTCTTCCCCTTCCCTTTGAGATTCTTCAGTCTGTTGCATGCTTCTATGTCTCTGGATCTATTTTGTTAGTTTATTTTGTTCATTAGATTCCAAATATAAGTGAGATCATGTGATATTTGTCTTTCTCTAATTGGCTTATTTCACTCAGCATAATAATATCCAGGTCCCACCATGCTGTCTCAAAAAGAGTAATAGATTCTTTTTTTTTTTTTACAGTTGCATAGTATTCCATTGTGTAAATGTATCCATTTTTATCCACTCATCTACTGATGGGCACTTGGGCTGTTTCCAGATCTAAGCTATTGTAAATAATGCTGCTATGAACATAGAGGTACATATATTCTTTCTGGTTGGTGTTTCAGGCTTCTTAGGATATATTCCTAGACATGGGACCTCTGGGTCAAATGGCAGTTATTAGAATGTAGGAGGGCAAGTATTTGTGAAATAATTAAAATTTAGTCTCCTTAAAACACACACACACACACACACACACACATACACACACACACACACACACACAATTCTGGCCCATGAGACTTCAGGAGAAGCCTGCTATATGTGAAAGGAGTGGATTCTGGGAATCTTTTCCTTGATTTTAAAAAGAGACTCAGGGAAGAAAAAGGTCTTTTTCCCTCCTGTCTCTCTGAACATTGTATTCATTTCTGGAATTATCCATGGGGGAAGTTAGTCTGAGGATGAGGCTGATGTACTGAAGAGGCAAAAGAGAAAGATGGAAAGAATCAGGGTCCTTGGAAATGTCACCGAGCTTCCAACTTGACCACGCAGGAACCCACACTACCTCGTGACTTCTTATCCCATGAGGATCAGTTTTCCTATTGTTTCTATTCCCAGAAGCTGAAAGCTTTCTAATAAATAAAGTTTACTGCAGGCATCATTCCAAATACTTTGGAGTAAGCCATGTGTGTCGTACACTTACATTCATTTGATAATTCTTAGAGCATGGGTTTTAATGACAATACATGTACACACCTATATATTTAGTATATATGCTATGTAGTTGGTTAAAACATTTATAAAACTCTTATAACTTTGAATTTTAAGTTATAAGAGTTTTATAAATGGGAACCCAAAGGAACATAAAACAGGGTCCTTTCTATTTGGTAGAAAAACATGATGTTCCCCAATAATTTTTATCATGTTTCCAGGAATGAAAAAAATGAGCTTTTTTAACAATATGTTTATGCAGTTTATTTTTTCTTTAAGATTTTATAAGTGGGCCTAAAGAAATTATGCAATATATATTTTTTTCTGGTCTTGTATGAAATTATGCTATTTTAAAACACTGGAAAGGGAACTAAGAACATATGTGAAAGGCTCAAGGACAAACCCTTATTTATGAAAATTGCTATATATAATGTGTAGTTCTGTACAAGAATGCTACCTTTGAAAAGACCAAAGAAAGCATATTATTTTGGATTTATAGCTCATTCCACTAGAAAGGTGAATTTGTAAATTAATGTCCTAATAAATTTTTAGCACATATTTTATGAGAAAGATGAAATATTATAATATTTTTGATAGCTAATCAATAAGGTATTCATTTAGTTTTACTACTTTCTAGGTTATTAGGATGTTGAGTGAAAGCAATATAGCTAGTTAAGGAACCTATCTATTTAATAAAAAGCATGTAGAATGCTAATTGGTTTTTAAGATATATGCCATGTTCCTAGTTGCCCTCTCTGAGTTGCTTAACTTGACACCTAAAAAATTAAGTCCCAAAGTTCTCAGGCACCTTTCTCCTTCCTTTATTGATCTTTCTTTATATCTGTCATTGACCAACACTTAAACACAACCCATAAATCAGGCATATAAAGTTATAAGGCTAAAAGAGTAATATATCAAGTAATAAGATAAACCTGTGAGACCCGGTTAAAACCCTTTTTTATAGGAGGGAGGTGTTTTCCAATGACCAGTGCCATGCTGTGAGGCCCAGTCCTGGAATTCATGCCCTCTAGCATTGTTCCATAATGCATGCTATTGTAGCCACTGAGTGGCTTATTTCTCTTAGAGTTCATTGTGCAATTCCTGTATCTCTTGCTCAGGGGACCCTGGTGGTACCTTCAGGGCACCTTACCAACTGACCAAAAATATCTCAGGTCTTTCAGGGCCCTAGGCTTCAGTCTTGCCTCTGATGATGTCACAAGTAACTCTCAATGGAATATTCTTGCCTTTTAAGCTGATTCCTGCTCCTTCAGAGATACCCCCAGGATTCACTGCAGTCATTATAGTAGTCATGTGCCATGTAATGATGCTGCGGTCAACAATGGACCACAAGTACGACAGTTGTCCCATGAGATTATAAAGGAGCTGAAAAAGTCCTATCACCTAGTAACACTGCAGCCATTGTAACATCTTACTGTAATGCCTCACTCACATGTTTGTGGTGATGCTGGTGTAAACAGACCTACTGTGCCGTTAGTCATATTAAAGTATAGCACATCACACTTGATAATAATAATAAATGACTATGTTACTGGTTTATGCACTTATTATACTATTAGAGGCCTGGTGCACGAATTCATGCATGGGTGGGGTCCCTCTGGGTGGCCTGCAGGGATCGGACCGAAACCCACAGTCCAACACCGCCTGCAGCTCCTACCTGCTGTTCCACTCACTCTGGCCCCACTGTGCCTGCTGTGGGCTCACGCCTAATAAGTCCCAATCAGGAGAGGCTTGTGCTGCCACGGAAGTGCTTGCCAGACATGAGCCCTGCGTCTGGTGCCTCCCAAGGGGAGTGGCCTGTGGGATCTGGCTGAAACTGGCTCTCTGACATCCTCTGAGGGGTCCCGGTTTGCAAGAGGGCACAGGCCAGGCTGAGGGATCCCACCAGTGCATGATCAGGCCTGGGAGGGATTGCAGAAGGGCTCTAGGGTGTGTCCGGCCCATCTTGCTCAGTCCCAATCAGCCAGACCCCAGCAGCAAGCTAACCTACCAGTCAGAGCATCTGCCCCCTGGTGGTCAGTGCACATCATAGCAAGCGGTTGAGCAGCCTTAGCATATCATTAGCATATTACGCTTTGATTGGTAGTTCGGTTATTCTGCCGTTCTATTTGCATATTACCCTTTTATTATATAGGATAAGCCTTTCAGTTTAATACGTAGGTGTAAAGCAGGATGCCGCATTTTACCAGCAGCAGCTGCCTCATGTATCTCTTGTTCACTGCATCTCTTGATTGCATCATTTTCTCTTGCACTTGATCTGATCTCATGATGTTTTATAGTTTTAGTAGCCCAAGTATACAGTGTCTATAAAGTCTACAGTAGTGCACAGAAATGTCCTGGATCTTCCCAGTCACTCACCACTCACTCCCTGACTCACTCACAGCCACTCCCAGTCCTGCAAGCTCCATTCATGGTGTAGCATTTTTTATCTTTTAGACCCTATTTTTACTGTGCCTTTTCTATGTTTAGATGTGTTTATGTACACAAATGTTTACCGTGGTGTTACAATTGCTTACAGTGTTCAGTACAGTAACATGGTGTATAGGCTTGCAGTCTAGGAGCAATAGCCTCTACCATATGGACTAGGTGTGCAGTAGGCTATCCTACCCAGGTTTGTGTACGTGCACTCTGTGAGGTTCACATGATGACAGAATCACCTAGCAACGCATTTCTCAGAACAAAACCCCGCCATTAAATGGTGCATGGCTATAAAACTATGATTTCTTCTATAGATGTGACTGAGATCTACCGTATGCCCTGCTCCGCTGTTTTGAGATAGGTTAGTAATCCCCACAGGTATTCACAGGCACAGGATGAGTATAGAATGCACACACCAAGTAATTTGTGAAAGGTGCTCTGGGGAATAAAAACAAAAGGAGGGACCCAGTCCCTGCTTTCACTGGGAAGCTGGGTAGCTTCCACATTTCCTCCCAACCTGCTGTCTGCCCCAGGAAGTTGACTGGTAGTCATCAGTGAGTTCCTGTGGTTCCTGGCTTCTGTTTGGGGTCAGCCACTGGCTTGTCTTGACAAGAAGTTAGAGGAAAGGAGAAGAATGAGGTCAGGGTTTTATAGTTGGATTACCTCCAGTGAAGTCACTCTCAGTTGGCTGTTATAGAAAATCTCAGCTCCTCTTAGGGAGGTCCACTGTCCACAACTTTCTCTCCTTCTGGAACCTTCCTCCTTTGGTGCCTAAGGTGGTGATGGCATCCCTTACGTGGCCTGGATTTCTAGACTCCCTCTTGTGGTTTCTGTACATCTTGCTCAGACCCATGTAACAAGTTCACTGTGAATTTTTCCAATGTGTGAGCGCCATCTGTTTAGTGTTGGGACCCTGACTGTTATATTGGGCATGTAAGAAATGCATACAGGTACTCACAAAGAGATAAATTATATCACAGATAAACCAGTATGAAAGGATTCCGCGAAATGGAGCAGTTCATGCTATCCTTGGGTGATGGAGGAGCTTTCTTTGAGGAGGAAGGTTTGAACAAGGTGCAGGGAAAATGAAGTACTGATCTCGAGTTCTCATACAAGGTTTGGCCACAGGTTTCTGACCACTGTGCACATTTTGAAAAAAGAGTACAAGATAAAACAAAAGTTTAAAGATAGTCATCAGCAGCAGCCAAGTTTATATATCAAGTACAAAATCTGATGATAAGCACTCCTCTTTACATTAACAAACTCTTATCTTCCCTTTTCCATATGTTACATGAAAGATGCTATAAACCATCTTCTTGCTTCTTAACTCTTTCCTCTAAAATTTTCCCCTGGTCCTAAGGGATGAGGAATGTGAATAAGTTATAACTCATTAGTTCTTTAGGTCTCTGTTTTGCAGGTTGTGAATTCATCACCTGTACCTCTAATTCTTTTTGCTTCAGTTAGAAAATCTGTAAGTGATTGTCATAGAAACAAACAAGTACACATCTATTAAAATGTTTATCAGAATGCTTACATAATTCATTTGTTCAATGAAAATTTACATAGGACCTACTATGCACCAAGCACTGCTCTGGGTCCCTAGACATGGAACAGCGAATAATGAAAAACCATTCGGTCCGTGACTCTCATACTTAAGTGGGGCAAGACTGACAGTAAATAAGCAAATACATAAAGTACATAGAATGTTAGTGTCATAGAGGAAAATAATTCAGGGAGAAGGAGAGTGAGTGTTGGAGGCAGGATCATGATTTCGGAGGGAGTGATCATGGAAGGGGGGTGGCTTTGTGAAGTGTAACTTGATGAGGCTAAATTATGTTTGCCTTCCCGGTATGTTTCCTGTGTAGTGTTTGGAGGGAAGAAGTAAAGCAGCCATCATTTTGTTTTTCTGTGCTTGAGAGGTCGGGACAGGTGTTACTGTAACTCATGTACGCGGTAGCTTGTCTGCTGGCTCAGTTCATTCATGCGGGCAGAGGCCAGGCCTGCAGCCGCTTTCCCTTCCCCTGCGTTCTGCTTCAGCTTCTCTGACGCCTGGGCCAGGTGTGTGCTCAGCTCTGTGACAGAGGAGGCCAGCTTCTCCTGGAGGACACCCACAGCGACAGGGTGGGGGCAGTGAGAACTGATGTGGGTTTTAATGTGTCCTGCTGGAGTCCAGCATGTCCTCCCCAATTTTATATCCATCTTTCCTTCCCACCTTCTGATCTGTGGACTTCAAGCTCCAGCGTCAGATGTAAAGAAAACAGCCTCACAGAGACTGCTTAACAAGCTCCCACAATTATATGGAGTCAAAGCTCTGTAAGAAATCTGAGATATTGAGAAAGAATAAATTTATATATAAATTATATATTATATATAGATCAATTATATCTATCTATAGGTAGATAGATATATCTCTATATAAATTGATTTCTTATAGGATTTGACTTGGTGCAATACGTGTGTCATCTATCATCTATCCAAGTGTTTTTTTTTTTTCCCCTTTGATTGAACCCTGCCCAAAACAGAAGGCCTAACTGAAAAAATGATATCTGAGCAAAGACCTACAGGAGGTGAGAAAGCAAGCTATGCAGACAGACATCTGGAGTAAGAGTACTTCAGGCAGAGAGAACAGCAACGGCAAAGGCCCTGAAGCAGGAGCATGCCTGGTGTGATTGAGGAGCAGCAAGGAAGCCAGTGAGTGGGAGCACTGTAAGGGTTGGGGAGAGGAGTTGGAAAGGAGCTCAGAGGTTAAGGTGAAAGTGGGATGCAATGCTAGACTGTGTAGGGTCTTGTAGGCCATTGAGTGCATTGAGTGAGATAGAGAACTATTGGAGGGTTTTGGAGCAGAGAAGTGACATGATTTGGCTGGAATTTTAGCAGGACGCCTCTGGCTGCTGTGCAGAACATCAGCTGTAAGGGAGGAAGGATGGAAGCTGGGAGACTAGTTAAGAGGCCCTTGAATGACTCAGGCACACAACACTGATGGTTTGTAGCAGCGCAAACATTGGCAATGCTAGAAGTGTCGGAGTTTGGATAGTATTTTAAGGTACAGTCAGCAGGATTTGCAGGTTAGTTTTATGAAGAATGTAAGGTAAAGAGAAGAATTAAGGATAACTTAGTGTTTTGGGCCTCAGAACTACGTGAACAGTAAGATGAGGGAATGGTCATGGAGGAGAGTGTGTGCAAGAAAATTGAGGATTCAACTATAGATATGATCATTTTGAAACACCTATTTTGCATTCAAGTGGATGGTTCAGAGTTCAGATGAAGAAAGATCCAGGTGTTATGCCCAGATTTCAAGATCCCCAAAAGACCACCAGGGAGCCAGCCGAGTCTGATGCAAAAGCAAAGAGTCTTTATTCGAGCTAGCTCGGCTCCCCGACCACACTCACCGACGCAGCAGCAAGCGGTAGAGAGAGCTAGCCCTGTGCGAAGAAGGGTTTTATAGGGGGGTGGAGTAAGGGGAGGAGAGAGGACTGTGGGCTCTGCCGATTGGCCAGGCGCAAGTCAGTGTCTTGTTACACAGGATGTGGTTGTATCTATGGCGCGCACTTCCCTTGATTATCATTGGTTAGTTTAAAGAAATCCTAGTTGTGGCTAGCAGATGTTTGGGCTTCTGGGAAGAAGCTCCTTGCTGAGCACATGGCTAAGGCTGCTGCCCAAAAAATGGAGGATCCAGGGTAAGATGGAGGGCGTAGCCCTCACCCTGGGGCAAGATGGAGGGCGTAGCCCTCATCCTTTCACAGGCTGGAGAAATAAATCTGTGAGATGTACAATGGAGTTAAACCATGGAGGAAACTGAGATTACTTAGGGAGCTGGTGACCGTACAAGGGCTGTTTCAGTGGAGTCATGGGATCTAAGCCTAGCTGGTACATATTCAAGAAATACTGGGAGAAGAGGAATTGAAGACAGCAAATCTAGGCAATGCTCTGGAGGAGTTTTTCTGTCATCAACATGATTTGCAACCATAGTCAAAGTATACTTAAAACACCACCAATCATTTGTATCTTATAGACACTCCCATTAGAGAATCAATGATGAATTTTATTTAAATTTTGTCCATCAGTGTGTCTTTCCAACTAGCCAATCAGCTCCCAGAGTAAAGAATTTGTTTTTCTCATCTTTCTGAACATTTTTTATGAAGTGTTTCTCTGAGTTAAATGCTTTGTCTATTTCTATGCAGTTCTTGGGGATGTTGAAGAGTTCAACTGGCATGGTTTTCTTATCATCACAGCAGCCAAAGAACACATCAGCATCTAGGGATTAGATGGAAATCCTGTCCATTTTAAATATAAATGTTATAGGTCACATGTGGAAAGTAGGCAATGGCTCTTTTAAAGAGAATTATATGCTTTTTAGAGATTGAAATAAAGGAGCAGAAGAATATTCAGAGTTGGATTCAGAAAGTAAGGAGGGTTGTCAGTTTGTATAATCTTTTGAAAGTAAACTTTTAGATTTTTAAAATTATATATTTAAACTTATTTTTATCTTAATGTAGTTTAGGCAAATACTTACAAATATTACTTGCATTTATGGTAGGTTATTTATTTGGCCAACTTTTCAAAATTTAAAAAGCATAAAATAGCTGAACTATGGTATTAGAAGTCTGAGAAATCTAGAAAAATTGTAATTATTAGAGATGTGATCCAAATGAGACTCTATACATAAAGTAGATAAAGAACAACAAGGAAACACAGAAATTAGAATGAGGGAACATTAAGGCATCACAGGGCCAAACAAATAGAAATAGTATTGCTATAATCAATGTAGATGTGTTTAGCAGAAAATATTTGTTATAACTGTGTGAACTGCGTACCATGTATTAGGGAATGCCATGGACTGAACTCTGTCCCTTTCCTCAAATTCATATGTTGAATCCCTAGACCCTAATGTGACTACATTTGGAGAGAGGGGCCTTTAAGAGATAATGAAGGTTAAATGAGGTCCTATGGGTGGGTGCCTTATCTGATGGGATTGGTATTCTTATAAAAGGAGGAAAAGACACCCGAGCACTCTCTCTGCACCTTGTAAGGACACAGTGAGAAGGCAGCTGTCTGCAAGCCAGGAAGAGAGGACTCAGGAGAAATCAAACCTGATTGCACC
>NW_006291231.1:5276874-5282883 GCF_000327345.1 Myotis davidii
TGTTTAAGCCATCCAGTCTAAGGTATTTTGTTATGGTAGCCTGAGCTGACTAAGGGCAAAACAGTTAAAAGTTTTAAAAAACATAGTAAAATTTTATTAATACATGAAAAACAACAACAACCCAGAACCATTAGATTGGAATGTATACACTATGCCGGATACATTTTGTTTCATTTACTCATCAGAAGAATTCTCTGAGTCAGGAACTTACTTCTTGTTTTAGTGAGGCTTGGAGAAATTAAGTAACCTATTACAGATTACACAGCCAGTAAGTGGAGGAGTCAGGCTTCATACTTATTTCTGTCTGATACCAAAAGCCATGTCAGCTATCCATTTTATTCATTCTTCTAATAGTACTTGAGTTTCTACAAAAAGGCAGGAAATAAAATGGATATAGACATACGTTTTTACTTGCTCCCTGCCTCCAAGGGGCTTACAACTTGAGGTGCTAGAGTCTGGACCAGATATGGGAAGGAAACATCTCAGAGACTGAGATGGAAACACAATGGTAAGATTTGGAGTGAAAGGTAAAAATAAAAATCTGAAACATTCTTATGTGCTCTAGAGCAGTACTTCTCAAAATATATTGTGCACCAGTGTGCATTCCTACCAGCAGTGAACGAGGGTTCCCTTTTTTCCACATCCTCACCAACATTTGTATTTTGTTGATTTGTTGATGATAGCCATTCTGACAGGTGTGAGGTGATACCTCATGGTTGTTTTGATTTGCATTTCTCGGATGATTAGTGACTTTGAGCAGTTTTTCCCTATTTCTCTTAGTTTTCTAATGAACAAAATAAACTGATGAACAAAATAGATACAAAAGCATGGAACAGACTGTTGAACGTCAGAGGGAAGGTGGGGGCAGGTGGGTGGGTGGGAAGAAATCAACCAAAGAATTTGTATGCATATATGCATAACCCATGGACACGGACAATAGGGTGGTGAAGGCCTGGGGGCAGGGAGGGAGAGGGCTAGAGGAGGTCAATGGGAGGAAAAGGGGGACACATGTAATACTTTCAACAATAAAGATTAAAAAAATTCATACTATGCATATAAATCACCTGGGGATCCTGTTAAAATAGTTTGACTCAGTAGATATGGAATGGGACCTAAAAGTCTGCATGTCTAGCAAGCTGCTCAGTTGGTGCTGGTCCAGGGGCCACACTGGAAATAGCAAGAGGCTGAAGAGCAGATGCAATATTTCTTTCATGTGGTGGCTCCACCCTCCAGGCCCGAGAAAACTCAGATAAAGACAGTGGTCTTACATGAACACAGTTTCAAGCTCACTAATGGCTTAGGAAACAGGGCCCCTTTGGTAAGGAAATGTGTTCTTTCACTGAGTTATTTTTTATTGAACACCATATTTTAATTAAATCCGGTTTTATGGCTCTATAGAGCCCCAAGTGATCAGTGTGACAGAATTTTAAATTTCACAACTAATGTGTTTGTTTTTCATTAGAGGTTCAGGTTTTGACTCCTTTATTTGAAATCACGGTGACAGTCCTATGTAGAGGGTATAGAAAGTAATTAAACAAATTCCCTAAACAAAAGCATTCTATACACAATGAAGTGTTTTTAGAAGTTCTGAAGAGTGGGTCATGTAATTAATTTTATTTCAGTTTTGAAAACTGAACCTTGCTACCTTTCCTCTCCCTGCCCCCTTCACTCCAGATTTATTGAGATATAATTGACTACCTTTCCTCTTTATTAATCACCACTTCCAATGACAAATCATACCTGAGGCTGACCAACAAGATGATTTTTTTTTTCTGAGCCACAAATAGCTAGGGAACTCGATTCTATTTATATATATAAAAACCTAAGTGACCATTATGACCAGTCAACTGGTCGCTATGACGACACACTAACCACCAGGGGGCAGACACTCAATGCAGGGGCTTCCCCTTGGTAGTCCGTGTGCACCCACAGCCAACTTCTCACAGCTGGCCAACCTCCCACGGTCCCTCCCCTGGCCAGTCTCTCCCCCTGGCCAGCTGGCCCAGATCGGCCCTGGTTGGCCCTGATTAGGACTAGGCGAGACAGCCCTGATTGGCCCCAATTGCTGGCCAGGCCAAGGGATCCCACATGTGCATGAATTTGTGCACCAGGCCTCTAGCTTTGGAATAAAATACAATCTTTCAGTAGCCTGGTTTTGATAAACCATTTCTCATGATTTGAGTCTGAGGCTTTCCATTGCCTTGGACCAGGCTTTTTTCTTTCTCATGAATTTGAAATTTCTAATTGCTTATGTTTTCATCCATGGAAGATTGCAAAAGATATAAACAATTTTCTAAAACTGGCCCTAACTGAGACCTTTCATTCAAGTCAAATACAAATAGTTTTTAAATGTGAGGATTAAAAATACCTTTAAGAAATTAAAGTCTTCCTTAGTCTTCTTTTGTGACACCCAATTTATCCTCATGATTATTAGCACTTGATATTTACATAGTGTTTTTTTTCCAAGTTTCTCTATATGGATCACACACTTACAAAATATTGTCACACTATTCCTATGAGAGATATCAATTGAAAGAAGAGTAAAAGCAAATATTATCTTCTCAACTTGAAAACAAATCTTAAACTGCAAACAAAACAAAAACTTCCACAGAGGTTAGGGAAATTTGAGTTTAAGTGATAAGAGATTTACTTTAGGCAAAAATAAAGGGTTTCCCCAGGGAGAGAAGTTACACAGGAAATAGTGGCTATTGGACAGGAAGCAGCTGCAGATTATCAGAGGATGTGGCCACCCACCAGTGCAAGATTTTTCCTTTCTTTCCGGTCTTACTGTCACTTTCCTAGAAGAAACCATTAGCACCAGTAAGCGCAGGCTTTCACATTGACTCCCAATTGACTTCCTTGCCTCCCCTAACTTTCCCTTGCATCCCAGTCCATCTCCTCTCCTGCCACAGAAAACAGGTCACAGAACTGTATCTACAGACCCACCCTCATCATCCCACTCAGCTAAAAATCCTTCAGTGTCTCTTTGGTACCACTTCAGTGGTCGGCAAAGTGCGGCTCGGCAAACCGTGGCTGCAATACTAGCTGCTGTACCTGAAGATCTGTGTGGGAAGAAGAAACTGTCTGCTATCCTCCTAGGTTTTTTTTTGTCTGGTCTAATAATTAAGTTGACATGAGACAGAATAATAAGAGAAAATAACCAAATTTAATTATAAATATATGAAGGAGAACCCCACATATGTGAGAGAGTCAGAGACCCCACATAGATGAGAGGTTCAAAGACAGAAAGGTAAGATGAGGGATATATGACATTCTGAGCTATAGATAAGGTAAAGTGTCTGGGGGCTTCAGAAGGTAGAAAGGTCATTTGCAGGACACTAAGAAGAGAAGATATTTATTAATTAGTAGTTTTCCCTGACTACAAATAGATTTAAAAAGTTGTTTCTGGTGATAACTACCATTATGGGCAAAGCCCCTAATTTAAATTCTTTAAAGGAGAGGTAAAAGTTCCTCATGAGCCTGCAGGGTTTTCACTGCTTTCACTTCAAAACAATTGACAGGCCCAAATGGCACATTTTGGGGAGCCTGTTCTGAACCCCTGTGCATTCTTAGCACTAAGACATAGAGTGACAGTAAATGAAAACACTGCAGGGAGTTTGTGCACGTGCTGTGGGGCATGATTTGGATTTATTTCCTTTTTAGACTGGGGCTGGGGAGAGTTTCCAAGATGTCTGCTTTGTTTTCTTCTTGTTAAGTAAGAGATGTAAGGAAAAGATGTTCTGACAAAAAAGTTATTTTTTTTCTTGCTCATATAAAGGAAATGCTACTAGATAGTAATCATCTTTAAGAAAGAAAGGGGCTGAATATTTCCATTATTCTTGTCAAAGCTCTTAATCTTTCACTGTTTTTTTACATTTATCTTTTTTACATTTCTTTTATCTTTTTTACTAATATATTTCTACTCTGGCTTCCTGTATACATGGATAATTAATTGCACTTTTATGCTGCTTAATCATTAATTGCTTCAATAGTATTTTTTTAAATTTAAAATAGGTTTATTTTTCCTGATAAAGTTATAGATAGATCATTAAAGTAATAGATAGATCATGAGAATTTAAACACTACAGACAACACTCTTTTTAATGGCTGGATAATATTCCATTGTGTGGATGTATTAGGATATATGTTACCAAAAAAAAAAAAAAAACCCAACAAAAACACAACATACCTTAATTAGAAGATTTTTAATAATTCACTGAACACACTGGAAAAGGAGATTATATTATGTCCTTCTTTCCCTCCCCCAATTTATCCTCATACTAGTTTTACAAGAAGACTCTCCTTGAGGAGGAAACTGATCTTGCAAGGCGTGTCAGGCCATAAAAACAGTGAACAATGCACTGCCCTGGGGGGGGCGGGTGTCTATCGTTGGCCCCAGGACAGATCATCAATACCTGGGGACCTTCCTGTAAGCCCACGAAAGGGGTCAGAACCATATCTGCAAGACAAAGACCCCAGAAGGTTATAAAAAGCAAGCCCCTGCGTGTTACTTCACTCCGATTTGGAAATTATTCCCGGAGTCCACTAGTGTTAATAAACGGGGTCCCTCCCTTTCTCTAGGAAGCGTGCTTGGTATTTCTTTGGTCTTCTGTAACATCCTAAGAAATTTGTCTTGAGTATTGCTCCCTTGTCATTTTTTTTTTTTCATTCTGCCACAGCCCACAGGGGCTTGCTGCTAGAGAAGGAGCTGTGAGAGTCTAGGATTGAATCTGAATCCCATGCTCAATGTGATGGTAATAAGATAAATTGGAAAAAGCATGGCTAAGAGAGTCACTTAAAGCAAACCAGAAGTGAGGACAAGGCATATCTCCTATCCCACTTCTTGGAACTGTTGTTAAGTTGCTGACCTGTTGCTAAATGCAGTTCAAGGCCAAAGAACAAACATTCTGGATGCATGATTGCTACATGGATATATGTGGACTTCACTTCCTCCTCACTGTAGTGACCAGATTATCTGCATTCTTCATCTTGAATACCAGAATCCTCTATTTACAGAATAGACCTAACCAAATTCCAACTGATTTAGCCAACATCCTACATTTACGTGGAGAACCTACAGGGGACAACTCCTATGGGTTTGCCTTTTATAAACCCTGCTTTTTTGGGTCCCTTTGGAATACAATTTAGGTTGCTACCTGAATGTGCCCTGGATTGCATTCCCTCCTTTGCTCACATAAAATCTTATTATTATTTTATTTTTGTTAATCCTTAACTAAAGGATTATCCAAGGTCTTTTTTCATTGATTTTTAGGGAGTGGAAAAGAGAGGGAAGACAGAGAGAAACATGGATGTGAGAGAAACACATCAATTGATTGACTCCTACACGAGCCCTGAACCAGGCCCTGGGCCGGGGAGGAGCCTGCAACCAAGGTACATGCCTTTGACCGGAATCAAACCTGGAACCCTTTGGTCCACAGGATGCCTCTCTATCCACTGAGCCACACCGGCTAGGGCTCTTTTTTTTCTTTATTACAGCCTAAACTTTGCGGGGGGGCAGGGAGTGGGGCAGTGGTTAACAGTAAGACGAGCCCTGAACCAGGCCCTGTGCCGGGGAGGAGCCTGCAACCAAGGTACATGCCCTTGACCGGAATCAAACCTGGAACCCTTTGGTCCACAGGATGCCTCTCTATCCACTGAGCCACACCGGCTAGGGCTCTTTTTTTTCTTTATTACAGCCTAAACTTTGCGGGGGGGCAGGGAGTGGGGCAGTGGTTAACAGTAATTCCGGGAAATTTCCTTACTTCTCTAGACTCCAGTTTCCTTATGTGCAAAAGAGATAAGTGAATTAGATGGCATCTGAGGCTCTTGGCCATCTCTACTCGGGTTTCCTGAATCTATAATGAGCTAAGCATCACACCAGGGGCTTTCCAGGTGGTCTTTATACCAGTGGTTCTCAACCTTCCTAATGTTGCGACCCTTTAATACAGTTCCTCATGTTGTGCTGACCCCCAACCATAAAATTATTTTCCTTGCTACTTCATAACTGTT
>NW_006291231.1:5282928-5294241 GCF_000327345.1 Myotis davidii
ATGCAGGATCTATTTTCATTGTTACAAATTGAACATAATTAAAACATAGTGATTAATCACAAAAACAATATGTAATTATATATGTGTTTTCCGATTGTCTTAGGAGACCCCTGTGAAAGGGTCGTTTGACCCCCAAAGGGGTCGTGACCCACAGGTTGGCGACCCACAGGTTGAGAACCGCTGCTTTATACCAATTCTAAAAGGTAGATAATATAATCCCCATTTTTTCACACAGAGAGAATGGGGATGGGAGAATGTAATAACTCAGAAGTGTTAAAAAGAAAACCACAGGCCCCCAAATGGTGTCACTTGTACTAAAGCCCAGGATACCAAACCTATATTTAATACCTGACCTAATTACTGTTTCAACCTTTCCCAGAAATATAATCTTAAGCAACTGGGCTGGAATTTTCTGGTCAACACCAATTAACAGAGGTAACCTGTTACATGGACCCTCTCCATCCCTCCATAGAAAAAGGAGGCAATACTAGATAATAAAGAGGTAATATGCAAATTGACCATCACTCCAACACACAAGATGGCCGCCCCCAAGTGGACACAAGATGGCTGGCAGGGGAGGGCAGTTGTGAGTAATCAGGCCAGCAGGAGAGGACAGTTGGGGGAGGGGGAACCCAGGCCTGCAGGGGAGGGCAGATAGGGGCGACCAGGCCTACAGGGGAGGGCAGGGGGAATTGGGCCAGCAGGGGAGCAGTTAGGCATTAATCAGGCTGGCAGGCAGGCGAGCAGTTGGGAGCCAGCAGTCCTGGTGGGATCGGGCCTAAACAGGCAGTCAGACATCCCTCAAGGGCTCCCAGATTGGAGAGGGTATGTGGAGTCTAAAGAACAATATAAATGAACAAACATAACAGGAACAGACTCATAGATATAGAGAACAGACTGATGATTGCCAGGGGGTAGTGTGTGTGTGTGTGGGGTCTGGGTGAAGGTAAAGGAAATAAGAAGTAACAATTGGTAGTTACAAAATAGACATGGGGATGTAAAGTACAGCATAGGTAATATATTCAATAATCTATCTATATAATAAAGGGAAAATATGCAAACTAACTGAATGGCAGAATGACCTGTAGCCATGACATGCACTGACTATCAAGGGGCAGATGCTCAACGCAGGAGCTCTCGAGCTGAGGTGACTTGGTAGCAGCAGTTCTTGGGTGATGCACCCTGAAACCAGAGAGGAGGAAGCCCAATTCCAGGATGCATCACCTGAGAACCACCCTCTCGCAATCCAGGACCCCTTGGGGGATGTCAGAGAGCCGATTTTGGCCTGATCCCCACAGGCCAGGCAGAGGGACCCCACCTGCCAGAGGGACCCCGCTCACTCTGTAGACACCCTTTGAGCAGCAGTGCTACCCCAGGTGCAGCTGGCCGGGGGACGGACCATAGGAGGTTGGCTCCAGGGCATATCTGGCCCTTCTTGCCCAGTCCTGCCCCTCTGGCCACCTTGTAATTAATTTCCTTTCAACGTGCATGAATCTGTGCACTGGGGCACTAGTATTGTAATAACTATGTATGGTGCCAGGTGGGTACTGGAAATATCAGGGGACCACTTTGTAAAGTATGTGCTTATCTAACCACTATGCTATACATCAGAAACTAAAACAAATAATATTTAGTGTAAACTGTAATTGAAACATAAAATTAAAAAAAGATAATGTCCTGGTCTAAAAATAATCCTTTTGTTTCTTTTGTTAATAGTTCCCTTGCCCCATCCTTCTTCCTATAAAAACCTTCCATTTTGTAAACCCCTCAGTGCACCCTTCTAGTTGCTTGATGGGATACAGCTCGATTCATGATTTGCTTAATAAAGCCAATGAGATCTTCAAATTTAACACCTGAATTTTGTTCTTTAACAAAAGGCAAGAAGGGAGCCTCGCATTATTAGCACTGGACTGAGCAAGAGGAAGAGTTAGAGAGCTGAGCTCTGGAAGCAGCTGTGCCTGACCTGAAAGCCTGGAGTCCAGCACACTTGATAGTTTATGGTACAGTTCACAAGTGCTCTTTCACTTGTGCTTCCCCAACTCCTTGTGTAAATAAAAAACATGTTTTTATTTTCATTTTAAAGGTGATAAAAGAAAGAGGTTGAGTGGCTTGTAGAGGTCATACAGATAGGAAGAGTGTTAGAGAGAATTAATTTCTTGGTTAGCAAATAGCAAAACCAGGCCTTCTGCCCTAATTATGGCGGTCATTTCATAATTCATATTGGATTACTTAAATCTACTGTATTAATTTCCCAGTTACTATAAATAGAGAAAAGGATCCTGAAACTCTTAATTGAGAAGCACAAATTTGGAAGATATATTTTAGAAATCAATATACAATATTTGCATAGACTATTCCATGTTACATTCTTAAAATTCAACTAAAATGTTATTTTCTAACCATTCTTTTTATTTATTGACTGGAGGCCCAGTGCATGACATTCGTTCACTAGGGTGGGGGTGGGGGTGGGGTCCCTCAGCTCAGCCTGTGCCCTCTCACAGTCAGGGACCTCTTGGGGGATGTCCATCTGCTGGCTTAGGCCCGCTCCCTGCAGCAGTCAGACAGCCCCCAGGGGTCCTTAGCGCTGCTGCGGAGATGGGAGAGGTTCCTGCCACTGCCACTGTGCTTGCCAGCTGTGAGCCCGGCTTCTGGCTGAGCAGCGCTCCCGCTGTGGGAGGGCCCTGACCACCAGGGGGCAGCTCCTGCATTGAGCATCTGCCCCCTGGTGATCAGTGTGTGTTGTTCTGCCACTCGGTTGATTTACATATTAGGGTTTATTACATAGGATTCTTCATTTTTAAATAATATTATATTAAGGAGACCAACAATAAAAGTATCCTTTAAAATGAGTAATGGACTCAGTTAAGCAGGCAAAGAGTTGTCAAAGGAACAAGAGGAAAGGAATATTTGCCAATACAATGAATATTTAGTTTTAGTTCAGTTTGTGAAGAGTTGATAGGCCTTTAATCCATGAGGAGACCACCTTTATGAGTATTTAAGTTAAATACAAATCACATTATCTAAACAAAGTCCCTAGTCAAGTAGAACTTAATGTTTCTATTGCAAGACTTTTAATAGTTGTCTCTCACCTTAATTTCATGTCCATTGTTGCAGTTCAAAAAAAAGCTTCAACATGTATAAAGCGCACAGGAATTTCCCATCTAATAGGACTATCAAACGGGAATGTGTCCCTTGTCAACACATGGTCCTTGGTGTCACTTCAACACCAACAGGAATCCCCAATTTGGGGTGCAGTGAAAAAAGGAAGCATTATTCAGTGCAAAGCAGCTCAAATGTGATAGAGCACAGCTATGAGGCAGGTTCCTCTCCAGCTACACAGCTCAGCTCTGCTCCAAGCTGGCCTGCTCCACACTGCTCTGGTGAGACCTTCCTTGGAAAGGGAAAGTGTGCTCTCTGAATCAGAGGGGAACTGGCTTATATAGACAGAAGTCCCTGCCCCTTCCTGATTGGTCTATCTTTATGCAAATGAGAACTCCAACTCCTCACATTTTGATTGGTCTAAAAGGCACTGTCCTGATTGGTCAGAAATGATGTTGATGGATAGCCTCAGTCATACTGTTTGAAATGGGATTCAAGAACTCCTTTACAAGGCCTGACTCAGATGGCGGAAACATAAGGCAAGGAGGCAGCTCAGTGCAGACTTCTCCCTGAAGTGCAGTTTGCGTGAGAGGCTTGTGTCAAAATGGCTATTAGGCTGTCCTTTTTTTTTTTTTTTTTAAGAATTTGAGCCCAGTTAGCCACCAGAAACCCTTCTTAGTAGGTATGTTCTTTCTCAGGGCCCACACCCTTCTGGGTATTACAACCGAGGCTTGCTTAGAAAACAGGCAAGAGATAGATCTCGAAGTCTCTCAGGACCTATTCCATCTCTATGTATAAATACTGTGCCTATTCAGATTTGGCTTTATGATCTCACTTTTTAAACTTCTACTTTTGTTAGCCACCAGAAACCCTTCTTAGCAGGTATGTTCTTTCTCAGGGCCCACACCCTTCTGGGTATTACAACCGAGGCTTGCTTAGAAAACAGGCAAGAGATAGATCTCGAAGTCTCTCAGGACCTATTCCATCTCTATGTATAAATACTGTGCCTATTCAGAATTGGCCTTATGATCTCACTTTTTAAACTTCTACTTTTGTCCCAACCAGTTCTGCTTTCAATTATGTATTTGGCTCAGCTCTCTCAATCAGCTCTCACCACGATTCTCTCTCAATAACAGTCTCACTCTTTTTCTCCATTCCCCCTTCCCCTCAGCAGTAGTCATTTTACAGATTCTTTCCTTGAACCAGGTTGTACAATATTTTCTCTAATCTTATCAAGTATTCTTTCTTATTTCCATGTAAATGTTTTTCCTACCTCTGTGCTTTTCTTATACCATAAAGAAGTTTTGGTTTGTACCTTTTGTCTCAACTAATCATTTTTTTTTTTTTTACTCCAGCTTTACTGACATATGGCACATATATGTTTAAGGTATACAGTGTAATGATTTGATGCTGGTATGTATTGCAAAATGTTTACCACAGTAAGATTAGTTAACACACCCTTCACCTTACCTAGTTACCATTTCGTTGTTGTTATGGTGAGAACATGAAAGCACTAGTCTCCTAGCAACTTTAAAGTACAGAACACAGTACTATTAACTACAGTCACCATGCTGTACATCAGATTCTCTGAATGAATGAAATGTGCTTTTGGATAAATATCTACCTATTTTTCCCACCCCCGGACCCCTGGCAACCACCTCCTATTCTATGTTTCTATGAGTGTAATGATTTGAGATTTCACACATAAGTGAGTTCAATGCAATACTATTTGTCTTCCTTTATCTGACTTAGAACGATGCCAAGGTCCATCCACGTTGTTGCCAATGCAGGATGTCCTTTGTTTATGGCTGAGTAACATGACATTGTATATAATATCCATTCATCTATTGAGGGATACTCAGGTTGTTTCTGTCTTGGCTCTTGTGGAATATAGTGCGAGAAACATGTGAGTGCAGATATCTCTTCAGGACAGTGATTTCCTTTCCTTTGGATATATACCCAGAAGTGGGGTGCTAGATCATATGGTAGTTCTATTTTTTGAGGAAATTCCATACAGTTTTCATGGTTGTTGCCTCAATTTACATTCCCACCAATAGTGTACCAGCATTCCCTTTTCTTCATATCCTCCCCAACATTTGTTATCTCTTAGCTTTTTGATAATAATCATGCTAACAGGTGTGAGGAAACATTTTCTTGTGGTTTTAATTTGCTCACCCTCATCACCCTGATGAGTGGTGATGCTGAGCACCTTCTCATTTACTCGTTGGCCATTTGCAAAAATGTCTGTTCAAGTCATCTGCCCATTTTTTTTTATTGGATATTTTTTGCTTATTGAGTTGTATGGGTTCCTCATATGTATTTAATATTAACTATTTATTACATAACTATTTCCTCCCACTCCATAGGTTTCCCTTCATTCTGTTGATTGTTTCTTTGGCTGTGCAGAAGCTTTTAAACTTGATGTAGTCTCACTTGTTGATGTTTGCTTTTGTTGCTTGTGCTTTTGATGTCTTGTTCAAAATATCATTGCTAAGACTGATGTCAAAGCTTCTCTCCTATGCTTTCTTCTAGGAGTTAACGATTTCAGGTCTTATGTTTAAGTACTTAATCCATTTAGAGTTAATTTTGTGAGTCATGTAGGTTTGGGGTCTAATTTAATTCTTTATTATGTGTTCTTTCATCAAAGTCTTACAATTTTTAGTGCACAGATTTTTAACCTCCTCTGTTAAATTTATTCCTAAGTGTTTTATTGTTGTGATGCTATTGTAAATTATATTACAAAAACGTTTTTCAGATAGTTCATTGTTAGTGTTTAGAAACAACTGATTTTGTATGTTGATGTTGTATACTAGAACTTTACTGAATTCAGTTATTCAACAGTTTTGGGTGAAGTATTTATTTTTAACTTTTAAAGTTAAATTTATTGGGGAGACATTGGTTTATAAGATTATATAGGTATCAAGTATAAATTTCTATGATACATGATCTAGTGTATATTGTATTGTGTGCTGACCATCCAAAGTCAAATCATCTTCCATCACCATATATTTGGCCCCCTTTACCCTTTACTACCACCCCACCCTCCCTTCCCTCTGATAATCACCATACTATTGTCTATGTCTGAGTTTTTGTCTGTGGTCCTTAATTTTTTCTGTCTGACGTATTTCAATTAGCATGATATTCTCAAGGTCTATCCAAGTTATTGCAAATGGCAATATTTCATCTTTTCTTATGGCTGAGTCTTTAGGATTTTATATATACAGTCATGTGCTGCATAATGACAGACTGCATAGACTGTGCTGGTCACATCTATAATAATAAAAGCATAATATGCTAATTAGATTGGACGTCATTCTGGACGAAGCTGGGGCTGCAGCTGTGGTATTGAGGAAGCCACCACGGCTGCAAGGGAGAGATCCAGGCTGCCGCCGCGGCTGTGAAGGCCTACTCTTGCACGCATTTTGTGCATTGGGCCTCTAGTAAGATTATAATGGAGCTGAAAAATTCCTACTACCAAGTTACATCATATCCATTATAATGTCAAAGCACAACATATTTCTCATGAGTTTGTGGTGATGCTGGTGTAAACAAATATATTGCACTGCCAGTCATATACAATATGGCATATATAGTTACAGTAGTGGCCTATAGCATTTTGGTTTGTGTAAGTACACACTATCATGTTCACACAATGAATAGATTGTCTAAAGATGCATTTCTCAGAAAGTACCCCATCTTAAGTGGTGCATGACTCTAAAAGATCATGTCATCAGCAAACAAAGATAATTTTACTTCTTTTTTTCAGATTTGGATGCCATTTATTTATTTTTGCATAATTGCATTGGCTAGGACATCTAACTCTACATTGAACAGAGTGGTGAAAGTGGGCACCCATGTCTTATTCCTGATTTTAGAGGAAAAGCTTCGTCACTGAGTATGATGTAAGCTGTGGTAAGGTATATTCCTTCTGTAACCAATTTGTGGACAGATTTTTATCATAAAAAGATGTTGAATTTCGTCAAATGCTTTTATTGCATTCTATTGAGATGGTACATATGATTTTTGTCTTTCATTCTATTAATGTGGTGTATCACATTGACCGACTTGCATATTCCTTGTATCCCAGGGGTAAATCCTACTTGACCATGGTGTGTAATCTTTTTAATAGGCTGTTAAATTCATTTTGCTAGTATTTTGCTGAGAATTTTTGCATTTACATTCATTAGGGTGATTGGCCTGTAGTTTTCTTTCCCTGCAGTATCCTTATCTGGCTTTGGTATCAGGGTAATGCTGGCCTCATAAAGTAAACATGAATTCCTATAGTTTGAAAAGCAGTGCAATCTGCAGCGGTCCGAGGTGGTTGTGCAGGTTGTTGGTTTCTTCAGTGGTGAAAGGTGCTGGGTTTGTCTGTAGAGTATTTCACTGGGACTGGGGTGGTTTCCACTGCATTGCTGATTTTGGTATCTCCGCTCTTCTTCCTGTTCCAAGCTTTGTAGGTCTCTGGGTGAGGCGAAGCTGAGTCAGGGTACTTTGTGCAGTGTTTCGAAAGGCAGAGAAAGCTGGTAGCTTATTCCTTTTCTGGTGAGGGGAACTCTTTCTAGTTGAGTTCCCTCCCGGCACAAAGGAGTGCTGGCCTGGGGCATGGGGTGATGCAGGCAAAATGAAGCTGTTCTTCCTTCCCTTTCTGAGAGATTATACTTATATTACCGCCCCCCCCCACACACACACACTGTGTTGCTGGAATTTCTAAAGTGGACTCCTGAACTCTCTCAAAGTAGTTTCTGTTGGTGGATAGCTGTCTTATTGTTGCTCTTTGTGCAGAGATGGAGCCTGCAGTCTCCTACTTTGCCATCTTGTTGGTATCACCCCATTGCCTAAGTCAGGGGTCCTCAAACTACGGCCCGCGGGCCACATGCAAATACAAATATTGTATTTGTTCCCGTTTTGTTTTTTTACTTCAAAATAAGATATGTGCAGTGTGCATAGGAATTTGTTCATAGTTTTTTTAAAAACTATAGTCCGGCCCCCCAGCGGTCTGAGAAACAGTGAACTGGCCCCCTGTTTAAAAAGTTTGAGAACCCTTGGCCTAAGTAATTCTTTTTAAAATGTATTTGTTGATTGATGAGAGAGAGAGAGAGAGAGAGAGAGAGAGAGAGAGAGAGAGAGAGAGAGAGAGAGAGAGAGAGGAGAGGGAGGGAAGGAGAGTAAAAGAGAAAAAGAGAAAGAGAGAAACATAGATTTACTGTTTTACCCATTTATGCATTCACTGGTTGATTCTTGTATGTGCCCTTGTGCCCTGACTGGGGATCGAACCTTCAACCTTGGCCCACATAATTCTTGATTTTAGGGCCGTGTTGGGTCCTTTTTGTACACAGAGCCACCTCAGCTTGGAGGCACATGAAAGAATGCTAAGTATCTGGACTTAGTATCAGATGGGTACTTTCCATGTACAGTCCCAATGAGGAAATGCCTAGGATTCTGCTATCCATATATATTTTCAATTTTCCTTCAAAGGGTTATGAACTCAGAGATTATTCTGGGTGTGGGTATGAGAGACAGCATAGTGGTCTCTAAACTTATAAGTAGATTCTTTTTTCTTGGCTCTCTCTAGCGTGACTGCATTTCCTGTTCTTCTCTCTGGTTATGTTCTTGTTTAAGTATTTGTTAATTGATGAGAGAGAGAGAGAAGAGAGAAGGAAGGAAAGAAAGAGAGAAACATAGATTTGCTGTTTCACCCATTTATGCATCCATTGGCTAATTCTTGTATGTGCCCTTGTGCCCTGACTGGGGATCAAACCTGCACTGAGTGTGAACCCCCAAACCTAGCACTGAGGTATACACACAGAGAATACCTCAGAGCCCTCTAGTTCTGGCTCAAAGAGAAAGAAGAGCTGAGTAACATTACATTGTATATAATATCCATTCATCTTAAAAGAAGCCATAGGGCAGGGATCAGCAAATGTTCTCCTAAAGGCATAAATAGTAAAGATTTTCGGTTTGCAGGCCATATGATGTCTGAAACAACTACTCATCATTGCCATTGTAGCATAAAAGTGCATATAGACAATATGTAGACAAATAGGTGTGGCGTTGTTAAAATTTAACTAGAAAAGAAACACACAGTCAGCCCACATGCCATAGTTTGCCAGCTCCTGCTAGAGGGAATGATGACATGGATTTACTATGGAGTTACTATGGATTTCTCATCAGAAACTATAAAGACAAGAAAACAGTGGAATATAACATTTTTAAAGTCTTAGCTGAAGAAAGAAGAAACTGTAAGCCCAGAATTCTATACTGAAAAAATATATTTTTCAGAAATTAAAGAAAGCTAAGAGAAATCTATAGCTAGCATACATGTTTTAAAAGAATTGCTAAAGAAAGTTATTCAAAAAGAAGGGAAATGATTCCAGTGGGAAACCTGAAACATTACACATGAAGGAACAGCAATAGAAAAGATGTTAGAATAACATAATTCCACAAATCTGTACCAGAAAATACAAAAGAATACCTTTCAACTCATTTTACAAGGCCATTAAGCTCCTGATACCAAAACTAGACAAAGACAGTACAAAAACAAACAATATACCTCATGAACACAGATACAAAAGTCCTCAACAACAAACAAAATCTTCAACCGAATAATATAAATTGAACTTAGGAATATAAAAGAAGCAACAGGGATTTATCTCAAGAATGCAAGGCAATTCAACATTTAAACATTAATTATTATAATGCAAAATATTAACAATCTAAAGAAAAAAAAGGCCTAGGTGACTTCTATCTTGTTGCCTTTAAGATGTGACTTCTTTAACATGTGGCTTTCATGTTTTTGCCCAAGACGGCTTCTCTAGCTCTAACTTGAATAGCCATGCCCCAGCCATCAAGGCATTAAGAAGAAAAAAGGGAAGTGAAGAGCATGACCAATTTTTAAAATTTGATTTTAGAAAGAGAAAGGAAAGGGGAGGGAGGGAGTGGAGAGAGAGACATTGATTTGTTGGTTTCACTTATTTATGCATTCATTGGTTGATTCTTATATCTGCCCTGACCAGAGATCAAGCCCACAACCTTGGTATATTGGAATAATGCTTTTTACCAACTGAGCTACCTGGCCAGGGCCCCATTTCTTTTTTTAATATTGCCAGGGAGTTGTAAATGTTACTTTTACTCAGAACCCATTGGCCAGAACTTGATCACTGTATCACACAGAGCTTTAAAGGAGCTTAGAAAGTATAGCTTTACCGTGGGTGGCTATGTGCCTGCCTAAACTTGTGAGGCCCCACCAATTAAGAAAGGAGAATAAATGTTGGAAAGAGCTAGAAATTTTCCCCACATTACTTAAATCTAAATTATGTTCCTTTTAAAAATATGATGTCTGAAACCCTATAATAACGAGTTATGTTGGTTCCTCAGTTTTCTTCAGTGGGCCTCAAATATTTTATCTCCAAAAATACTCAGACTAGAGATCTAACTAGCCCTGTAGAACCCTCAAATGTTGAAAATAATTCCTTAAATAGAGGGCTTTTGTTACTCTCTACCAAGAATCACATAACTCAATATTTTGTTGACATGGTAGATGGAATCCTCCAACATCCAAGGGAATTTTATTTCTTGATGTATGAGGAATCATAATAACAAGGAGTCCAGAAGTGAGCTGGGGAAATTACAACCAAGTTTGCCTCAGCCAAATTTTAAAATGGTCTTGCAAGACTTAAAATTTTTCCCCAAATAATTTACTCTCTGGCAAGTATTTCTGTATTAGTCAGAGTTCTCCAGAGAAACAGAACCAACCATATGCATAAAATATAAAATAAGGAATTGGCTCACATAATTATGGAGATGGAGAAGTTCTACACACTGCCATCTGCGAGTTGGAGAACCAGGAAGGCCAACGGTCCAAGTCCAAAGGCCTGAAAATTAGCAGTGCTGATATCCAAAGGCAGGAAAAGATGGATGTCTCAGTTCAAGGAGAGAGAGCAAATTCACCCTTCCTCTGCCTTTTGGTTCTATTCGGGCTCGCAACAGATTGCATGATGCCTACTCACATTGGTGTGTATGATCTTCTTTAGTCTGGCCCTCAATGACACACCCAGAAAGAATATATTTTTCAGCCATCTGGTCATCCCTTACCTCTGTCAAGTTGACACATAAAATTAATCATTACAATCTCTCAGTATTATATTCAGAAAGACACTTAAATATAAGAAAAAGCCCAGGACTCACACGAGTTAGAAATATTTTGTTTAACTCTTT
>NW_006291231.1:5294293-5311358 GCF_000327345.1 Myotis davidii
GAGAAGTGACTCCTTCAGCCCCGGGGCAAGGGATGTACAAGATCAACTTGAAGCACCTTGTGGTGACAGAAAGTAAAAGTGGTCAAAAGGTGATGTGCAGCCATGTCAAAGGGCATAGGGACCAACTGGAAGGAGTACCTAATGGCCAAATCTGGTAAAACTCAACCAAATATTATAACATAATTAATTATAACCCATAAGATAAAATGAATATTCATCAGTCCATATAGCATAAATAATAAAATAAATAAATTGGAGAGAGTGGGCAATTCTTCCTTATAGTACAATTCTAATTAATAAGTGTAGAAGCGATGGGGTAAATGGGGAATCACCATTTGACAAATGCCTCAGTAATAGCTATTATGGGCAAGAGTCATTAATGGATACTAAAATTAGTGGGTAAAATTTTGATGAGAAACAGAATATTTATAGAGGCTCAAAGTATCTCTCCTTGGAATACTTATTAATTATAGTGAGGAATTAATACATTGGCAGAACTTGGTAGACCTGACCTCAACAAAGAGATCAAAGTGAAACTCATCAGTAATGAGCCATATTACATCATGTTTCTCCAGATAAGCTGCACTGGAAGGCCACAGCATAACTTCTGTAGTATTCTTGCCAAAACTTCATAAACTGAATTTCATCATGAGAAAACATCAGGCAAAGCAAAATGAAGAGACATTGTACATATAACTAGCCAATACAGTTCAAAAAATGTCAAGCTCAAAAAAGATAAGGTATGGAATTGTCCAGATTAGAGGAGATAAAGGAAATATGGCAACTAATGCAATGTGAGATACTGGCTTGGATCCAGAAAAAATATTAGTGGGAGAATTGGAGAAATTTGAATAAATACTATAGATTAGTTAATAGCATAAAACCAATGTTAATTTCCATATTTTGATAATTATACTATGATTATGTAGTATATCAACAGTTGGGCGAGAGTATACATGAAGTCTTTGTACTCTTTTAAAACTTTTTTCAAAGTCTGAAATTATTTCAAAACTAGAGGCCCGATGCATGAAATTCATACAAGGGGCTTGGCCTTTGCAGCCGTGGCAGCTTGCCTCGGCCCTCACAGCCCCAGCTTCGTCTGGAAGGTCATCCGGAAGGTTGTTCAGCTGTCTGGTCTAATTAGCATATTATGCTTTTATTATTATAGATAAAAACTTTTAAAAAGGAAGAAAATGGTAATAAAGCTTAAGGGAGATTGTTAAAGGTTTCAGTGAGATTAGTAGGAAGTAGTCAGGTGGCAGTCACTCCCATCACCTTTGGTAACTAAGAATCAAAGATTTTTAAGTAGCTTGCTCAGTCCCCAGAACACTAAGAATTACAAAGAGAAAATTACTCAAAGATCCATTGCTAAAAATAACTCTCATTTTACACACACACAGACACACAGACACACACACACACACACACACTCTGTCTCTCTCTTTTGTATTTCTATATAAGTAATATATTTTTTACTGAAGGTATATCATTATGTTATTAAACAGTTTCAGAATGATTACTTTTCATAACATCATTTGGACAGACACTATATATTTAAATATTCCCTGACTGTTGGACTGTTGGATGTTCAGACTTGTTTCTATTTCTTTATTATTATATATAAGATAGCAATGAAGACGATTGAACATAAATCTTTATGTGAATCTGCATATTTAAAATTTAAAAATTCTATTGGTTAAATTGTATTCCAGAAATATTATGCCAGTGTATACTTCTACCAAAATAAATAAGAAAGACCATTTCCCTGTATCTTTGCCAATACTAGATATTAGCATTTACAAAATTCCAATCTTTTTTTAGCTTGAGTGGCAAGGAATGGAATTATTATTTTATTTTCCCTTTCTTTGGATGCACTGAATTCTTAAAAAAATCTTGTTAGTTGGAATCCTACATAGGAAATCTGCTGAGTAGCTCTCCTTTCAGATTGTTAAAAGGTTTTCCTATTCACTTAGAACCAAAGTTTTTAGCTGGGGTTTATTTGTTGGCTTGATATGTGACTTGGATAATTGATGAATTACTCTGTATTGTTTTTCTTCAACTGTGAAAAGAAGATCACTGTAATTTTAAAATGAGAAATAAGATATATTTAATATATACTTTTTGATTGGATAATTCTAACATATACAGGATTGGACTGTTGAGTTAACTCATACTAAATTGCTATTTAAGACTGAATAGCACAGAATTGCTGCAAATTCCTACATTTATTATTTTAAAAAATTCACAGTGTCTGAATAAATTAGCATTTAAACTTTACTTTTTTTGTGATAAGAAGTAGCAAATATGAAAATATTCTATATAGTCTCTATCTTTTAAAAATATTTACTTTTTTTTTAATAGAGAGAGGCTTATACTTGCTCATAAGATTCACGGTTGCCAATTAAACATCATAATGTAACTTTTATCCTATTTCAATACTACCTGGACACACTCCCTCTAGTGGTTTAAGCTATGTAAAGTATTTGTTGAACATTCCAGACCAACTTAGTTTCTAGCTGTACTGAACCAATGCTTAAATTTTTTTTGTCCCACAGCCTTTCTTTGTCTATCCAGAAACATTATTGCTTTCTAATACATCATTTAAGAGGGCGACAAAAGAGATGGAGGGTTATTTTTGTGCCATTTCAATTTAGCACAAAAGAAAATAAGGTAACGTATCAACTCAATTCAACAGAAATTTGTTAATCAGGGTGTATACATAATTAACTTAAACAAAGAACTACAGGACAACCTGTCCCCACGGAGCTGACAGTCTATGGGGGCTGTGTTATCCTCATCATGGCTTTAGCTGCTGGCTCCCATCCTCACTCGCATCCTCAGAGATGGTTGTGATCCCATTGGGTTTCCAGTTGCATGGTCCATGCTGCCCTCCACAGTTGAGTCCTTTCAACACAGCCATGAGACCCCTTTGAATCTTAGGGTCTTCTCTCAGTACTCCCTCATCTCTCTGGGGGCAAGCGAGTAGTGAACATGGGAAACTTCCTGTTCCTTTATTGTGCCACTGTGGGGCTCAAAGGATACTTTGCCAGGGGCCTGTGTCAGTCTCCCATGGTTCATTTCCATCTCACTGCTGGCTGTAGATTCAGCTTTGATGGCTATAGGAGGGGCATGTGATCCACATCTCCTCTCAAAGGGCTGCTGCACCCAATCATCCCTCTAGATCTCCCCCTCTCCCCAGCTCTGAGAACTCAATCCAGGCAAGGGGTGGGGAACCACATGCCTTTCTGCCAAGACTTTTGACTGAAGACCCAGAACTAAGGTGGCTATCCCTAGTTTCTTCCAGATACTTCGTCCTGTCCCTCTGGAGCAGTGTCAAGTCTTATGGCCTGGGTAGGAGAGAGTCACAGAAAAAATAGTTAATTCCTCCTTTGTCCCAAGACAAGGGATATCCCAATAGGTGGGTGTTAGCCTTATAAAGCAGCACAAAGTTTAAGAAGAATGAAGGGAAAAATGAGAAACAGGCTTTCATTTGGAAATTAGGAGGCCATTATGATCTTTAAGAAATACATTTCAAGCATCTGGTAGTCTGGGGATGGAAGAAGAGGGCAAGGGGTGTGCATGGTGGGTGAGGAAGTTTAGCACCTCACATTTATTGAGTACTTACTATGTACAAGTACTGTTGTAAGTGCTTTAGATGAATTGACTCATTTAATCCTCAAAATGACTCCATTTACCCCCCCTCCCCCGCCTACTTGCAGAATCAAAAAGTGAAGTTCAGACTGGTTAAGTTATTTGTCCAAACACAACAAACAGCTAATAAGTGCAAGAGGCAGCGTGGCTCCTAAAACCCCGCGTGCTGCTGTGGTGGGTGAGGACCTGGTGAAAGATCAGAGAGAGCAGGACCAGGGGTTTCATTTCAGATTAAGGATATCTGAACAACTGTAAAGGAAGAGAAGGAACTGGTGGAACGAGAAGAAAACCAATCTTTAACAAACATTTACTCAATCACTAGTGCACGCGAGAAGGGGAACAGGAGGTGATAGAAAAAGCAGGCAGGAGACAAGACCCCAGGAAGGATGTGAGCGTGGGTGAGGGAGGGAAAGAAAGGTCTGAGTGGAGCTCTGGGAAATTCTGAGACAGCTGAACCATTCATAATCGTGAGGCTGGGAACCACCGGCAGAATGACTTTGATTTCTTGTTGCTCAGAGATCATACCGCTGAGTGAGAAGGGAGACAAGGTTCTTAGGGCTGTGGAAGCTGTCTGGAGGAACATCTGTGAGGAATGCAACAAGGAGTCAAACCGAAAGAAAGGAAAATATTGCCGGGTCACATTAACATATTATGGCCCAATTATGGCCCAGTTCTATCCCAGACAGTATACTATGCACATTATATACCCGTCTTCACAGTAGCCTTGCATGGTAAAGATTATTACCTTGATTTAACTGAGTAGGAACATGAGAAGCAGAGAATGTCCGTATTTTGCTCAGGGTTACTCAGCTAGTAAGTGGTGGAACTTACACTCAAATTCAGGTGTTACAAACTTTGGAGGACTTTCCAGCCCAGCACAGGCAGCTGTGACATAGGGCATCCAGAGATGACATTTGAGGCTGTGAGAATGGGGAGACTGTGGAGAGGGTGGAGATGAGAGACTGTCTCTCACCAAAGCCCATGAGTTCCTACTACTCAACGGTAGAGTAGAATGAGCCTGTAGTAAGCCCCATTGGCACACTTTCTGCCTTTCCTCCATGAGTCTTAGCAACTTGCGAGTAGGAAAAATGGGTGACGAGAGGCCCCCAGAGTTGGGGACTGATGTGAGGTAAGGACTAGGTGAGTGAGAAATGCTGAGGAGTCCTGGCAGCTGGGAGTCCTCTTGAAGTGTAGAAATGTGCTATGCCACTTCAGTCAGTTTACACTTAGTGCCTTTAAAATGTACACCTTAGGTCTACACTGTTCAGGGAGTGTTGTGGCTCTTTAGATACTTCCTCTGAATTTTTTCTTCTTTCTCTGAGACCACATTGTGTAGTGGGAGGCCACGGGTTTGGTACATCTTGGTAGAAAAGTCTGCCTCTTCAGAATTGGTTGAGAGTATGTTTTTCTAAAAATTCTGTGGTTGGTATCGATTTTCTTCTCACAGCCATGCAGATGAATAAATTCTCAGCCTTTATATTTCTAAACAAAATAAAATATGATATCTGTTCAAAAGCACTGAATAAGGAAAAGGAAAAGCCAGTTTGAAAAAAAGGTCAGCAAGACACAAGGATGTGTGATATTTGCTGAAAGCGCCTGTCAGAAGAGTTTGAGTGATGTAGATGGGCCAAAGGAAACAAGATACAATTAAGGCGAAATTCATTCCTCCAAGATCGCTGAAAAAGTGAGTTTATAAATCCTGAGAGGTGGGAGGCCAAATGAGATCTAATTGTGTCTTATTTAACTTGGCCTTTTGAATGGATAATCCTTGGCTCTCCCTGCAAATATCACACTTTTGTCAAACTGACCTTACGCGATGTTTTTATTTTTGTAAATGTGAAGAAGTTTTGATCATACAATAGTTACTCAACTAATAAGGTTTTCAACTGTAAATATAGACTGTGCTCTAATGGAAACCATATTACCAGTAGAAAGAGTTCCATTCCTTATTATCATATTCTACCTAGCTCACATAGTTCTCACAGTGGGACCTCTCACAGGGCCCAGAAAAATAGCTCAAGAAAGAATACTTCTGCAAAGATTCACACACTCAGTTTGAATATACTGGAAAAAGAAGAAACGAGGTCACCCAAATAAGAAGACGCTCATGAGTAGAAAAGAAAATTTGAAATACTGTAGATCCCAAATTGTCTTTTTGTTTTACTATGGAAGAGAGTTGCATTACAGAAAAATCCAAATCAGACACAGTTCTCAAGCTAATTGTCTTGGGGTTTATATTGAAATATGTAATATTCCCTAAAGGAGATTTAACTTCTTAATTTTATTTTTTTTGTCAAGGTTTCCATGGAAGTCATAAGGCCTCCACTCCAGATGACCAGGGTTCTAGTCTAAACTTGGCCATCAACTCATAATGTGCATTTAGGCAAATCACTCCTTCCCTCTGGGGCGCCACTTGCCATCTATAAATTAGTGCTAAACTGGGTGGCTGCCGATTCTCTTCTACTTCTAGCGCTATATGACTTTATTTGGCTTTGAGTCTCTGTGAATAATTGAATTTGATTTAATGTGGGAAGGAGAAGGTAGTCTCTCAATGTTTTTGATTTTATTCTCACTCTCCCACTCCCTCCCTACCCCTCTCTTGTTTTTTTGGCTTTAAAAGAACTTCAGAGGACCTTTCCTTGGGAAACCAATATGTCATTTGCTAGGAGAGCAGGGATCTGACAGGGCTCCTTGTGGGAAATACTTGAGGCCTGGATGAAAGGAGGAAGAAGGGACCTCAGCAAAGGCATGGGGGGTAGAGAAGCTTTGGTTCTGAGTATTTGTAATTTTCCTTAACTCACATAGACAAAGTTCTTGCCTGCCTAGCTACCAGGGTCTTGTGTAAGAACATTCTGCCATAAGATGCTAACAGCATGAGTCACCTTCACTGGGTTTAACGATTCACCGACTGTAAAACATGTTTTACCTAGAATCACAATGAGTATGTGTTTCTGGAGACCATACCCACTGACCTGGAAGAGGCCCCCCAGAAGTGTGCTAAGTGGACAAGGGAAACGGGCGAGAGTTTATATTTATCTAACTAGATAATTGAGTGAACTAAAAGGTCTTTTATTATCCTTACATGGATTATATACTTTGTAGGGTATCCAAAGTTGTTATTAAAACCACGTGTATTCCTGTCTCACTTCTGAGTGCCTTCTCTGAGAATCGACCCATATGCCTGGGAATGCAAACCACACTCATTTTACAGTCAGTGTAAACAAATATAATTAAGGAGGCAAACTTACTTCAGAAATTATCTAATGCCTCCTGCATTAAAATAGAAATGACTTTTGGCTGCTCCCATTTCCTCATGTGGATCACTGTTAAGTTCAGATCTGATTTTCCTGGAAAAACAAGTGCGAGTCTCAACAGGCTTGACCTGGTCTCGCATCACCAGGTTCCTCAGTGACAGGTAATTTATGGAGATTACTGTCTCAGAATTGTAAATGCAACATTCTTAAGACTAGAGTTAAGATGATCTCATGCAGGTAAGACTGTAGGTAAAACTCATACTTTGAGAAATGGTGCTAAAGTGAGCAGAAACTCTCACAGGATTTTTGAGTCAAATATTTTTATTAGGAAGAAGACATTTGCAGTTGTATTCTTGATTATCAAGAGGAAGAAAATAAAATAGCTTTAAAAATCCCATTAAAATTGTATTTTAATATAGTCTTGTCAAGCCATAGGCCTTATATAAACTAAGTACAATTCTTAACCCACACTGAATTGCATATTATGGCATCTTCTTCTGTTCATTGCTTTTTCTTAAAGCTAAAAGGGGACTAGTATTCAATGTCCTACTTATTTCATGTTGCAACAAGAATTTAGTCCACAGTAGCTGATACTTTGTGATCAAAGACCTTTTAGGTTGTAAATATTCTTTTAGGAAATATTAAGAAATATGAAAATGAGACCTAGGAGAATAACTTTATGAAACAGTATTTCAAGATAATTTAATAATATTAAACACATCCCTTTTCATTGCCATTCTTATTTATTAAATATTTTTGTTTATTCATTATAGATTTAAAAATCCAACTGGCATGTCAGGGTCCTTTATAATGTACTTTAAAGGTGTTAACGTATTTAAAGTTAAGTTCAATCTATTAAAAGAATATTTAAATTTAGAATGAATATCTAGACTCATAAATATGTTCCTTTAGTCCTTTTAATTTTAAAATTGTTTTTAAAATATTTAAAATTTAATTATACAAGCAATAAATGGATACATTCTCTTGGTAAAAATTAAAACTCTAATGATATGGATCAAGTCCTTTATTAGCATCTAGAATTTAGGTCTCCTTCCCAGGTGGTATGAGCACTGCTGTCTGCTTAGTGTATACCCTTCCAGATAACTGCTGTTTGCATATATATTTCCTTCAGAAAATAGAGAGTATGTTAAAGTATGTTTAATGTAACTGTTATGAAATGGCTGTGCCATTCCACAGCTTGCTTCTTCACTTGGTAATATGTCTTGAGGAATTTTCCCTGTTAGTACATATCATCAGCTTCAATATTTTAAGCTGCTCCTTAGCACTTCGAGGAATAGCTATTAAAAATTCATTTTCTACTCTGATTTCAATAGGTATTTAGGTTGTTCCCATTTTGTTTACAATGATAAGGAATGCTGCAATGAATTGCATGCGTCCTCACTACAGCCAGGTCTAAACAGCATCTTAAACAGTTTTGCTTTCTTTTCCGAAACTTTGGCACAGCCCAGGCTGTCTCCTAAAGTATTACTGTTTACCATCAAGCCTCTATCAAGGCATTTTCCTGAACAAAGGCCATTCTCTTTCTGAGAAGCATTTTGAGGACAGCTGCTAAAGTAATTAAAAAATTTCCCAACTTATTTTGCTTATGTTCTTGGGACTTGGGAAAGCAGATTGTTGATACCTGGTGTGTTTTCACTGAATGAATAAATGATATATTTCAGGCACAAAGAGCATTGGAATAAGAGGAGCTAGTGTTTGTGACTTGGGTTTGTGATCCTAGATATGAGACAAATTTCTTCCTCCTCAGAAAAGAGGTGGTCAAGCAGGAGGTTTTAAAGGTCTTGACCATTGCTTTACTTTCTTTTTGTTTTGAGGGAGCTGTGGGTGCTTTTCTCGGTGCTGCACATTTGGTAGATGCTAGGGAAGAGTTTGATTATATCACAGTTCATCTAATTTTCAGAGTATTAAAATGCAGCACAATTTTAAATATATGTTTATAAATTCACCTCAAAAGTGTGGGGAAAAAATTAAAGCTTGAAGTAATTTGTCACACTAAAAGGATTTATATTTATGAATCTAGGTATTGATCTTAAATATTAAAGGCAGAAAATACAGATATCTCTGGGTATCAAGGGAAAAATATATTGGTGATAATTTATTAGGAAACTATTATATTTCTTTAAAGTAAGGAATCTGTGATTAAATCCCCCCCTTTAAAAAATAAAAGTATGTTTATATTGGAATTGAGACAAAAACTATTTAATTAGGTGCTTCCTGGGTTCCCTTAGATGCTCATATATTGATTATGATTATGGCACCTTCTTCTATAGATATCCATGCTGTCTTTTTTTTTTTTTTTTATAATCAGACATGCCTGTCTAATTGCCACACACCAAAAGAATCCATGATACTCTTGTTTCAAATAAGTTCTTTGAGAAATGCTCTAAAATGCTCCCCAGAGCTGCAACAGGGGCTCAGATTTAGATTTATAAATCATGAGAAAAAAAGGGGATATGTACTCACATGCAAATGGCTCATTTTCTATAAAGCACTTTTCAACTTTGTTGTGAGAGAATTTAAAATGAAGGAGGTACACTTTATATAAATTCTTTACTGAAAGGAATTTAAGAAACTAACAAGTAAAAGATGTATAAAACCCCAAATTCTCACATTATTGTGTAGTTGGGTAATTTACTTTTATGATTTAAAATACTTGACCCTTGAGCATGTTGAATATTTTTACTTAAATGGCACTGTTATTACTTAAATGACTATTTAGTGGCAATATGGCTCTGATTGAATCACTAGAGTTTTATTTGAACCTATCTGATAGAACTCCCTCAGGGCTTTATTTCTTCATTTTTTAGATTAGCATGCCTTATTATTTTTTCAATAACAATAGTACTTGCTTAAGAATTCTTATATAGGAGTAACATGGTAACTGTGTTTTGTGGTATAGAGTAATACTCATTACTATATTATTATTTTTCACCAAAGTGATAGACTTTAGCCTGAGGTTCTCAACACTCTTTGAAAACACTAATTTAACAAACATGCCATAGTTATTTTAAAACAATAACTTTATTAATTTTAGACCTAGGAAACAGAGGGGATTTAGTAGCTTATTCATGTCAATACCATGATTTCATTGCAAAGGAAAAAGTATGTAATGACATTTACTTCTTCCTGATTGTTTAAAGAGTAGTTACAATTTATTGAGGGCTTACTGTGTGCCAGGACCAATGTTAAGGTTGGTTAAGCTACTACAAAGAGACTGGACAATAAATTAGTGGTTTAAGGAATGTCAAAATTTATTACTCTGTTAGGTGAGAGTCTGGGCTGGTTGTTTAAGTCACTCAGGGACTCAGGCTCACAGTAGTCTGTGTGGCCTTCTAAGGTCCCCCTGATACTATTCCAGCAAGCAGGGCTTGGAAATTCAGTGTAGAGGATTCTGTGTGCAAGGTTTATAGTCTAGGAAGTGTCATTTTGTTTATAGTCCATTGGCTGGAGCTATGTCACATGGCCACACCTAGCTGCAAAAGGGACTGGGAAATGTAGTCTCTGGCTGGGCAGCTATTTTCCAACTACAACTCTACTACCATATAGTTTGTAAGTGACAGAGTCAGAATTTGAACCTAGGCCTGTTTGGCTCCAAAGTCCATGTTCTTTAATTCTATGCCAGAGTATAACAAAAGTTGAAATGCAGCCCAGGCAGTTGGGTTAAATTTACTGTGTGTCATGCACTATTATAAGAATAATCTACTCAATTAATCTTCACCACAATCCTATGAAGTAGATCCTAATATCCTCATTTTATAGATAAGGAAACTGAGGTGCAAAAAATTTGTCAAAGAAGTGGCAGAACTGTGATTTGAAGTCAAATCTGGCTTCAGAGTCCAAGCTCATAACCACTATTCCATACTGCCCCTTAGCTAGTTAGAATACATCAAAGGAAAGCTCATTCATCATTCTAAGGGATTTTTTGAGTGTTTTGGGTATTGTTCCAGGTACTGGAATAAAATGGTTCAACAACTCTGTTTTTGGACGGTCTTTTCCTGAAGTTTTGAAACAGTAGTGTTGTCATTATAAGGTGTGCTGAAGAAAGGGAACAGTATGACTGATTTATCAGGGTACTTTGGCTGCACAAGAGCCAGGCTGGGATATGGTTCATGAAATTCTAGACAGTTCTTGCTGAAAGGCTCTCCTGTATTCTAAAATGAATAAGCATGAATTTTACCTTCCTCCTTGTCTCCTCCTCCTCCTCCTCCTCCTCCTCCTCCTCGTCCTCGTCCTCCTCCTCCCTGGCAGGGGACAGATACGGGCTGGGGAGCAGCATCTGCAGCTGCAGGGTCTAATACCACTTCTCTCTTCCTCCCCCTCCCATCATTCTATGCTCATATATTTTTATCTTATCGTTTAACTGGGATCTCAGAAGAATGACCCAAGTCTTCCCTACTAGTGAGAAATGTGTTAATTCAATAATCTCACTAAATTTATATAAAAAAACAATGCTAAATGAAATACACACACACTTTCTTCTGAAGGCAGAGACTCAAATTGTGTTTTCTTAAGTAAATTGGGTGACCTAAACTCACTCTTTTACGCCCCCATAAGTTGAATATGAGCCAAATGAACTCACAGAGGAGGCAGTGTAGGAAAAGAACAGAAACATATAAAGAGGCAAAAATCCATCAGTAATCATCATGTTCCTTGTGTGTTATAGTCTGAGGCCAAAGAACTTCTCAGTGAACATATTTTCCCTCTTAGGCTGATCTATATTGACAACCACCCATGGACACTAATTTTTAAAGAGTAGACTGTGGCTTGAAGGACACAGAGGCAACCCTGGACTATATTTCACTGAAGCCCATTTGCCATGAAAATAACAGTTATTGCTGTTGCCACTCAGTGGTCAGTGCCTCTCAGTATGAATAAGGGAGGTAAATAAATGATGTTTATACCAAGTTCCTTGAAACTGTGACAAGTTGGAGGTAGGGGGATGGGTAAGCCCAGGTTGAATTATCCCTGTGTTCTGTCGTTGTTGTTAGGGGAAATAAAGCTGAAATGGCAGGGCACACCAGGGTGAAAATGTAAGCAATATTTAACCCAGTCTGTTAATAAAGAGCAAGGTTTGCTTGCTGGTACCCCAGTAAGCCATGCCTCATAAGCATTGTGGTTTCCAAAATTATTTCAAGTTAGGCATTGCTACAAGTAAAATATGCTGCTGGCTGTGAAATAATGAGAGGGATAATAAATATATAAAACTTGGAATCTCCTGATGAAAAATGAAAGAGATTTTATGAACCCAACCAGTCAGACTCAGATGAAAAACCCCTAGTGTGCTCACCATGATTAATACCCTGGCCTTCTATGTGAGAAGCTCAGACTCAATTTCCTATTCTGATATCTTGTTCTGGAGGCAGCTATGGTTGGGCTCATTACTGAGATAGCAAATTCATCTGGTGTTGGTAAATGTGTGGCTCTAAGGTCCTGGTGGGAGAGGATGAAAGCTTGAGGCCAGGGTATGTCAGCATGTACCCAAGAAAATGGCCCTATGTCTCTTTAGAACTGGGTGCAAACATTAGAGGGGACATTGAATGACAGTAACATTGAACTGTGATATATCAATATGGAATGCTCTTTTTAATTATCCTTCTGTTCATCAGTGCCTTGGGAAGCAATCAAATGGGTCTCTTAAAATCATCGAACAGTTGAGGAAACAAAGGCTCAGGGACACTTGCCCAAGGTCACACAGTTGGTGACTGGAATATGGCAGAGTCTGGAGGAAAAACCTAATCTTACCCTGGATAGAGCCCCTTTCCTAATCTCTTCAGTGTCAGTTTCCCTAACCTGCTGTTAAACACACACACACACACACACACACACACACACACACACACACACACACACATGTGACCCTCCACCCCTCTCTCTGTGGGGTATGAACAAACCAGGCATCCTGTCTAAATTAATTTATTTCATGAGATCATTTCTCCACACTCCATTTCACATTGCCTGTGGAGACATAAACCTAGCCTTGAGTAAAAGAATGAGGACTTTGGTCCCTAATTTGGCCCTAAATGTCAAGCAGAAAATGTTTTCTTAACTCAATGTGAGGCCTGGAAGTCTTGTTTGCTTGACTTTTAAATGCTGCCAGCCAGAAGACACAACTCTAAGAGGCGTTTATAGGAAAGGCTGAGTCCTGATGGAAAATTTATGCCTGGGAGGATGTTACTGCACAGAAAAGATTGGGGGCGGGGACCACATAAGGTTTGGTAAAAATTCTTCCTTAGCTGGAAATGTTGGCTTATGGGTTCCCAAGAAAGTTAATTTTGTGCATGATTGCTTTTATGAATGATCATAATGGCTAGTACAGCCTCATCTCAAATTTCTTAAGTAGAGGAATGTCTCTTAATTAATCAATAAGAAAAAAATAGAAGAATAAAGCAAGAGGAAAATTACATGTTTGTCTTATTCTAGATAACATTTTAAGCTTGTTGACCCTGCTGAGCCCACAGAAACATGCCTGTGACACTAAGAAGTAAAATAAAAAGCCAGGTCACCACACCTTTCCCATATCAGACCTCCTTTCATGTTCAGTAAATGATGTGTGATCACATGCAAGCCATTGACACTGTGAAGGAGGGTGTTTTGGGAGTCCTTTCTCTCTCTTCCGAACACTGGGGCTATGGCTGAGTGCCACGGTGTTCTAATCTACCTGTCAGAAGCTTCGGGAGAGATGTTCTGATGGTGTTTGGAGTGTACATTCAGGGGTCCTTGTCTGATACTAGCCTCTCTGTCATCAGTGCTGTTCTCGGGGTGGTGGGAGCCAGCATCCACTAAGTAGGATGGTTTCTGGTACACAATGGACTTCTCCCCAATTTTTACATAGCCATGCTTTTTTTTTCATAGCCATGATTTTATAATGAGACCTCAAAGGCCCCTTTAAAAAGCAGATACATTATATCTGAAAGTGACAATAATTCATTATCTCTTATTTTTACTCCACAATTATATTTCTCAATTTCAAGAATCATGTGAAGATCATGTAAAGACACAAATTACTACTTCCTCTTCCACAATACACTCACTAGGAACGGGCAGAAATACACATCTTTCTAAGTTCCCATGTTCTGCTGATGATGTTGGTAGGGACATCATACTTTGAGTAGCACTGTTCTAGGATTAAGTTTTCAGATTGACCAGTTGCCTAATGGCTATTTGAAGGGATGGAAAAGAGGATAGTAGGTTGGAATGGAGAAAGGGAAATAAGAAAAGTTTCAGAATTTTGGAATGGTGCAATGTAGGACAAACAATAGTAGGTTGGAATGGAGAAAGGGAAATAAAAGTTTCAGAATTTTGGAATGGTGCAATGTAGGACAAACATAAATATAGGTTCCCCAGTAAGGAGTTCTGGGAAGCCTATCAGAGAGGGATGAAGAATAATAGAGGAAAGCAAATGGAAGAGGAACATCAGAAATGTCCCTTCTTCACACATTTAACCAAGGCCAATGCCAGAACCAACAATTGCCATCCATGCACTTCCTATTATCTTCATTTATGAATGGAAGCTCTTCAGAATATTGAGCATCATACTCTTCGACAATGAAATAAACGTTAAGAATGACAAACCAATCAGCAAGATGTGAATCAACTATTGCTCTTGAATGATTAGAATATTCTACCTGTCTTTACAATTGAATCTATTTAAATGAATGATGGAAAGAATTTGGAGGGGGCATTGAGGAGGGCTGGGGAAGGAGTGGGATGCTGGGTGTGGTTTGGGCTGGGGCAGTGGGATTCTGTATACCGTTCCTTTGAATTCACCTAGGACCCTTAGATGTATATCTGTCTAGTGGCTGTCCTTCGTAAACTTTGATTGACCATGTTTTCTAGATTGGCAAAAGTTCAGGGCTGTTCTTTGTTGCTTCAAAAATGGAAAGATTGAGAACAATTGCCAAGTCTTTGAAGTGTGTGCCTGTAGGGCTGGGCCTCACAGCTGCTCAAATCTGAAAATAATTAAGTATTTCACCACCACAATGACTCAGCTGGGGTTAGGACGTCACCAGATTGGAGCTTGACTATTTTTAATGCATGCATTTTAATAATAGTTGAGAAGTGTGGCTCAGAATATAAACTATCCAGGAAAACTCATACCCTTATGTAGTTTCTGGCAACCCAAGGTCGTTATGGCACACTTAGCAACACCAATGCTTTAGATTTTGATGATTTCTTTCTTTTCCTCCCTCATCAAACACTGCCTCCTATGCCCTAACCACACACTAACATAATAAATGACTGTAGCTAGGAAATCTGATGAACAACACAATTGGCTTTTTCTTGTTATCAATGTCTTAGCTCACTAATTACCTTTTCAGAGAAACTTTCCCCGACCATCCGATGTAGAGAAGCAGCCTTTTCTTTATCATATCACACTGTTTCATTTTCTCCACATCATGAACTACACTCTGAAATGACCTTGTTCTCTTACTTACTTACTAGCTCCCTCCCGCCTTCAGTATAAGCTTCAAGCAAGCTGAGATCTTTTCACGTTAGTTGACTACACTCTCTCTAGTGCCTGGAGCTGTGTTTGACACCTGACAAGTGCTCACAAATATGATTGCATCCCAGCCAAGGTGAATATTAGGAATGTTTATAGGTTAGCCTCACAGGATAAAGGACATTTCAACAAAACCCTTTATTCTTTAACTCAAAGGAATGAAAAATGTGGGCATGTCAGGTACTCCTCCACGTATTGCTCAGGTGGTGACTAGCTTAAGCCACATACAGATCCTGGCATGCTTCATCACTGAAAGAACTTTCTGGCAAAAAGGGCTAATTGGGATATCATGAAGGAGATGGAAAGAGCTTGTCAACCCAAATTCACATGCCCCATTTTGTGAGTGCCTCCCTGGAGGGAATTTCATCTGCAGTGATTACCTACCATTAAGCTGTAGATTTTAGAGGAAAGTGACATTATTTCAAAGCTTTGTACTAAGGTAAATAAGCTATAAATTCCAAGTATACAAACTCTTCTTATCATTGTCTAAAATGAGTCCTATTCATCTGTTTTAAATTGAAGACCTGCATTGTCCTGTTTCCAAAAAGAGCAGAGGAGGGCAATAATAGAGAGTGACTGTGATCTCTAGGATTCGTGGAGAGGCCATGCTTTTGCTATTTGCCAGAACTCTCCAATGCATTTGAGGAAATCTAAGTTCTCAAAGCTTGCTGTTTGCCAGAATTCTACAAAGAGTTCAGGAAAAGAAAAAAAATCTAATTTCTGACAGATATTTATTTCTCAGTGATAATACCTCTCCAAGAATATGGCCTAGAACAGTAATTTACAAATTGTCCTAAAATCAGCAGTATCATTATCACCTGTGAATTTGTTAGAAATGCAAATTCTCAGGCACCAACCCAGACTCAGGGTGTTGGTAGGGCAATGGAGACTCTAGAGAGAATCCTGTGTTTTTTGTTTTTGTTTTTTGTCTTTTGGAGCTTCTGGTGGCTGCCAGCATTCCTTTACTTGCAGCCACATTAGTCTAATTTCTGCCTCTGTGGTCATATAAATCAGAAATTTGGGTAGGGACAGCAATTTGTGTTTTAACTAGCCCTGCAGGTAATTCTGATGCATGCTGAAGTTTGAGTACCCCTGTCTAGAACCTTGCTACTCAACATGTGGTGTGCAGTCTAGCAGCATCAGCATTACTTGGGAGCTGTGTCAGAATTGACATATCTAACAAGATCCCCAGGGGATTATTTTAAACACTGAAGTCTGAGAAACACTTGATCTAGACTCTATGTAGACTGACATATCCCAGTAATAGGTGGTCTCAAAAAATAGAGAACAGCCCGGGCCAGTGTAGCTCAGTTGGTTGGGTATTGTCCCATGCACTGAATGGTTGCTGGTTCAATTCCTGGTCAGGGCACATGACTGGATTGCGGACTCAAGCCTCAGTAGGGGGTGTGCAGAAGGAGCTGATGAATGATTCTCTCTCATCATTGATGTTTCCATCTCTCTCTCCTGCTCCCTTCCTGTCTGAAATCAATTTAAAAAAGAACACTACAGAGGTTACTTAGGGCATTAAGCTCTTCCTTTGGTATTTCTGATATTAGCAGTTCTAAAGTGAGAAAGATAACTTTTCTGAGAAACATAGCAATCCATAAAGATCTTAGAAAAAGGGCCCCATTTATGTTGG
>NW_006291231.1:5311402-5322121 GCF_000327345.1 Myotis davidii
TCTTTCCCTCTCACTCTCACATCAAATTATTTTTTCTATCAAGAATGTAAGTTGTCATGAAAAATTATAAATGGGATTCAGGAGAATTCAGCCCTTCATCCTTGTTTATGCCTTCCCTCTTTCATTTTGTTAAGGTTGTGTGAGAGCTGCCAAGACCTGCACACTGGTTAACAAATGGCTAATTGACAGTTACCCATCTGTTAATGCGATTTTGCCTGTTTTCAGAGAGAGTCAATGATCATTAGATTTTGTTTCCCCTCATGGGGGAAAGCTATGACATACTGATTACTTGACAGTGTTAGGAAGATTTCTGACATTGGTTATGTAGACAGAATAAATCTTTCTTTTTAGGCCAGTGGTCCTGTCCCACATCTAGTTTCTATTTCAATCCATATAGTTTTAATTATATTTATAATGGCAAACAGGTATGGCAGTTTTTAACGGTATCAGTATATAAATTGTGGTTCATACTGTGAGACACTGCAGAAATAAGTAATTGGCAAAATTTGATGATTTGCCTTTCCTAACTTAATCAATTCCTCCTACTTCACAATCTGTGTTTTCTCATATGCCTTGTGATCTCTCTGGTATATAAGATACAAAAATGTTTTCAGACTGAGAGGGGAAAGATGAAAGAATGATGCCCTAATCTTTTCAAGGTTGAAAGCCTTGATTATACTTGGCCCAGAGAAAGCAGTCTTGCAGCAGTACATAGCCAGTGACAACTAAACTTTGAGACTTGACATGAACATAACTTTTTCCTTTGGGCAATATCTCAGCAGCATTCATGTGGGATAGCAGAGTAGTTCTGTGGTGCTTGTCTTCCTTCTCTTCCCTCCTTTTTTGTACTTAAGAAACAACTACAATTTCTCCCTATGAGATTGGCCTCCTGTTACTACTGTGGTCCACATGGAGAAATCAGTCTTCTTTCTAGTAATTCTCTCTTTAGGAACAAACATATAGGTCTATCTAAGTCGATTAAGTGAAAGAAGGCTAGTCAGACAATAGAGTGGAGTGTGATAGGGAGTGTGATAGGAGTAAGGTTGGAGAGATAGGTAAGGGGTTTGGAGGGTCTTTTAAGTTAAGGACTTAACACATTGATTGGTTGCCTACTGCATGCACCTTGACCAAAGCTGAGGATCAAGCCTGCAACCAAGGCACGTGCCCTTGACAGGAAATGAACTCATGACCCTTCAGTCTGCAGTTCGACACTCTAACCATTGAGTAAAATCGGCTAGGGCTTAACGAATACTTTTGATATAGCATACTCTCCCCTCCACTGCTCCCACCTGAATGAGGAGTAAACCAAATTATAGAGAAGACATAGGTAACTTAAATACTTTCTTAAAAAATTTATGGTTATATAAGCATAACCAATGGACATAAGACACCGGGAGGTAGGGGAGGTCAGGGGATTGTCAAGGGCGGGGGAAAAAAGGAGACATGTAATACCCTTTGTAATACTTTAAGCAATAAAACAAAAAAAAAACCCCAAAAAATTTATGGTTTATTATTTTATAACTTTTTCCAAGTACTAGATTTAAATCTACACTTTCATTAGCATTAATTTTATTTCACTAAACTGTATTTGGGGAATAAGATATCCATGTAAAATTTGGCATTAGACTTTGCTTTCCACAGAGAAATATCTGAAAGGATCATTAAAATGGAAAAGAGAATGAATTTATCGGTGACTTGGGTCCTTAAGGCATGTATATGAGTATGTATGTCCCAAAATGCATGTTTTAGTACAGTGTAAACCATCTATGAAAATGTCTTCTACCCTTTGAACCATCCTCCATTGATAGTCATGTTACATGCATTTTTGCATACTAAGTTGGTCTAGGCCTGTTTTAGAAGCACTTATAGAACTCAGCTCTTATTCACAGAAGCATTTGGTTTGTTGGAACTACTCAAATGATTTAACTGCTTCCATAGTAAATACATTACTGTGTGATTATGTTTAATAGGCTCCTGACATCCATCAAACAGTGTTGCCTGTCACACTTTGAGGCAGAATACTCTGACAGTATTTCAAACTGGAATGAAAATTAGAAGCTACATTTGATACAAAAAAAAGTATTGAGTTGGCAGGATTTCTGAAAAATCCTATTTATAGCTTGCTGGGCAAAATAGTAACCTAACTGAAAAAAAGAATTAGGTAGGTCATTAGAGGTTCAAGTCTGCACTAATTGTTTATGTTAGACTCTATGCTCTGTCCATCGCTGTACATGAAAAAGGTAAGAGAAACCAAACAAAAGTTTTAATTAAAAGACCCTTACTGCTGGGTTTTATTTTAAACTGGTGATTTGCAAACAACCAATATTGTAATTTTATATTTTGTAACAGTAGAGTTCATGTCCTTTCTTTTAAAGGATGAATCAAGTGGATAATTTAAAAACAGCAAGTTTGTAATTGGCAAAAAGATGAGACAAGGTAAAAAGAACAAAAACAAGATTATAAAGAATGTAAGAGACAGGAGTTAGTGTGGTGTGAGTGTGACACCAAGGACATTTATATAACTTGATTTGGACTGTTTTATTATTTCTAAAAAAAAAAATCTACCCTTACTGCTGAGAACAATTTAAAATTATAAATGAATATATAAAAATATATATTATGTATATTTATCCATAAGATGGGTATTTGATTAATTTGTATGCACATCTTTACACAAAACACCCATGGTATATTTTACATGACTTGAATAAAAGTGGGTATATGAGTGCATTTATTTATATTTAACTTATACCATTACATGTAGGGCTGTAAAAAACCTGGGTAACCACAGTTTTTTAAAGTAATTTTTCAAAGTATTTTTTGGTACTATTGGCTTTTAAGGGATTTTTAGTTTTTTCATTTCTCTTCAGTATTTGAATTTTTTCTTTATAGACATTCATATGCTATAGTATTCTTATGGTGGCTGTAACTTAACTAGTTTTATTCACTGCTTTGACTCCTAATTGAATTTACTGGAGGCTATGGAAAATGAGATTTACCCTGCTTAGTGCTCTTCAGAAAAGTAAATATTGTAACTCCCTTTAATAATTCATAGCTTTGTTTCACAATTCTGACTCTCAATGAAGTTTTCCTCACTTCTCAAATAAATCTCAAATGGGAATCAAGCCCTAATCCATAGCTCAATGATCTTTTCTAGTTCTTTTGATTTCTTTTCTTTTGTGATTCTGTCTAAGGTAATCCTTTAATGAAATGTAAAAATAAATAACACAAGTGAATGGAGAGGAATCACCCTCCAACCCTTCAGATTTCTTTTTCTCTTTAGTATATCACATACCCTCCATTTCCTTAGAATTCTTTTTCTGTCTGATTTTTCACTACATGGGGTTAAGAGGGTGAGAGCAGAATTCCCAATCCCAGATTAGTCTCCTACGATAGGTGGCATTGACTTTGTTATGTCTCAGTTTTCTTATCTGGAAAATGGTTAGAATCATGGCATTTTCTCATTTGAATGTTGGGAAGATTAGATGAAGTAAGGCATTTTGTAAGTACTCAACATAAATTAGAACACAATTCTAGTTTAGATTTTTACTTAAAGCATATAATGTTGAATATTTACTTTAGTTTGAGAATAAAATATCTGTGTGGAGAAATAAGAACTTATTTAACATATCTATGTGTGAATGAGTTGAATGTAGAGGATTATAATTGTTAGCTCATTTTCAAATAAAGTGTTTGCAAACAACTACGACAAAGAATTATACAATCCCTCAAGTGAAAAACCATACTCCATATATAAACTACATATTGTAGAAATTACCAGGAGCTATTGTATAAAGTGATTCACTTTTCTGGAGCTTATTCAACTACAACTGTGATGCTATATAGAAGTTGAATTCTCACTCTTGGATAATAAAACTCTCATTTATATAGTGTCTTACAAGGCACCTTTTCATACATTAGGCCATTTTATCTTGACAAAATTATTCCAAGATAGGTAGAGGAAAAACCAAGCTTATTATCTGAAAATGATCATCTTATTTTGCGGGGAAGGAAAACCAAACGCCGAAGAGTAAGTAAGTTGCCTCAGGCCACAGAGTTCCTGAGGAGGCAGCACTTGGATTCCCTCCCGCCCCCACCCCCAACATGCACACACCAATTTATTGCCTCTGCCAGCCCCAGCAATGTCAAGGTTCAGAATCAGTATAAGAGATCAGAGGAAGTAAGTTGTTTGTTCTTATTCTTACGGCCCTCCAGGCTCTGTGCTGAGAAGGGAGGCACGTGACAAGTAACCTTATAGTTTCCTGCCCCTCTGGACACTACCTGTATATAGAAATGTCTCAAGATGGCACCGTGAGACTAAAGTGGGAGAGCTCAGGGTAGGAAAGAGAGGACAACATAGAGTTTCAACATGGAAAGGGAGAAGGGCCAGGGTTTGCAGAAGGGGAGATAAGCATTAGGAGGACGTCTGCCCTGCTCTTCTGCCTAGCCACAAAAGAATCTCCATGCCTGCTAATTCTGGAGCACCTACTATTTACTAAGGCAGAAAATAAGTAATAACGACCTGTTTCTTCTTGGAGAGGTGATTTTGTTTCACCGGAATCAGTGGGAGTGAATAAAATCTTTTCATCAAATCTTTATCCAACTCAACAATAATAGGATAAGTAACCCAATTAAATAATGGACACTGATGTGAGTTGATATTTCTTCAAAGAAGATACACAGATGGACAAGCATGTGAAAGACGTGAAACATCATTAGTCATTAGAGAAGTGCAAATAAAAGCACAATCAGACAGCGCTTCACACAAGGATGGCCAAACTGAAAGAGATGGACAACAAGTATTGGTGGGATGTGAGAAATTGGAATCCTCATGCATTGCTGGTGGGAATGTAAGATGGTGCAAAATTTTTGAGAAACATTTTGGCTGTTCCTGCAAAAGGTAAAAATATAAATAAAATTCACATGGAATTCACTCCTAATATACATCCTCAAGAGAATTGGCAACACTTGTCCACATGAAAAGTTGTATATGAATGTTCATAGCAGCATTATATCTAATAGCCAAAACTATAAATAACCCAAATGTCCATTAACTAATAAATTGATAAAAAAAATGTGTGGTATATCCATACAATGGAACATTATTCAGCCTCAAAAAAGAATGAAGTACTGATAAATGCTATCACATGAATGAACCTTGAAAATATACTAAGCAAAAGAAGCCAGATACAAAAGGCCACATAATATTGATTCCTTTACATGAAATGTCCAGAATAGAGGCAGAAAGTAGATTAGTGCTTGCCACAGGCTGGAAAAAAGTAAAATGGAGAGTGACTGCCAATGGGTATGGGATTTCTTTGGGGGTGATAAAAATGTTCTGAAATCAGATAGTAGTGAGCCTTGTAAATATACTAAAACCGCGGAGTTACACAATTTCTGAGGGTAATTTTTATGATACGTGAATTATAGCTCAATTAAAAATCCTTATCCAAAAAATAATCTGTATCCAGGAGGATAATTGCTAAGATTTATGAAGGAACAGTGCTAGAAACTGTGCTTTGAGTTTTGTGGATTACTTAATTCTCACAAGAGAATTATAGGGATGTATATTCTTCCTATTTTCATCTTACATTAAGAAGAAACTGAGGGTTACAGAGACACAGTAATTTCCCTCAAGCCACATGGGATTGGATGCCAGACTCTGGTTTCTACCACTGCGCAATAGTGCCTCTATGATAAGCATGGCTAGACCTTGAATGATTTCTATTTCTCTGTGTATTGCGGTCACTGGATTCAGCTGTGATGTTTTGGATTTTTTGACATTTTGTTCTTTCAGGATTTCACAACTGGATGGTCTAGTGGCCGATAGGAATAGAACTGAGAGTAGTCTGCCGCCAACCCCAATAAAGGACTTTGTTGAAGGCTGACGTCATTCTTTGTTCAAAGTTATTTCCTTGGAGCAGCTCTCTTGATCCCCAATCTAAATAAAAAGTCTCCCATCAGAGGATCTTGCTGAGCTGTGCACCTCTTTTTAAAAGCACTGATCATGAAGATTTAATTAATATCTGCCATCTTCATAGACTATAACCTTCATGATGTCAGAGCTCATGTCTGGTTTGCTCACCATTGTACACTCAGCAAGTAGCACTGAGCAAGGCACTTAGTATCAACTCAGTGACTGTAAGAAGATCCTTACAATCATCCTTCTCTATTGTCTCACTGTACAGGGTCCCTTTTCAGAAATGTATATATAATTCCTCGGGCGACTGGATTTGGTGCTTAGACTCCGTGTGGGAGTGCTACTGGCTCTCACACTGGAAAGTGACGTACTAGTGGAAAGTTTGGCTTTGGTTCTAACCTCAGAGACGTCTCTAAAGCATTTCCCATGTGCTCTGCTTCTCCACCCTGACTGGGATTTTGGCTTTCACCTCATTTCTTGCCTCCACTAGTCCTCATGACTGACTATAATAGTATTCCCATTAACTCCCCCATGATCCCAAACAATTTTTCACCTAAAAATCTAATACCACAACTTAACATGCACATTACAATATTCCCAAGGATATAAACAAGTGGAGCATTTTAACAAATGTTAATTGCTTTAGGTAGCACAGCAATAAGTGATAGAACCATAGCGAGAAACTATGAGATTCTACACTCCTTAATGTCTCTGTTTTATATAGTTGTTTTTCTAACCATGCCTACCACAGTGTCTGGCACATATTAAGACCGTATTAAGTATTTGCTAAACGAGAACCTAAAATTCTTGCTGCAGGGACTCCATTCTGCAACAGCTAATTCCCAAAGGCTCACTTTCTTTCCCCTCAACAATTTTCTAAGCTATGAGACTTTTTGGATCTGAGTATCCAAATTCTAAATGTAACTAAACCCAGCAAAATGACTCCACTTCCTCAGTTTTTTTCATATCACTGTTGTTAGCACCATCATTTTTTATATACCTATTAGAGGCCTGGTGCACAAAATTTGTGCATGAAGTGGGGTTGTCCCTCAGCCCAGCCTGCACCCTCTCCAATCTGGGACCCCTTGAGAGATGTCTGACTGCCTGTTTAGGCCTGATCCCGGTAGCATTGGGCCTAAACAGGCAGTCGTACATCCCCCTCACAATCCAGGACTGCTGGCTCCCAACTGCTCGCCTGCCTGCCTGATTGCCCCTAACCACTTTTGCCTGCCAGCCTGATCACCCCCTAACCACTCCCTTGCCAGCCTAATCAACACCTAACTGTCCCCTGCTAGCCCGATTGCCCCTAACTGCCCTCCCTTGCTGGCCTGGTTGCCCCTAACTGTCCTCTCCTGCAGGCCTGGTCACCCCTAACTTCCCTCCCCTGTCAGCCTGATCTCTCCTAACTGCCCTCCCCTATAGGCCTGGTCCCCCCCAACACCCAACAGCCCTCCCATGCAGGCCTGGTCCCCCCCAACTGCCCTCCTCTGCCAGCCCAGTCACCCTAACTGCCCTCCCCTGCAGGCCTGATCGCCCCCAACTGTCCTCCCTTGCAGACCTGGTCCCTCCCAACTGCCCTCCCCTGCTGGCCATCTTGTGGCAGCCATCTTTGACCACATGGGGGCAGCCATCTTGTGTGTTGGAGTGATGGTCAATTAGCATATTACCTCTTTATTATATAGGATGGAGTTGGTTTTATCCAACAACCTCAATAGTGTCTGGATACTATTCTAGATTAATTTTTCTGATTCTGACATATTCTTCACAACAACTTTCAACAACTCCCTATACTATTTGCCCAACTTCAAATTAACTGGAATTCAAAGACTTTCAAAAATGATCCCAACTTACCTTTGTGTCCTTATTTTTTCCCTTCTATATACACAATCTTTCTGAGCAAGCCAAAAGCAATTCCTTAGTATTCCCAGGACATAACTCATTTCCCCTCTCCATGCTATCTATGACTTATTCCTTATGCTCAAATGCCTGCATCTTGGCCTGCACATCTCAAATGAAATCCCTCCAGGAATTTTTTCTTGATTTCTGCCACCAGATGAAATCAGGCCATCTTGTGACTCCTCTAGAGATCTTTTTATGCCTCTTCTGTAGCATATCTACCTTGGGTTATAGTTTTTGGTGTACATATCATCACCTCTACTAGGCAATGAGGTCAGGATCCATGACTTATACAACTCTGCACTTTTTACATCAAGCCAGTGTCTTGTATATAGTGAAATATTGTGGAATTTACATAGCTTTTAAAAAAAAATCATCCCTTTCTTTCATTTATACACCAAAGAAACCACTTCCGTATAGTCACCATGTTTTAAAGCTGATAAACCCAACTCATGTATATACTTCACATATATGAAACTATTTACTAGCTTCATGTAACTGAGTAATATTTACTGGTATAATTAGAAAATATCAACTTTTAAGGAGGTCCTAATATATACTGACTAAAAACTTTAGTTAATTCTAGTTCTAATTAATTTTAATAGGAAGATAATACAAGGAAAACCTAAAATACAACAGTTAAATGCCAATGGAAGAGCTAATAGACTAATCTTAGTGTACCCCATGGAATGCAAGTTTCTGGCTCCTGAAAATATTTACAGTTATCTTTCTGGCTGCTTTTGAGTAGCAGTGACTGGAATTAGTGGGATTCTCCTCTCTTGGGGATGAAAAATGAAGTCTGAAAGAATGTTCATTACCATCAGGGTATGTGTTGACCAAACTGATTTTTCATCTGCCAACATGTGTATACTGGCTTCTGTCTCATCTAGAGACCTCTGGAACTAAAAGTAATTGATCAAATTAGCTCGACTATAATCCCCCACTAGTTCTGTTACGATTGCAGCTTGTTAACCTTAGTACACTGTTTATTTAAACCATGTGGATGACATCATGCAAACCACCCCCATTTCATCAAAGCCTGATGCAGACTATGAAAAACAATTTGGTTTCAAACCACTCTAAGATATGGTCTTTTTCTCTGCCCCCAGTTCCCAATATTAAAAGATAAGATGTAAAACTTCAGTTCTTAGTCATCTGATTTTTGACTCCAGCTCCGTGAAAGGGAAGCATTTTCATGTCACTTAGAAGCAAACAAATTAAAAATATCAAATAAGTTTGCTTCAGTCCTGGAAAAGGTGAATTGATGGCAGAAACTGTTATTTTGATTTTCCTCTTATCCTTCATTTGCCGAGTTCGTTTTTCCATGCTGTCTAATGGTTTCCTCAACCAGAGTTTGCCAGGTAATGCCCAGAGAGGTACTTATGCTAGAATCAGCCACAGGATTCGTAAGCTGTTTTCTTGTGTGGCAATTCTTCTTCTTCTTGCTGTCCTTCTACTCCTGCAATGGTACATGTATGTACCACCCTCAGTTCCTGAGGGATTCTAAGTTCCTCGCTCCTACAGTGTTTTCACTGTCACAGTTTCAACCTCATTCCACAGCCACAACTTCCTTCTTAGTATAACTATGATAATCTATAAAACCTGATTTTGGGTATTGGTAGAAGACAAATGAATTGACAATCCATAAGAGAACTATTGCTTTACTAGTGGCACCAATATGAGCCAACACTCCAAAAGGAGAAATAGGTAATGGAATCAATGACAGATGTACACTGTGGGCCCTTGCAAACATTATCCACTTGGATGACCAACCTACCCTTTAGATTATGAGAATTAATTTAACTAACCTTTCATGTGTTATTAAGCCTTGTTCTAATTAGATACTATAAGGGGTTAAAAAAGTGTGTGGAGTCATGGTTATTGTTCTTAAGAAACTGATAATTTAATTTAGCATTTCCAAAACTGTATTCTTTGGAACACTAGTCCTAAGACAAGCTCTGTGATAAAAGAATTTCCCCTTGGAAAGCCATAACCTATAAAAGCCCTGAGAAATTCTGAAGTGAAGAAATATTATATTTGTTTAACCTAGAGTTTGCCAAAGTTATTTGATCATGAATCACTTTTTTCATGTAATACCTATAAATATCTCATGAAATACATTTTGGGAAATTCTGTCTCAGTAAGCTTGAGAACAGAATTGTGTTCTCTATTTCTTTTGTAGTACCACAGAAAAATCCACTAATTTTTAGAAACACTTGGTTAAATAAATAAACTGTCAAATCCAGGTGGTTAGAGAGGTGGTTTCCAAATTTCAGGTGTCTGCGGTCTGCATTATTATTTCTTGGGATAGGTGCTATAAATATAAATTTCTGGGCTCTGTTCCTAAAGTTTCTAATTCAGCAGATTTGAGATTGGGACTGAGAATCCTCATTAAAAATTCCCCAGGTAATGCCCAGAGAGGTACTTATGCTAGAATCAGCCACAGGATTCGTAAGCTGTTTTCTTGTGTGGCAATTCTTCTTCTTCTTGGTGTCCTTCTACTCCTGCAATGGTACATGTATGTACCACCCTCAGTTCCTGAGGGATTCTAAGTTATGGCTACTTTAGGAACTACTGGTTAATATATGAAAAAAAAAAGAGGCCACAGTTGAATATTCAGTGTCTCTTACTTAAGGTTGTTCATTCCATGGTCACAAACTAAATTCTAGCTTTGAAATATGTGTCTATTGTAATCCATCTAGAATAGAATGAATTTAAGTCCAAAGCACTGAACCTGTAGGTAGGTCAAGTTTTGTCATATAGAGAAAATTTTCAAATTTAGGACAAACCCACGATTTTCAAGAACCCATTCTCTTGGACTGGGCCAAGAGAAAATGGGAATAATAATATAATAGTATATATATTTAGTATAATAGTATAATTAATAGTATAATATAATAGTA
>NW_006291231.1:5322408-5325871 GCF_000327345.1 Myotis davidii
AGCATAATATAATAGTATAATATATTTATTTATGTAAAGTTGATTATTTCTTCTTCAGTGTGAATATGACATTGCTATTTAAAATAACTAGTAAACATGGGGAGAACTAGTGAACAAAAGATTTGAAATATTTTTGGAATTGAGAGATTTTTTGACTGGTATTTAGGATTATTGAAATGATATTGCTGGCTATATATACACTGAGTGGCTAGGTTACTATGACCACCTGACCTTTGTAGTTAAACTAGCTGTAATTTCACGCTGAAGTTGCTAGAGGGCCAGACATTATAAATAGGGAAGCAGGTTGTTTACCACAACAATAGAAATGATTTTTTTCTGAAGATATGGGTAAACAATGTGGTTTAACAGCCTTTGAATGTGGGATATATATTATTATGAGTGGCCAGATTGTTATGACCAACTGATGTTTGTAGGCAAATTAGCCATACACTGCATTGAATGGGATATGGAAGCCGAGGGCCTGTTCAAACACCTTTGCTGTCTGCAGTTACCAAGATGAAATGTCTCCAATTCGCACAGGAACACAACGATTGGGCAGTCAAGCATTGGAAAAAAGTCATGTGGTCTGATGAATCACATTTCCAATTGCATCATGCAGATGGCAGAGAGAGAATTTGGTAGAGACAGCATAAAAGCATGCACCCCACATGCATGAGTTCAACACTTCAAGTTGGTGAGGGCAGTGTTATGGGTAGGGGTCCACAATCACCAGATCTCAATCCAATTGAGCATTTGTGGGACAAAATTAAAAGAGCCATCAGGCAGCTGATTCCACAACCATCAAATCTCACAGAACTGGATAGTGCTATTCATCAGGCATGGTGTCAGATTCCTCACATCACCTTTCAACATCTCATGGAGTCAATGCCAAGAAGAATTGCCACAGTATTGAAGGCAAAAGGGCTAATTTGCCTACAAACGTCAGGTGGTCATAATAATCTGGCCACTCACATTCAAATATATTCCACATTCAAAGGCTGTTAAATCATGTTGTTCACCCATATCTTCAGAAAAAAATAACTTCTGTTGTGGTAAACAACCTGCTTCCCTATTTATTATGGTCTGGCCCTCTAGCAACTTCAGCACGAAATTATAGCTAATTTCCTTACAGTCTGATATAGCCATGAACTCAAACTTTGGGTGATAATACAAGGTAGATAATTTTTCTTCAACATCAGCATTGTAGATACTATAAAACAGCCATAAAATTTTCTGTAAGACCATAAATTTTATAGTGTCTCATAACAAAACAGGGTCTCTATAGAAATATGTACTGAAATGGTCTCTATATTTTATACCACAAATATCTTAGGTCAGTCCTGATTTGGTCTTATTAAAATTTAGTTTCTTAGTTATTTTTTATATATTGCTGATAGCGTTAATTGATTGATTGTTTACCCTTTAAAACAATCTGAAGAAAGGTATCTAGCCCAAACTCACTTAAAAGATTTCAATAGCCTTAAAGATTATTTCTTGAGGATAAACAATCAGGAGCACATTAATATTTTTGAATTTATTTTTAATTATTTTTGTGTTTAGTGTGTGCCCTGCCCTCCTCTTTTTCCTTCTCTTCCTCCTTTTCCTCTTTTGACATTAGTTTTTGAAGCCACTAAAAAACGTTAAAGATTTAGTAGAAGGTTACTCTTTCACTTTTTTGGCTTAATAACCTCATTTGGACCTTCATGATGAGGTTATAATATGGAAGAATAGATCCTTTAGAAGTCTTTCCTTTGATTAGTTACATAACTTGGTACATTCATACAACTGAATGCTATGCAGTGATTGAGTGATTTTATAGCTTTCTATTAATTAACATGGAAAGATATTCGTTAAATAAAAGGGAAAAAAGATGCTCAAGGTACATCGTTAAGTGAAAAGGCAGAATATCAGAATACAAAACAATATGATTCCACATGTTTAATGTATAAATTTAAAAAAGGAAATAATAACTAAATGTTGTTAATCTGAGATTATGTGCCAGGTATTGTACTAATCACTTTGTACTCATTAGCCTATTTAATTCTCATAATCATCTCTTAAGGTACCTGCTCTTATACTCACTCCCTCCTTTGAGAAATTGAAGCACAGAGACACTAAGTCACTTTCTCAAGGTCATACAGCTAGTAAGAAGTAGGTCTGGGATTTGAACCCAGGATGCCTGGTTCCACAACTTTAATTCTTAATTTCTTGGCTATAAAAATTGAACCAAAATATTGATGGTGTTACTTGAGGGTGGTATAAAATGAGTTATTTTCGTTTTTGTTCCTTTATGCATTGTCACAGTTTTTTTTCTTCAATTAGTATGTATTACGTTCAAATTAGAAAAGCAAATTTTGGTGTGAAAATGAAGAATTCCTTCACCACCTAAAGAACATAGCAATAAATGCAACATATACTTAAATGACATCATACAATTTACGGTTCAGCCTAGCAGTCTAAATTAAACTTTAATTCTTTAAGAATTATACATTACTGACCATCTTGGTCGGCTGGGCGGGGGTGTCGGGTGGTGGCGGCGGGAGGGAGGCGGTAGGTGGGCCGGGTCACAGGCTTGGGTCTTGGCCTTGCCTCCCTCTCCGGTTCGCCAGGGGCCCATGATGCCGCAGTTCCAGACATGGGAGGAGTTCAGTCTACCTCGCCGACCCTATGAAGGCACTTGTGGTTCTGAAATATAGGCATTCTGATGGGAAGTTGTATATTAAAGTAACAGGTGATTTAATTTGCTTGGTGATAAAGAACAGACTAAGCTCAAGATGTAAAGGACATTGAGAAATCCCACAGTCAATTGATGCGACTTATGGCAGCCAAGGAATCCCGAAGTGTTGCCATGGAAACGGACTGACTGGTTTGAAATGAAGACTGCCATATTCTTAGGAAGTAAATGTCTTTTGAATTTGAGGAAGTGTTGGGACAGAGGATCCTTACTGTCCATAGATTCCATATACTTAATGTATATATTCCATATATTTAATGGACACTGATAGACGGAAGCCACCATATTATAGGATATTTGTCACATATTTCCCATGTGGAGTTACTCAGAAGGACTAAGGATTATGGGAACTGTTAAATCTCTGCATACCTCTTTGATACCCCTGTCCATTCCTCTCATTATTTAACCAAGGTGCTAAGCATGACTATCACAACTGTTATGTTTCCACTAAGCCAGAAGAATATTATTTGATATTTATCTTATATCTATAACCTGAATTTTACCAACTAATGTAATGTTCATACGTTGATTCCTACATTAATATATTTTTTGTTAGGAAAAAAAAGAATTATACATTACAGATAAGAATATCAAAACTTTGCCATGTAGTGAGTTCTCTAGTCAAAGATGAGTCACTGGCAAAGAATTGGCAATGTAATCCAGTATATCCAAGGACCTGAATTATATTTTAAAATTTGAATGCTGATGGATAATATATATATATATATA
>NW_006291231.1:5326852-5328575 GCF_000327345.1 Myotis davidii
TTTGTATCTGTATTTATTAAAAGTCATAGGGCACAAGTGTACAAGATGAACACGCCCCTGCCCTGGTCACCTTCTAAACAAGCTAAAAACACTGCCTTCCACCGTGCCTGCTTACTGATTAATGCCGGACACCTTCTCACTGAATGACAAGAAAAAGGCTTTAAGGTTTCTCTGAACTCAGTCATAAAATGCTGCCAAATTCACATTGTCATACTTCACTATTGTTAAATAATGCAGAAGAATAACTTTTATCATTCTGATGACTTTTTTGTTTTATAAATTATGTCTTTTCAAATGAGAGAAATCCCTCCTTCCTATACATTATAGTTTAACTCTGTTTAGTTTTAATTCGATCTAGAAAAAACCTCAGGGAAGTATAATTTTTTCATTTTTTTAGATAACCCAAGAAGTATCATCTATTTCAGTTTTTTAAAGAAAACCCAACTTAGCCCTTAAATAGATATCAGACTATTATGTACAACTCTGCAAAATTTCAGGAGTCCTTGTGACCTGGCAATTGAAGCAGTGTTTATGAATAAATACACTATGTATTTCTAGCAGAACTTTGCTAGAAGTGTTGGGAAGGAAAAGAAACATAAATACCTGTCACTGTTCTATCACCCCCATTTATTTCTTGTGTTTCACAGGTCAAGGGAAAGTTAGAAATTGCAATTTAAAAATCAGATGTTCCCAAATAGAGAGGAGAGAACAGTTAGGTGTCAAGTGGTAATTGGGATTTTCAGTATTAGATAAATTGACTTGTAGTCATGTTGTTTGCTATTTCTAAAACTGAGCAAGAGGATGTAAATAAGATAAAGTGGAGATTTTTAAAAATTGTAAGCATAATACATATATATACATATATGTGTGTGTGTGTGCGGGCTGAAAGCTAAGAAGGTTGGTCAGATCCCTCTCGTCTTTGAGTGCTGTTTTAAAATCTAGAGACAAAACAAAAATTGAACACTGGAACTGTGTCTTTGATTTGTACTGTGGCCCTTAGACTCCATGTGACCTTACCCAGGGTGTGGGCTTCACACTACTAGTTTGGGGTGCTTTTACCTTATTAGTTAACATCAATTAAGAAGCCAGCAAAAAAAGTTAAACTATACAGAGAAAGAAAAAAATCACTCAAAATCTGTCACATATAAACATGTTCTTATTGTAATGTAGCTCCTGACTTTTTGTTATACATATCTATTGCAATAAATAAAGGGACCAAGGGATTTGCTTTCTCACTTAATAATATAACTTTGAATTTTTCTGTTAATAAATCTAATGCTACATCATCATTTTTTTAAAATAAATCTTTACTGTTCAGATTATTACAGTTGTTCCTCTTTTTTCCCCCCATAGCTGCCCTCCACCCAGTTCCCACCCCACCCTTTGCCCTTACCCCACCCCCACTGTCCTTATCCAATAGGTGTACGATTTTTGTCCAGTTTCTTTTCTGCACCCACCCTGAGAATACTCAGTCCTTTCCCTCATGAGGAAACTCAGACTACTCCCTTTCTATACCCCTGATTCTATTATATTCACAAGTTTATTCTGTTCATCAGATTATTTATTCACTTGACTTTTAGATTCACTTGTTGATAGATGTGTATTTGTTGTTCATAATTTGTATCTTTACCTTTTTCTTCTTCTTCCTCTTCTTAAAGGATACATTTCAACATTTCATATAATACTGGTTTGGTGGTGATGAACTCCTTTAGCTTTTCCTTAT
>NW_006291231.1:5329378-5335644 GCF_000327345.1 Myotis davidii
ATGCCTCTTCCTTGTTTGGGATTTGGAGGTGCCCAGATGAGGCCCAGCTGTGAAGCAGTGCAAGCTGCTGTGGGGCCTTGAGCCTTCTTTTGGATGTTATGGTTCTCTCTGACCCAGCTGCAATTTGTTAGGTAATTTTAGATCTCAAAGCACCAGCCCATTCATATGCAAAAGCCTCTGTGCACAGCTTTGGTGGGGCGGGGTCTCAGGGAATCAACAGGGCAGAGCAAACAGCTATGGCTGATCCTCAGTCCTGCCCTAAGAGGTCCCGGGTCTCAGTGTCCCAGTAATCACTGCAAGCACCTCTGAGAGAAAGCCGCCCTCGAGTTCTGCCCGCTTCCAGACAGTCCAGTTCTCCCAGTATGAGTCTGGGTCCCCAGAGGCTCTCCTAGAACTGGCGCCAGGGCTGTCGGGAGCTTGTGCCTCCCTTCCGATTGCAAAAGACACCAGTGTCCTCTGTTGCCAGGCCCTTTCCATGCGCGCTCGAGCCTCCGTACCTCTGCACTTTACTTCCACGCCTCCTCTGAGTCTCAGTGTGCTTTTCTTTTTCCTTCTAGTTGGATAATTTCCACTCAGCCAGCCTTCCTGTGGTTCTGGATGATGTCTGTTTTGTCTTTTAGTTGTATTTTTGAAGTGGTTGTGCGAGGCAGCAATTTCAGGTGTTTACCTATGCTGGCATCTTGGTTTCTACATTATCATTTTTAATAGTTATTTTTATTGAAAGAGACCATCATAATAAATGATTTAATTATTCCCATCTTTTTGGAGATTTGGGTTATTTCAAGTGTTTTTTTATATTATATTCAATGCCACCACATACATTCAGACACATATAATTACACATATACATATGTATATGCTTATATGATATGTGTATGCATACAATTTTGCTCTTTCATTTGATTATTTCCTTAGGATTTATTACTGGAATTGGAATTGTTGAATCAGAAAGTAGGCATAATTACATCTTTTTAAGAAAATATTTTTCAATTACAGTTACATACAGTGTTGCATTAGTTCCACGGGTACAACATAGTGATTAGACATTTATATAACTTATGAAGTTATAACCCAAATAAATCTATTATCCATCTAACACCATACATAGTTATAATACTATTATTGACTATGTTCCTTATGCTATACTTTACATCTCCATGACTATTCTTATAGTTGGCAACCTGTACTTCTTAATCCCTTTCATATTTTTCACCCATCCCCCTATGCCTCCTCCCATTTGGCAACCATCAATATTGTCGGTTTGCTCTCCAGAAAGGTATGGCTCTTCAGAAAGGTATGAGACAAATCACTAGTACCTGGTACTATCAGTTTTTAGATACTTAAGACTGTTCTAAGTAAAAAGAAATTCTCTCCTCTTTTAAAATTAGCTTTATTTTGGTTACAAGTAGGTTGTCTTTTCATTTTGTTGATGGTTTCCTTTGCTGTGCAAAAATCTTGAGAAAGAAGAACAAAGTTGGAGGAATTATGTTACCTGATATCAAACTATACTATAAGGCCATAGTAACCAAAACAGAATGATGTTGGCATGAAAACAGAGATGTAGGTCAATGGGACAGAACAGAGAGCCCAGAAACAAACCCAGGCCTTTAGGGTCCTTCATATTTGACAAAGGAGGCAAGGTCATACAATGGGGTAAAGATAGTCTATTCAATAAATGGTGTTGTGAAAATTGGACAAAAATGTGCAAAAAAAAAAAAAAGAAAAAGAAAAAGAAAAGAAAGAAACCAGACCACCTTTTTTCACCACACACAAGAATAAACTGAAAATGAATTAAAGACTTAAATGTTACACTCAAAACCATAAAAATTCTAGAAGAAAACAGGCAGTAAAATCTTGGACATTTCTCATATCAATATTGGTTTCTGATATATCTCCTAGGGTAAGGGAAACAAAAGAAAAAAATAGACAAATGGGACTACATCAAACTAAAAAGTATTTGTACTATTTTTAAAGGGTCATGAATCTGACCTTTTTATTTGGTAACTGAAAGGGAGCAGAAAGGACAATAATTCAGCTGTGGCCAATGTAAGAAGTTTTGGTGAATGCTTGCCAAATACCATTTACACCCACACATTCGCAAAGCAAATAGCGATCCTGTTGCACAGCCTAGCTCCATGTGTTCTGTCAAATTTCCTCTGAAGAAATCATAAAGTGAGCTGCCACCCACAATTCAAGTTGGTTATATGTTACCCCTGGCTTTTAATGAAAATGCAAAACCCTCGGGTCCAATTCTCCTACTTGGCTCTGTATGTGTAAAGGGCGAGTTGAATAGAAATAATTAAGGACAGACTGGGAACTTTTGAAAAAAACTAAACTAGGGATTACCTCAGATGCACTAGGAGTTGTTTAAATTCTTTTTGACCCTGTCTTATAAACATAGCCTGTTTTAGTAACCTTGACTGTTTTTCAAAGTTGACTGGTCAACATAGCATCTCCCTGTGAGGTAGGTTCCTAAGCATTTAATCAAACATGAGACTAAGAGATAGAAGTAATAGTATGCTTAGCATCTGAATTATGACCCCAGGACATGTTATATAGACTCTTTAAAAGAAAAGGGTTTTCACACTTGTGTTTCTGATTCAGTTGGGGCCATACTTTCATTGCCACATGGACTTTCAGAGACTCCAAGCTCGTTTTGATTGCTGGTGCAAGGGTATAATATATTTCAGTAATTTGGCATTTGTTTATTATTATTGTCACTGAATCTGCACATTTGAAATTTATTTTTAGTTAATGAATGCTGTAGTACAAGAGTGGGCCTCTCAGATGCCAATAGGGTATACTAAGACCCTTGTGTCAATTAAAAGTTGAGTAATGGTTTCTGTATTTATTTTTCTTTTCTGTTTGGCAATTTTTATAGATTTGGGGGCAAATTCTTTCAGTATTCTAAGATATAATCCGTTTGAAGGTATGTACAAAACACTAGCAACTGGTAAATTGTGAAGTGTAAATAAAATACAGATAATTTTTTGGTGCAAGTTTTATTAGAGGTTAAAATAATGACATAATCTTTTAATTTTATCATAAATTGATGTATGGTCTGTAAGATAATAGAATCTGAATTTAAAGAATTGAAGAAGGTGATTCTGATTCACATATCTTGTGAGTGGATATTAGAGTAGAAGGCATTATGTTTTCAATAGCAGTTAGTGGAATTATGCATAGTGAGGACTATCCATTTGCTTATTATGTTTAAATTGGATCTCATGAGGTTTCTGTGAGGATTTAATAAATTAAATATAATGTGTCTAGCATATTGCCTTGCTAGCCTACAGCAGGGGCTGAAGGAATGTTGCTCTCTTAAAAAAATTAGTATACCCAGCTTCCCTGATACTGGCACCACCAGGAATTGTTATCCCATTTTACAGATAAAGAAACAGGGTTAAAGACATTAAGAAATTTTCCTAATTCACATAGTATTAGAACTGAGATTCAAACCCAGGCTGTTGATACTGGAGCTTAACTACTATGATATTCAATAGTGTTCCCTAAACTTTGGCACCTTTACCTCTGGTAGCATATATGAAATTATTTTAGGTGAAATACAAACACAGCTTTTAAAATGTAATGGATAGTTTGGCCAGTGTGGTTCAGTGGTTGAGTGCTGACCTATGAACCAGGAGGTCCATGGTTCGATTCCTAGTCAGGGCACATGGCCGGGATGTGGGCTTGATCCCCAGTGGGAGGTATACAGGAGGCAGCTGACCAGTGATTCTCTCTCATCATTGATGTTTCTTTCTTTTTCTTTTTCTTTATTTCAGAGAGGAAGGAAGAGGGAGACAGAGAGATAGAAACACCAATGATGAGAGAGAATCATTGATAGGCTGCCTTCTGCCCGCCCCCCACTGGGGATCGAGCCTGCAACCCCGGCATGTGCCCTTGACCAGATGGAACCTGGGACCCTTCGGTCCGCAGGCTGGCACTCTATCCACTGGGCCAAAACAGGTAGGGCTCATCAATGATGTTTCCACTCTCTCCCTCTCCTTTCTTCTTTGAAATCAATGAAAAAATATTTTAAAAATGTAATGCATAAATATGTGCATATCTATATAATTATTTTTACTAGCTTCATAATCCATTCTTTCCTGTGTCCTATTTGCAAAGAAAAGTAATTGCCTTGTAAGTAAATTAAAATAGTTGCAGTATTCCTGAAGCACCTTTGGAATTTTTGTATATTATTTTTATTTAAATATCAGCTTTATTGAGAAACAATTTATACATCATCAGAAAACATTTAGGTTGTTTCCATTTTTTGGCTATTAGGGATCATGCTGCTATTAACATCCATATACGAGTATTTGAGTTCCTGTTTTCAAATCTTTTGGGTAATGTTACCTAGTACTAGGATTGCTTGGTCTTATGATAACTCTATGTTTAACTTTTTGAGGAATTAAACTGTTTTCCATAGTGGCTATACCATTGTACATTTCCATTAGCAGTATATGAGAGTTCCAATTTTTCCCTATCCTCACCAACACTTGCTATAGCCACACTCCTGAGTATGAAGTAGCATATGTATTTATCTCCATAAATATAATTATCACGTTAAGCTCAGGGTATTATTTATTTTCCATTTATGGAAGTGATAAGATTTCTTAACTATGACTTTATTTAAGTAGACACAAGTGAATAATGTAAAGAAAATAGTAGATAAGTAATATATGGATGAGATGTGTATATTACAAAATTTGTGAATAGTTACTTTATAAATAAAATAAAATAAAATATTTGCAGTATCCCTGAAATACCTGGGGAAGTTATTTAATTTCCTTGAGCATCCTCATCTGTAACAAAAGGGGCCCTGGACAGTTATGAGAATTAAATGGGCTAATATTCATAAAGTGCTTTAAGCAGTGCCTGTATAGATGTGTGCAAAATAGAGAAGATGGTATTGAATGATTAAAGTTTGAGAAAAGCTTGTAAGTAATGCACTTTATTAACAGGGACTCCTTCTATTGGGGGTATTCAAGTCAATGTTTAATAAAATGAATGGTGGAGTGAATGTAATTGTGACGTTAAATTGCCCTACTTACACTGGGTTTATGAGGCAAGGTGCTGTAGAAACGGAGAATTTTCTTGCAGTGGGAGTGGCCTGGCACACACAACCACAGGCAGGTCACTGCTGACATTCTGCCACAGACAAGAAATCCAAGCCGTCTGCCAGCACCAGCCACTACTCCAGATCCTGGTGCTGCCAGGAAAGGGTGAGAAACACCAGTCTCTGTTCCTCCTGGATTCTTAGGTTTTTCCTTTCCCTTTTCCTTTCTATGATCCCTCTCCTGCCCTCCGCTCCCCTGCCTTCTGTTTTTTTCTAATAATTTTCTAATTAACTGTTGAGGCTAAACTTCAGTTCTCCCTCCTTTTGGCCATGCCAGAAAGGAAAGTCTACACTATGACAAAAAATATTTCATGGTTTTTATGGTGAGATTTGGTCTAGAACTCATTCTCTGGAAAGGTCATGGACGCAGTCAACAGTAGCCACTTGACCTTTTGGGAAGTGGCACATTAAAACAACTCCCTTCTCTTATCAAATCCTTGCTCTCACACTTGGGTTTTAAAATTTAAACCTCCATGAGGAAAATGGCCAAATTACAGTGATTGTTCCACATTAGATTAGACACAAAGAACTTACTTGAGTAGAGCAAGAGAGTTAATGAAGAAAAATATTTCACTGATATAAAAAAGACTTTAATTTTCACTTACAGAATTATGAGCAGTGTAATGTTCTCTGCTCAGCAGTGCCACTGTTTTATGCTCCTTACAGTTAATAACTTATTCTAGGTATTAAATCTGTCACATTCCTTTTACTTGGGCCTGCCGAGAAGAATTTACAGCAGGAGACTTAGAACTGACCCAGCAATTTCAAAACATAACACAGATATGAATCCAATTATTCTCCATCTAAATGCTGACACTTTGCCCTGCATCGATGTGACATTTGAACCAGTCATATTTAATATCTAACTCATCAAAGCTGATCCAGAAATAAGAGTAAAGGAATTATTTCACACCCACTTTCAGAATAGAGTTTAAACAAAAACAACAATAAAAAAGAGAGTGTGTCAGTCTGCGCTATGTAATTTAGATACTGACATAAAACATATTTTTAAAAGTTGGTTAAAGAACTGAATGTGAGCTCCCCCCCAGAGTGCTGGTCTTTTCCCTTTTACCGACTATTTTGCTGTGAAAAATAAAGAGTTGCTTGTACAAGTTCATAAAACAAAACAAATCACTTCTGCAGCAGG
>NW_006291231.1:5335669-5338223 GCF_000327345.1 Myotis davidii
AATGCATCAGGCTCGCTGCTCAGGTCTAGGGTTCCTGCCAAATGCTCAGATCATTTCTGTTTTTATTCTTTCTAAAATCAGCAACTGGAGCTGCTTAAGATGTTTTCCATATAAAAATGTAACTAGATCAAAAAGTGGCCTTTCGACGGGAAAGGGGGTGGCCAGAGGGAGATTCCTTTGAAAAAATAATGCAAAAGTTCAGGGTTGTGGTATAAGTAAAAATTACTTTTAGTAGGTGTAAAACGAGGGGCTCTATGTTCTCCCTCTATAATGGAGAGAAAGGGGGACATTCTAGGACTGGCCTAAAAGCGATAAGTAAAAAGATTGTTAATTAGTGCTTCAACCAAGGAGGAAAGGGGCCATTTTCTTGGTCTCAGTGTTGAAGGAAGTAAAAGGAACCAGCAGATTAAGAGATAATAATGCATCAGGAGAGAGATTGAAAGATGATAGATAGATAGATAGATAGATAGATAGATGAATGGATAGATACCAACTGCGTGAATGTGCACACACTCAAAACACACTTGCTGCTTTTTGTAAAGATTAAAATCAAAGTCAAAGAACAGAAAACAGGTTAGTCACAACACCCTTCTTATCTTGGACCCAAACTAGGTTCTATGTGGAGGAAACATTTACACCTTCGGGGCACATGTCTGACCTCTAATGGATGATATGATAATGAAGGGACCGATTACCCAGCCACCCTCAAGAAAACATTTCTTAACCATGTTTTTACACCATGTGAATTAGACTTTGGCTTTTGACTCTGTTGCATTCATGTTATGAGAGACTAATCCCCAGTCAGTTATAGTCTCAAAGGGGAACAAAGCCAATGCAATATGAAGCAATCCAGAATCTCTAGACTAGAAGCAGAAAACAAAGAGAGACTTCTCAGCAACACTCCTAACACAGCAGGAGCAACCCAGCAATTTCAAAATTGCAGTGATTACAGTACTGGGGAACAGTGGGATTGGGGGATGGGGAAGGGGGCTTTCAAATAGGACTTTGTACCTCTTAGTGCAGAAGGTAATGTGACAAGCGCTCACATACATGCCACTCGGATGTAACAACTGTTAGTTATTGTGGACTTTGCTTCAGATTCCCTCCCCTCATTTTGTTTTTTAAGACACAAAACATTACAAATACCATGGTGCACTGGTTTGTGTTTCCTGAAAATAATTGTGGAACTCACTCTAGGTTGCTTGTGCAGCAAATCAGCTGAGACTAAGGGCATCCCATCTCCCTGTTGGAGGGCTACTCCCAAGCTCAGCTTCCCATGGCACTGGTGGTTTCTAACCCTGGTAGGGGTTCAACAAATTTCCATGGGCTCCACGATCCTCAAGTGAAGGACAGCTGATTTCCCCAGACAAGTCTATGAACAACTGACATCCAAAATGCTGACCTCCTGGCACCAGGCAGCCTGCACTTCCCCTCATCAACATGAATGTTTTCTCACCCTGACCTATAAAAGAAGGCAGAAAAACAGGAGGGCAATATCCATCCACTAGCCGTACACTCACCTGACTCTGTGCGATGGTGGAGAGATGAAGACCCCGAGTCTCCCCTTTTTGCTGATCCTGGTTCTCTCTGCAGGGGTACTGTGGAGATACTGTGGGTTTCGTTCCAGACCACCCTAGTAATGTGAATGTCACAATAAAGCGAGTTGTAATCCTTTTGCTAGGGAAAGGTCTTACCTTTAATTTGTAAGTAACACAACACCTGTGAAGCACAATAAAGTGAAGTAAAATAAAACGAGGTCTGCTGGTACAGGAGTTCTCTCTTTGCTCAGCAAAGCCCATCTCTTAACCCATTACAGGTGACACGAAGAATTTGTTTTGACCCCCGGTATAGGAAAGATGGCTCTGCAGATAGGATTCACCTGTCATGGCAGATGATAATCATAAAAGAACCCACCCTGCAAAAACAGTTTTCTGCTCTTCCGTACCCTTCTCAAATCCCATTTCCGTAGTCCTCAGAGGCAGCCACCATCTTGAAGCAGATATGTGCCCATGTTTCTTGTATATATGACTGTATCTACATGTTACATACAGAATTATTTTATGAGTTTTTAAAATCTACAGGAATGGTTTTATTCTCTTTCTGCAACATTTTTTTTTAGCTTATCATTATTTATCAAAGATCTATCCATGTTGCTTTTGTATTTCACTAAACCTGAGAGTCTTTATGACTTCATAAACTAATTTAATCTGTTGACATTTATTGAGATTATTAAGAAAATGATGATGATGTTGATGATTTTGGTGCTTTCATATGCTTCCAGGTGCATCAAGTTTCCTTCATGGAATTGCTTATTTGAATTAGCCTGTCTCCATTGATTGTATTCACCTGCTAACCACCATGCACAAGGCTCTTTTATTATCCTGTGTAAACCTCAAAAGGTATTTGTTTTCCCTTCACATCTATCAAGGGAAAATATTCACAGCTAGTTCACTGGTCCATCAGTGGTTCAAAGGCACTATGAAAATTTTGTCATCAATGAATGTATAGATTGTCTATAAGTGGATCAAATCACTTATTTTTTTGCCTAGAGACA
>NW_006291231.1:5338623-5340844 GCF_000327345.1 Myotis davidii
GTGATTAACTACCCGCCTGGCACTTAGTTAAGGGGTTTTATTCCCTCCCTAACTTCAGGGGAAAATCCCTACCTGGGGAAACAACCTTTCTCAGATAGGTGACCTTGGTTAAAACACAGCACCAAGAAGGTGAGCAAACATATTAAGAACAGTATGCCATATATGCCAGGTCCCTTGAAACAGTAAGGATGGACCGGCTCCCGGCAAATTCCCCCTTTTTTATTTTTTTAAAGCAGGCATTAAAGAGAAAAACCCCAAAATGCTCTCTCTCTGGAAGTATTTTTCAAAACGCAGGCTCTAATTTTCATCATTTGCATATTTCTATGATGTAAACACTAAATAATTCTACCAAGACTCATCTCATGCCACCTGTAAGATATCACAGAATGTGGAGTTGGGAAGAGAGGTACACACTTCTTTATTCTGGACACATTTTAAGGATTCAATGGCCCACCCTCCAGCTCCCGCCCGGCCCACCCTCCCTCCAGCTCTCGCTCGCAGGCTCACCCACCCAGCTCGCAGGCTCACTCTAGCGTGCTATTGTTATATACTGGTGGGTTGATTGATTACTGACAGTGTGTGATTAAGTAATTAAGCTGAGGAGTCTCTGGGAGTGCCCACCCTTGAGGTTTTCGCAGAACCAGCTGGGCCAGAACCTCTACTCCTCCCTAGAGATGAAGCTGGCAGCCTGGGCTCCTCAAAGGCCTCCCATGACCAGGCCCCATCTCCTACCCCTTCCACCCTTCCTTCCTCTCCGCTGCTGCCAGGCTGCTGTGGCTTCCATGACATAAAGGGGAGGGAATGAAAGAGAAGTTACAAAATCAAAGTTGTAGTCAGTGTAAAATGAACTTTTATATCTAGATGAAGTTTTATATAAGCTCCAGTAACCACACAGCCAAAAACCTACAATAGATTCACAACTCAGGACCCTTCAGTCCACAGGCCGATGCTCTATCCACTGAGCCAAACTGGCTAGGGCTGTTGGTATGATTTTGCTGGGTTGTTTTTTTTTTTTCCCCCACGGGAATATCCAGTTCTCTCAGCACCAGCATACTGCAGAGGCTGTCCTTTCCCCACTAGAACTGTCTTTGAAGTTTTGTTGGAGTCATTTCACCTGCATGCAAAGCTTCCTGTCTGGGCTCGCTACTCCACTGGTCTGTGTTTTGCATTCTTTTTTTTAAATAAAATATATTTTTATTGATTTCACAAAGGAAGGGAGAGATAGAAACCTCAATGATGAGAATCATTGATCGGCTGCCTCCTGCATGTCCCCTACCGGGGGTCAAGCCCACAACCCAGGCATGTGCCCTTGACCGGAATTGAACCTGAAACCCTTTAGTCCACATGCCAATGCTCTATCCACTGAGCCAAACTAGCTAGGGCCCTCCCTGCATAATTTTTAAAAAATCTATTATCAGGATTTGTTAATATCTCTTATATACATAACCTGCCTTTGATAGTCTTTTAGTGCTTATCCCAGGAATAAATATAGTATGGCTCTGTGGTCTTTGGTGACCATCCTTTCCTAGGGCCTGCATTCTCAAGAAAATATAGTTTCACTACTCCAATGGCATTTATTGCATTAACATTAAATATATACCCAACTGCTCTGTGTCTGTGCTGTTCACATCTATAATAGCTCTTTGTTTCACAAGCTGAATCACAGTGTAATCTTTTTGAAGATATTTTAAAGGTAATATGAAAAGTCCCCAAGGTGCACCTAACTCATTTGAAGTGCAGATTCTATGAGCAGCAGTGACCACATTTTTGCATATACAGACCTGGCTGCCATCTGGCCAACAGGAATTTCAAGATCCTAATGATCTTTTAAAATTAATAAACTTCAAAAAAAATTAATAAACTTCATTTTTAAAGAGAATTTTTAGATTCATAGCAAAATTGATTGGAAAATAGAGTTCCCATATACCCCCCTGTTCCTACATATGTACAGCCTTGCTCCAGTATCAACAGCCCATACCAGAGGATACACTTGTTACCATCGATGAACCTACATTGACACATCATTATCACCCAACATCCACAGTCAACATCAGAATCCATACTTGGTGTTGTACATTCTATGAGTCTGGGCAAATGTAGAATGACATATATCTACCATTGTCATACATACAGAGTATTTTCACTGCCTTAAAAATCTCTGCCCTGTCTATTCGTCCTTCCCTACCTTCTATCCCCTGGCAACTACTAATTTTTTTTTTTT
>NW_006291231.1:5341256-5341906 GCF_000327345.1 Myotis davidii
CTAAGACTTGTCTTATCCTCTTCAAGATGCCAATTATTTTAAGACATAATTTCAAATAGATAAAAATGTGAAAAATATGCATTTTAGAAATTAGTGAAACATAGTACGTGGTTTAAGCAAAGATCTTAATGAGCCAGCAATGGTAACCAAGAAGGGGTCAAGCCTTGGTTATCATGGACACTAGATGACAGAAGGCTGAGTATGAGGCAATCTGATCCCTAAAACAATAGTCTGGAATGATGGGTCAAATTTCATAGGAAGCAATGTAATAGTGACAAACATAAAACCCTATACTGAAGTTCAAACAAAATAAAACAACAGTACAAGTATAAGATAGAGTAGAACTGATATACCAAGCATTTGACATTGTGAAAAATTGGCTGTAAGTCCAATGATGTGAGGTAACTGGAAAAAAATATACATATGAATTGTATCTTATGTAGTTATCCAAAGTCACATGCAGTGTATTTAGGAATGAGTCTAAACAACAATAGAAAATACACATCATCACCCCTCACTATCAGAAATATTAAATTTGTGAGCCATGAGTGTCCAGATTCACATTTCTCATCTCATGTTTACTCAGGAGCGCATATTCACTGGGTGGCAATATCCCTTTTTATTTATTTTTTCTGACATGTGTTGTAGTA
>NW_006291231.1:5344789-5347225 GCF_000327345.1 Myotis davidii
TTTTTATCATTGTTGAGAGACAGTTGACAGTTGGCAGCCTGTGTACTGCTTGAAGGCCTGCATGACCATGCCCATGTCAAGGGTAGTAGAATAGAAGGTCTAAGGCATTGTTATGCATAGAAAGAAAGTTTAATGCCAACAATTACTGTTTTGTTATAACTAAAAAATCCATGAAACGGAGTTAGCAAGGAAAGTCAGAAAATCTTAGAGTAGATAAGTATGTTTTTCTCCTTATGTAATTCCTCCAAAATCTGGCAATGCTAAATAAGTCATGGTCATACATTTCTTTGCATAGATTCAATAAGACTGGTTCCTAATAGTGATTTTATTAACGGAAAACTTTGACTGGAGTATCATGTATTAAAGAGACCTGTCTGAACTCTGAAGACTTGAAGCCAATAAGAGTGCCACGGGAAAAGCCTGGTATCCTGCTTGGGAGCCCTGAAGATGGCTGGTGCTGGAGCGTCAGGCCCATGCCCTACCATCACTGGCAGTTGGTCAGAGTAGAAGGGGAGCAATAAGGGCGCCTCTGCATCCCTGCAGAACCCCCATGCACTCTGGGCCGCAATGAGTGGGAGGGCCTTAAAGCCTAGGACATGCCCCTGGGTAGAGCCACTGCAGGTAAGGGATTCACCTAACTCAGCAGATACTGCAGGCAGGCCTGATGGCAGCTGGATGGCTTGTTTTCTTTAAATAGCCATAGAGGAATTTTAAGAAGAAAAATCCTATTTCAACCAAAGAAGTTAAAACTAAAATGGTTTCTTTCCCTTCCACTGGACAATTTGTTAAGCTTATAGGGATAGTTCAGTTGATAGTTCTGTGTGCCCAGTATGGGCCTCTAGCAACGGTGGAATAGAAATGCAGTCCATCTCCTGATTGAGCCGGAAGTTCCAAGACAAAGGGGGGAATGAAAGGGCGAGGACTACGCCCTCCATCTTACCCTGGGTCCTCCATTTTTGGGCAGAGCCATGTGCTCGGCAAGGCTTCTTCCCAGAAGCCCAAGCCTCTGCTAGTCACACCCAGGAACCAATGACAATCAAGGGAAGTGCACACCATTGATATGACCACCTCCTGTGTAACAAGACACCAACTTGTGCCTGGCCAATTGGCAGGGCCCACAGGCCCCTCTCCTGCCCTTACTCCACCCCCCTATAAAACTCCTCTTCACACCGGGCTAGGTCTCACTCTGCCACCTGCTGCTGTGTCAGTAAGGAGGGTAGGGGAGCCAGACCCGGGTTTGAATAAAAGACTCTTTGCTTTTGCACTGGACATGGCTGGCTCCCTGGTGGTCTTTTGGGGATCCTGAAATCTGGGCATAACAAGAAGAACCCGTATCCTCAATCTCTTAAATTTCCTGGTGCTGGGTGATATTAAAAAAAAATAGTCCTGAAGTTTCCTTTAGAGATAAAAAAAACCCAACACCACCAAATACTAGAAACTAGATTCTGAATTAGAGAGCCCTTATATCAAATTCTGTCTATTTGGGCGAAGAAATGTGAAACCTTGAGGGACTGCACAGATGATTCAGATAAACATTTTATTCTTCTCCCTTCTCCCACCCAAGCTATTGAGAATCGTATTTAAAAGCAAACCAGACCTGAGCTGTTTGCATTTCCTATATTCACTGTTCACCCTGTGCAGTTGCTCACTCAGTTCTCTTGCAAAACGAAACAGAGAAAATGGACTGTCAATCTGAAACACGCCCCTGAGACAGAACAATATATAATGTGAAACCAGAGAGTTCAATGCACACTACACCAAGCTCCGTGGACATAAGATGCATTCGATCTGGTAAACAGGGTGCAGTGAAACTTAGGCTGGGTTTATTTGGGGGGTGGGCAGGATAGGGTGGCTGTGGACAAGAGGAAGCAGGGGTGGGCAAACCATCACATTAAAGGGGCCAGGACAGCAGGAAAGTGGCAATAGAGAAAAACCAGCTGTGAAGTATTTCATTTTTGCGATTCTTTAACAATTTACAAAAGCAACGGCACATAAGGGAAGTTTCCTTCTCTTGGGGGAATCATAAATAAAATAGCAGTGTCATCAAAGGACAGAAGAAAAAAGAGACTTCAGGTATTCAATTCTTATTTACGTCCTTTTCCATTATGTATGACTCCAGGGCAGGCGGGAGGGTTACAGAAAACAATTACTCAGCCCGCCCCTGCCAGCGCCTTCCAAATTCTGAGCCTGCAGCTCTAATTTACTGCTTTCTACTGGGCGACTAGGGAAGGGTTTGAAAAGGTCTTCAGGAAAAAAAAGAAAGAAAAAGGTGTTGAGGTTTCTGCTGGATTTGCTATCAGGGCTTGTTCATCTCTCTCACTGATAATGCTCTCGAAGTTTAGTGCTCCCCCTCTGTCTCCAGAGAGCCTGTGCTTCTGTTGGGGAGCCTCCAGAAGCTTCAAGCTGAGGCAGGGGGTGGGGTGGGGGCGCGGGGGT
>NW_006291231.1:5347259-5351532 GCF_000327345.1 Myotis davidii
GGTGTTGGGAGGGGAGGCGGGGTAGGTCAGGAATAGAGAGAGTGTTCCAACTGGCCTCCCTGCATCCTGGGAGGTGTGAGGAGCATCCCTGCATCCTGGGAGGTGTGAGGCCTCTTTTCTCTCACCCCCTAGCTGGGATTCTGGCTGAATTCTTTGAGAATTTCTTTAAGCCTGTAACCACTCAAGTCATTCAATGCAGAATGAACTCTACCAGCGGGTATTTTATCAGCATTCACTGAACATGCTAAGGAGGGTATAATGTGGTGAAAGGGAAGCAGGAAGCTTAGCCAGGTGGATTCTGCAGGAAAGAACAAGTGATGGAGACTCAGTTATCTCCAGCAACTAGAGGTAGCCTGGTTTCCCAAGCCCTTGCTTGAGGCTGTCAGGCCCACTCTAGTGAAGTCCAAGTTCTTCTCATGGGAAAATAGCTCATTCCTCCCCTTTTTAGTCTTTTTAAAAAGCTCCAGAAACAAACTTCCAAATACTTCTCTCCACAGAATCCTTTACTAATGAACACACAACATAGAGAAATCCTACTTCATGTTTGTGTCCCTGACTGGGCCTTACATTTTGATTGAAAAGCGATGATGAGCTACTATTTAAGCAATTGCTAGAGGTCCCTTCTAGGATTTTCAATGTATTACCAATAAATTTTCAATCCATCATTTGATATGTGTTACTAAAATCAAACAATAGTTTCTGATTGTCATATTTTCTACATGCTCTCAATATTATTATTTAACATATTGTTACAGCAAAAAAAAATATTTATCTTTTCCTAACTCATCACTATTCAGGTAACACAAAGTGTAGGAAGATTGTCCCTTATCTGAGGTAATTCAGTGGTAAAGACAAGTCCAGAAAGTATGTTTCAGCATTAAAACTAAGGCATGAATATGGATCAATGAAAAAAATCTGTAAGAATGTAGAAGGCTTTGAAAGCCATGGCATTATATTGCTTCACTCATAATCAGTGATGGAAAAAAGTGACAATCTTATGGTCAATGTTTCAGTGTTTTTACATAAACCATCTATTTCCTCAAGCCATTAGGAAAACAGAATCATACAATAATTGGCACCTGAGATATTTTACACACAAAAATAAGAAATTTGTCTTAGTAAAATGGCATGAGTTTCCTGTTCATTTAAAATAGAAATTACTTATATAATTTTTAGTTTGGGATTAGAATGTGAAAGAAGGGCCATGGATTATCATTAACTTCCACCTGGATGGAGAGTTAGGACCATACGCTTGTGGTTGGACAAAGTAACAGCCGTTTGAATGAACATTTAGCACATTGGCAGTTCCTACTGTGGGGCTGAGAACAATAGCGCCTGGGCTAGGGTGAGGCAAGTAAGGCAACCGGGGCACAGAGTTGAAATATACTCCCATGACCCTGGGAGTGCCTGACCCTTAACTTTTTCATGTTTCCTTCCCTTCCCAGTCCTGGAGAGAAAAATCTATATATATAAAAGGCTAAGTGAATGACCGTCCGTCCTTCTGATCGTCCGATGGACTGACCAGCCTGTACATATGACGCGCACTGGCAATTTAAAAATAAACATTGACTCACGCATGCCCAATGCATCTAAAGCTCTTGCTGGTGCCAATCACACCCGTGTTTTAATTTTATAATACTATATTATATATACTATTTTGACATGTAATTTTTTTGCGGTAACGTCATTACCGCACGAATCTTTCTTTAATTTCCTTTCAACGTGCACGAATCCGTCCACCAGGCCACTAGTCAATTATACGAGTTAAATCTACTGTCTATGTTGAAGATTGTTAAGTCAGAGATCTGAAAATGAAAACAAAGCATGGCCTTGGAAATTGTAATTAATTATTCTATATTATCCTGTACTATGTTAAATTTTCTTCTCTACCATGTAAAAATTTCAGGGTAAATAAATTAAATATTTAAGAAAAATAAAATCATGCTGTTTTGGAGGAGTTGATGCAGAATCAATGGTAGAAAAATTACTTTATGATATGGTTATTTAAAATTTCTTCCAAAGAACTATTTTTGTTAGCATTTCCCTAATGGCTGCAGATTGTAGGTAGAGAACAAATTGATTTCAAGTCCCGCTTATTACTCTGCTTTATAAATTCTTGCCCTAAAATAAAGGCAAGTCAGTTACTTAAGAAATAATTTTTAAAGTGATTAAGAATATTCTCCTTAACATCATACTGTGTTGGAATATAAATTGATCAAGGATCTCCTCAATGTCTTCCCAATTTTCTAAGAAGAAAAAAGTCCAATGTGTATTAGTTAATAGTGAAAAGTTGGTGGAAAACCTTTGAGGATCTTCGGAAGGTGAAAACATGTTTTCTTGCAAGTGGCTGATTTTGTAGTCACCAATTTGCACCCACAGCTATATATGCCAGAGCTATATCAGCACAAATGACTTACATCCATAAATTCTCTGTCATCAGCACAATTGCACAACTGTCTCTGGAATGCAGAAGATGCAGGCCCAAGTTCACAGATGCCCTCAGCACTTCCCTTTCCCTTCCCATTCTTTCTTCTTTGGGGGTGTGCTTAGTATTGAGCCAAGGATTCTCTATTTTTCTTTGAAGCAGCACAGATGTTTGCTATGTTTTGATTTGATTTTAGCCTCTGTTCAGGTAAAATAGCTATTTCTGATGGTACTTTCTTAAAACAAATAATAGACTGGTAGTTGCAAATATTTTTAAGGCAACCTACTTGAGTATCAGTTTGCTAATTTCATTTTCATTAAGTTTACAAAGAACAATCTTTCACTTCCTACAAAGCCACAAACAGCTAGCTATGGATATGTTTCAACAAACCCAAGGCAAATGACAAATACTGTAACTACACGTAAGCAAACTGTGTCAATGTCAAAGGTTCAATACCAGGGGGAAGCGATGTGCTGATGACAGCAATAATTCACATTCCCAAGTACGCCTGCCATCTCATCTCTGCAGACAGATTTCTTCTGAGCCACCGGTGGGAGCTTCCCAGGGCCATGCGGCTCTATTCCCTCATGGCAGACAGGAGGAGGACGCTGTAGGAGGCTGATGCCACCTGGCAGCCATGGCTGCACAGACTGCTGGGGAGGCACAGATTGGAACCCAAGCCTCATCGGAGGGCAGCTGTGACAGAGGCATATTTCAAAAGTGAACTGCACATTTCACACAAGGGGTCTTTGAAATAATGTAAAAATCTCCCTGGGTTCCACAGACTTTTAATTAAGAGCGAACCACTCTTCTTTGAAAATCAAAGCACTATGTGCCTATTTTGTGTATCTGAAGGTAGATAGAAATTTGCTGCCATCTTTTTAAAAATCTGCAGGTGATTTTGCTATTTTCAAATTTAATAAGCTACTATTGATAATTGGCTTTCTCAAACAAACAAACAAAAAAACCTGGGTACTTTGGCACTTCACAACTAAAATAAAAGAAGTTAAATGATACTACCTTTGAAGACATCCCCCGTTCCCCCTCCCCCACCCCTGCCCGAAAGTCAGCTTTCTTAAATCACTCAGACTCTTAGTAGCCAATCTGAGTATTCATTTTGTACTTGCCATGAGGTTAGCAAATGAAAGGGTAGGGATAATGGAAACAGTATATCTTTTGGGATCTCACATGAAAATGTGAAAAATTTCCATCTTCCCTATTAATTCCTTTAGCAGTCCTCTCCCAGAGAGGGTTTCTGGATGGGGCTTGATCCACATTTGAGAAGGATCAATGAGATGGCTCTTCAGGCCATAGAATCACAAACGTGGCAGAAACTTTAAGTACCAGTCTCTCTTTCAGCCTCCCTGAAAATACATATCTCTGAGAGGTGAACATCAGTGATGGGCTCTGAGGCTTTATTGGCATTGAGAGTATCTACCCCTTTGCCCAGTGACTTTGTTCTTGCCACAGGAGGATCCAGGTTTTGTGGAACCTGTAGTTTACACAATTCTGGGGCCTTTTTTTTTTTTTAAAGCAAAATGCTACAGAACTATACATAAAATATTAAGTCCAGGGCCTTGAGGTATTAAAGCTTGGGCTTCATTTGCTTTATGGGAAATCCATCTCAGGGTCTTACACAAATGTGCAAGCCCACTTCCAACAGGCAGTGCAGTGGGCTGGATCGAGTGTTTGCATTGAGAATGTGGACAGGGTTTTGTCTGCATGAGACTCCCAAGGGCACCAGGAAGACAGTATGGCTCCTTCACCATAGGAGTGAGGTCTAATGTCAACAGAGCCAATTTTTAGAGAAATCTAGAGCAGCTGATCAAATAAGAAACTTTTATTTCT
>NW_006291231.1:5351579-5360380 GCF_000327345.1 Myotis davidii
GGCTGTAAAGTCAAAGAAACAAATAGTTTTAAAAGGACATTTGATCCTTTATAATCTGCTCTACAACCATATCTTTTATTCTTTTCTAGGGTACTAACCAGCCACCCCAATTTGAAAGGGCAGTTCCCACTTTTAGCTACAAGGCAGTGAACTGAGTTTGAAGCAGACTGCTAAACTTGATCCTTACATGTTGAGAGCATGTCTACAAATTAGTCTCCACATGGGCTATGAAAGCCCAGCATCACCCACAAGTGCTCATCTCCCAGTCTGTTGAAGGCATGCCATCATCAGACACTGTCGATTTTAATCAATTCAAAATCACTATATCAAAAGTTTTAGCTAAAGTTGACTTACAGTTCAAAAGTGGTGAAAATTTCCCCTAGAATTGGTAGGTATAGACTACATTAAGCTACAGTCAGGATGGGGTCAGTATCAGGGCATTATGTGTAGGAAGAAAGAGCTCTATTCACCAGCATTTCACCAGTCCCCTTGACGGCTCAGTGGAGTTTGACAGGTCTATGTTTTAGTCCTTTCTTCTACACTCCCTGCCCCCGTGCTTCCTCTGAGGGGGCCCTTTTACACAAACCTCTTAATCTCTTGCTCTCTTTTATGAACTAAATACTCAATAAAATATATGCCTGTCCAACTCCACAAATATTCCTTTCCTTTAGTAGGTTTTCCTAGAAAAATAAAAGCCTGAACATATTGTAGCTCTTTAGAGTAGAGGTGACCAATACAAATTGGCTAGGTTCCAAAATAGAATCGGGGTCATATGGATGGTAAGAGAAATTTAATTAACAACTTTATAATTTATAGAATGCTGTCAGGAATAAGTTCTAGCTGATGCCAGAAGCTGGCCAACATGAAGCTTACCCAGCAATCTACTAGTACTAACCAGCCTGGAACAATACAAGGAACAAAGCTGAATTTCACCAAAACGTATGATTGCGATTACTAGTAATGACCAGAAAGACAAGAGGACAACAAGGTCCAACTTGCAGAGTTCCTCTAACCACACAGAATTGTTATGAGAATAGCAATTCATTGAGATTATGTATATGACTGCCTTTTATAAACTATACAACCTTATTTGAAATTTAAACGTTATAATTGTGTGAGGCTGGGATATGTTTAAAAGCTCATGGGAGAAGGTGAGGGGAAGAAATCTCCTTAAAATTGAATCCCATTGTGATATTGACTTCTTCAAGCAAAAGTTGACTTGTCTATAGACAGGATCAATGAGAACTCCTCTGTTGTGGGTGGTGATTTGGGTGATGATCAAGATGTAGGGTGGACTAAGCAGTGTGTTCTACAATCTGCTTGTATGTGGATCTCACATATGGATTGCACATGACTAATTCTTTGATGTATTTCAAGTAGATGTTGAGGGCTCGGGCAGGTATTTTACTAACACAGGGATAAGGATGTGTATAGTGGGGGTAGTTATACTTATTAAACAAATGAATATACATCTGTAGTCCTGCCTGTCCAACTCTACAAGTAGAGAGTAATCACAAAGAAGTCCATACAATTAAAACTAAACAAAATAATTTCTCTAAAAGGCAGATTTCTTCCCAATGAGAAATTGTCATACGATTTTTAGTTTGGTTGACGTAAAAACATTGAAAGGGCTTTTTGATGTCATCTATCTATCTATCTATCTATCGATCTATCTATTGATCTATCTATCTATCTAGCTATCCATCCATCCATCCATCCAACCATCCCTTCATCCACTCAATGAACACTTATTGAGCAACAACTATATCCTAGGTTCTGAGCTATATTAATTTAGGAGATACAAAGATGAGACGTAATTCCTACTCTTTGTTACCCTCACAAAGTACCTAGTTTTGCTGCAACCTTTGCTAGCACTGTGATGAGGGCAGTGGGAAAGGAATATGCAAATTACTATGAGAGCACAGAGCAAGTATGCCTCACACAGTGTTAGACCTGTAAGTGTTGGTAGCTAAGTCTACTGCAGTAGATACATTCAACAGGATGATTCATTAATGGGATCACATACAATGGAAGGTTTTTTTTAAAAAATATATTTTATTGATTTTTTACAGAGAGGAAAGGAGAGAGATAGAGAGTTAGAAACATCGATGGGAGAGAAACATCGATCAGCCGCCTCCTGCACAACTCCTACTGGGGATGTGCCCGCAACCCAGGTACATGCCCTTCACCGGAATCGAACCTGGTACCTTTCAGTCCGCAGGCTGATGCTCTATCCACTGAGCCAAACCGGTTTCGGCTACAATGGAAGGTTTGACTTCAGCTGTGAGCCTTATTGTAAAGAGAAAATATAGTTAAGTCACATACATACATACATATGAACACACATATAATATATGAGAAAGGGTAGAGACGAAAACAGAGACAGAGAGAATATGCATTTCAGATTACTTCTCTTCCTTTTAATCTATGGGTAGAAGTTAGAGCTAGAGAGTGATGTGCTACTCCCTTCACACTACTGTTGAGGCATCTACCATCTGAGCATCCTGGTCTACTTCTCAATGGGCATATAAAGTTTCACAAGTAGTAGGCACTTCAGTGTTTATACTATATACTTCATGCTGTTCCATGGACTTAATCTCTATCATCAGACTCAAAACTCTACTGAGCAAGTAAGGGGTGTGTGTGTGTGTGTGTGTGTGTGTGTGTGTGTGCACATGCATGTGAGTGCACTAAATTGTGATGTAAAATATTTCTTACTGGGTCAAGAGAAATACATATTGGAAGCTCCTGGTGTCAATCTTCTTGGTAAAGTTTCCAAAGCAGGTCTGGGGCTTTGCTCTATTACCATGAGGTATGTGGCCTTGTTGTCTGGCCATGCCAAGGGCATGCCATGCTTACTGCTGTAGGCTTAGTATTACATGCCTAGAGGCCTGATGCATGAAATTCATGTAAGAGTAGGCTTTCCTTCCCCCAGCTGCCGGCACTGGCTTCCCTCTGGCACCTGAGACCTGGGCTTCCTTTGCAGCCCTGGCTTCGCCTGGAAGGGCTTCCAGTCTAATTAGCATATTATGTTTTTATTTTTATAGACTAGAGGCCTGATGCATGAAATTCATGCAAGAGAGGGCCTTCCTTCCCCTGGCTGCCGTCACTGGCTTCCCTCTGGCACCCAGGATCCGGGTTTCCCTCCAGCTGCTGGCAGGCACCTGGGATCTGGGTTTCCCTCGCAGCCCCATCTTCGTCTGGAAGATCATCCTAAAGGACTTCCAGAATGATGTCTGATCTAATTAGCATATTATGCTTTTATTATTATAGATAGGAAACCTGAGCTGGAAATCACAGGATGGGGCCACTATGCAAACATCCCAATCACAACATTGTGAACCCTTGAGAATTATGCTTAAAAATTCCAGAATTTTGCAGTGAGAGTAGAGTGGCCATGGCCTTTTTGGAATTATATTTTAAAGGGACTGAAATGTGTGAGTAGTGATGCATAGGTACTTTTACTTAGTTTCTCCTTTGCCATCTGGTGGTTGGTTCCGAGAGTCTGGCTCCCAGCTGCATGGGAAGTCTTTAGGAGTCACTCAGTGGTAAATTCTACAAAGAACAACTTTCCATATGGCCCCTGCTGTCCATCCTAGTCACTCCCAGCTTATGTAACTTTGAGTTATGTTCTTAGTGGGAAAGTTGGAGTGTTGTTAAACAGGGTGATAATGCATCCACTCCTTATTTGAATTTTCCCAAGTTCAAAGAATTGGGTTCACTGGAAGGCCCAAACCAAAAAACACTTCTTTGTTTTCTAGCCTGGCTGTTACTGCTGTGTGCCTCTAAGACTTTTTTGTTGTTGTTAGAAACTATGACAAATGATTACATCCTAGTAGGCAGGACATGATGGGATGGAGGGTAAAAGGCAAAAGTAAGAAGATAACATAAGTCTCCCGCCTCCTCTCTCCCAACAACTTTTGCTCTTTAGAAGGTAGAAAACTTTTGGGGCAGGCAACAACAGCACATATCTTTTAGTAACTGGTAATTCTATAGATCTTAAGAGGTCTCAGATTCTCTCCCATTTTTATCCTTTCCTGTACTATGTCATGTAAGCACTTCAGACCTGCTTTAAGAAGGTAACATTTGATAGATTTAAAAAAGACTTCTTTCCCTTCTTCTCCACCGTCTTCCAAGGCACCCCCAGCACATTGAACTATTCTATTACTCAAAAGTGCTGAGTCTAGCGGGAGTAGTTAAAATGTAAGGTCTCTGTAGAAATTATGGCAACACGAGATGTTATTAAGCAGAAATAGAATACTTTGTGAGAGCTTTGTGTAGGGGAGCTTCCTTTTATAGCTATGAGTGCAATTCATGTGCCTTGGTAAACATCTAGATTTGGCCCATATTGGTCTTCTTCAGGCTCTCCCTTTCTGAAGGCAACACGTTTGTCTATTTGACTTTATACTCCTACGACAGTGCCTGACAATAGTTGGTTGATGAATGAATGTTTCACTGACTCCAATAGAAAAAAATTATTATAATAATGCCTGTTAAAATAAAAATTATTATAAACTAAATAAACCACTATGGAATCAGATGATTGAGCTCTTTGTTTGAATATCTCCACTTTGGATACATCACACAGGAATTAATATTTGAGAGTGCATTGTAATATAATTTGTTCTTGTTCCCATTTATAAAAGAATACGGCTTTTCAAAATGTAACAAATGATATGGGAAAAAAGAAAACAAATGATCAAGCCAAAAAGTGAAGCTTTAATTTCTTAAAAATTGTGTTTGTGTGTGTGTGTGTGTGTGTGTGTGTGTGTGTGTGTGTGTAAGTGTATGAGAATGGGTGAGAAAAAAAATTAAACAAATAGCTGAAGGGAGAGATAAATAAGGAGCTTGACAATGTCTCATTTACATCCAACTGTGAGAGCAGATATTTGTTATTGAATCTATAAAATAAGAGCACAGCTCTTGTTTATTTACATTTGTTCTCAGTTTGAAAGACAGCCCAAGAGGCAAAATAAAATGAGAGTGCCTCAAATGCCTTCTAAATTTCCCCTTAAATTGAATTTCTTGTTTTATCAGGGAACAATACTTGCACTGATGTTAGCCAGACAGCTAAAAGGTCAACAAGTTCCCTTGGTTGCCTTTTGTCAAGGGTTTTTGACTTGTCTGTGAATAAAGATCTCCCAGGAGGAAGGCAGACCTGAATTTCCTGTCATCTGGAAGACAGCAATGAATTTGAAAATGTTACAAAAAGCATAAGGGACTTCAGGCACACCTTCAGACCCACCGCGGATGCCAATCGCTGCACATGTAAACATGTACACAGAAATGTTGTGGATTTGTTCTGTCAACTTTTGGTTGTGGAACAAATTGTTCTGCAGCAGCCCACCTTGAATACAGAATGAAGCTGAGGGTTTTGTTGTTGTTGTTACCAGCGCATGCCTAATCTGAAGATGCCATTCTCTCAGTTCCCTCACAAAGGCAAGAAGCGTGCTCTGTTCGGAGGAGCTGGGGAATCAGGATGAGCAAAGCTCCGTTTTCCTGATCACATTTCTGTGACTTGAACTTCTTTAGATGTTCTTCACATATTTTTCAGTGTGTGAGGTTTCCATATGCATGGTAATAGATTTATGTTTTCACTGCTAGCAACTCGATGAAAATAAATGAATTTCTCCTGAAAAGTGTTAGTCATTCTTTGAAATTAGATAATTCTCCCCCCACCAAATAGTCCCCCAAAGAAGCATTCAACTCCCCTTCCTCCCAGCTGTCTTTATGGAAGTGTGTTTTTTAAAAAAGGCAAGAGAACCTTTTTCACTCCTTGTTAAGCTGGAGTTTATTGGTGTCTGCTCCAAGCACCACTTAGGCTGAGTGGTAGTAGATTTTCCTTTTAGGCTATCAAGAAAGCACACCATTCACTTCCTGCATTATTTCACAAGTAGATTGAAGATCATTTTAATTCCTTATTTAAAGTGACAATGGTCAAAATACGTGCTTGTTCATTCAATCAACAAACATGCCTCCATGTAAAAGTAGTTGAATCAGGTGCTGTAGAGAATAATAATATCAACGACGACAAGAGCAACTGATATAATTGGAATGTGAACCATGTGCTAGGCAATGTGCTCAGTAATTTATAATCTCTTTCAAGTCCCAGAGAAATCCTATAAAAAGGATTTTCTGGGAGGAAATTGAAGCTCAGAGAGAAAGAGATGGAGTTGTGATTTGAACCTAGGACAGTCCCAGTGGTTCTCAACCTTCTGGCCCTTTAAATACAGTTCCTCATGTTGTGACCCAACCATAAAATTATTTTCGTTGCTACTTCATAACTGTAATGTTGCCACTGTTGTGAATCATAATGTAAATATCTGATATGCAGGATGGTCTTAGGCGACCCCTGTGAAAGGGTCGTTCGACCACCAAAGGAGTCGCGACCCACAGGTTGAGAACCACTGGTTCTAACCCAAAACCTGTATGAATTAGTAAACATTCTTATTACAAAGAAAGATTTATCTATTTCAAGTTTATTTTTTATAATGGCTTACACAGGCCTGCCAAAAATGATGAGTTATGCTATGTGTTACTGGGTGGGAAGATTCAACATCATAAACAAGCCTCAATTCCTCCCCTCTTCTCATTAATCAATAGGTATTTTGTTGTTGTTGCAATTTCAGTAAAAATCTTTTTTAGAAATATATATTCTTATTGATATTAGAGAGGAAGGGAGAGGGAGAGAGATAGAAACATCAATGATGAGAGAGAATCATCGATTGGCTGCCTCCTGTACATCCTTCCCTGGGGATTGAGCCCACAGCCTGGGCATGTGCCCTGACTGGGATGGAACAGTAACCTCCTGGTTCATAGGTCGATGCTTAACTACTGAGCCATGCTGGCTGGGCTTGGTAAAAATTCTTATTGATATTTTGAGAGAGAACCAACAAAGAAATTCTAAAGCTCATCTCAAAGAGTAAGCTCACAGGAATGGCCAAGGAATGTAAAATACAGCAACAAAGGAATTATTTTACTGAATAATGAACATTGTAAAGCTATCATATTTAAATTATATAAATACTAGAGGCCGGGTGCATGAAATTCGTGTATGGGGGGTGTGTCCCTCAGCCCGGCCTGTGCCGTCTCACAATCTGGGATCCCTTGGGTAGGGTCCCTAGGCCTGGCTGGTGATCAGGGCCTATCGAGGCTTTCATTCCCCCAGATGCCAGCAGCTGGGCCCATCCCCGCCACCACCACTGCTTGCTATCTGTGCAGCGCTGCCCCCTCCTCCACCGCCACCAGTCGCCTTCCCGTGCAGGCAATAGGCATGGGTGCGATCGCTTGGCTGGCCTGGGCCTCCCTCTGCAGGGTGATCACTGGCTGGCCCTGCACACCCACCACAGCATCGCTGGCCAGTGGCCTGGGCCTCCCTCTGTGGGGCAATCAATCACGGGCCCCCCAGATTGATCACCCCACAGAAGGAGGCCCTGCCCAACCGCCACAGTGCTACTGGCTGGGTAGCCTAGGCCTCCCCTGTGGCCGCCGGCCAGGTGGCCTGGGCCTCCCTCTAGGGGGCAATCATGGAGCGATGGCGTGGGCCCCCGACCAATAGCATCACACCCGCCTTCGCTGGCCTGGTGCCAGTGTGTGTCATAGCATGGTTGTCCGGAAGGTCATCTGGACGGTCATTCTGCTATTTGGTTGTTCGGTTGATTTGCATATTATGCTTTTATTATTATAGATAGTATTAGATTAGTAAGCAGAATAATTCCAGAAATAGCCTCCCAAACAAATAAAGTTTTAGTGTATGACAAATGTGACATTTCAAATCAGTAAAAGAATATTTGGTTTATGTGTTTAATAAGTTGCTTCATTAATTGGGAAAAAAGTAAGTTAAATTTTTACCTCCCATCCTATGCTAAATTAATTCCAGATGGATTCAATGAGTTTTCTTTAACTTGCTTCAATTATATTTTACTAGAGACCCAGTGCACGGGATTCGTGCACTGGTGGGGGGACGTGGTCTGCAGGGATAGGTCCACTGTGGGAGCGCCGCTCATCTTGGTCAGCCGAGTGGTGCTCCCACTATGGGAGGGCACTGACCATCAGGGGGCAGCTCCTGTGTTGAGTGTCTGCCCCCTGGAGGTCAGTGTGCGTCATAGCGGCTGGTTGTTTGCCATTCAGTCAATTTGCCTATTAGCCTTTTATTATATAAGACTAGAGGCCCAGTGCACAAAAATTTGTGCAGGATTTTTATATCTTTCATCATGTTAATTTCTAGGTACTTAGGAATTTCAGATGGTATTATATATAGTATCTTAAAATTTTTTAATTTTCTAACTGCTGGTTCCTAGACTAGAGGAATAAAATTGCATCTTTTTTTAAAATATATTTTTTATTGATTTTATCTCTCATCATGTTAATTTCTAGGTACTTAGGAATTTCAGATGGTATTATATATAGTATCTTAAATTTTTTTAATTTTATAACTGCTGGTTCCTAGACTAAAGGAATAAAATTGCATCTCTTATATTGATCTTTTATCCAGTGACCTTGTAAGACGTGGTCTGCAGGGATAGGTCCACTGTGGGAGCGCCGCTCATCTTGGTCAGCCGAGTGGTGCTCCCACTATGGGAGGGCACTGACCATCAGGGGGCAGCTCCTGTGTTGAGTGTCTGCCCCCTGGAGGTCAGTGTGCGTCATAGCGGCTGGTTGTTTGCCATTCAGTCAATTTGCCTATTAGCCTTTTATTATATAAGACTAGAGGCCCAGTGCACAAAAATTTGTGCACTGGCAGGGAGGCGGTGTCCCTCAGCTCCACTTGTGCCCTCTCACAGTCTGGGACCCCTCAAGCC